>NC_044383.1:35219561-35531019 GCF_006542625.1 Nomascus leucogenys | reverse complement strand
GTTCATCCATGTCATAGCACATGTCAGAATTTCCTTCCCGTTTAAGGATGAATAATATTCCATTGTATGTGGACACCGTGTTTTGTTTATCCATGCATCCTTCAGTGGGCACTCGGGTTGCTTCTACCTTTTGGCAATTGTGAATAAAGCTGTAAGCATCGTGGGGAAGCTCAGTTGTGATGGCAGAAACCTGCAGATTCTGGAGGCCAGCAGCATTCAGATCAAGTAGGGCCCTTGTAGGACCCTGAACAGACCAGTCCTGAGTTCAAAGGGGCAGCAGAAGCGCTGGGGCACCCTCTGCAGGGTAGAGGAAGGGACAGTTTCCTGGGCCTGCGGAAGTATCCACGTATAAGGGAGAGGATCTAGAAGGAAGGGAAATGCCTCACTTTATCTACCTCCCCATTTGTCCAGTGCTGACCCTGATTTCACACTTTGTTGGCCAGTCTTAGGAACTCTTGTCAGGTCATTACTTTGTAACATTGTACTTGCTACTTTAGGAGAGGTCTTTACTCATTCAAGAGTCCTGCCCATCTCTGCTGAGCCTCCTACTAAAGCACTCCCAGCCCTGTCCCACCTTCTGCAGAGCTTGGCCTCCCTCCTCCGCCATCTCCCAGCCCCCATTTTGCTTTCCTCTGCCAGCATTGTCTATATCGGACTTCCTCATTCATCTGTTTATCTGTCATCTACACTGGACTGAAATGAGGAGCCAGCCTCATCCAAGTGCCCAGCTGTTCTGGGCATTGAAGAAGTTGCTGTCCAGTGTGGTAGGACAGGATGGTGACACAGATTAAACTGGGCGCTGCTCCGTGGTACTCAGCATAAGTAGCCTGTTAGCTGGAGTCTGAGCCAAATAGAAGTGAAGTATCTGGGGAACTTTGAAATGGCTGCCAAATACAAGGGAATTGCTTGTTGGAACTAGGTGAACCAGGAGCAGGTTTCACGGTACAGTAGATCAATATTGTTCCTTCTAAGGAAACAAACAGAATCAATACCAGCTGCCCCAGGTCTCTGAGCAGATCTGAAAGCCACAGGGCCCATGGATGGAGGCTTCATGCTGATTTTGTAGAATACCACAATGTGTACCTGTTTGGGAGACATTTTATTGAATTTCATACCAACAACTGCACCTGGGCCACTAGAGGCCCGGTATTCAAGCATAGAGCAATGGAGGATCATACAACTGAAGGGTTGAAGGAGTCGCTGGGGAGTGGGAATGGCATTCTTGCTGCCATTCCCTGCTCCTCTACCCACAGCAGACATCGTTTCCTGATATCCACATGCTTGTTGAGCATAGGTGCCGCCTGAGAATGTTCTCACCAGTGTTTCAGCAGCCACAACCAGATCATTACAGTTGGCACTCAATGTGAAGGCTTTTGTCTTTCCTGATTTTTTTCAATCTAACATCATTCCAGTAGGATTCCTTCTCTAGCTTTCTGGAGAGGTGCTCTAGAGGCTTTGTGAACCTATTTTGCTGTTGAATAGCTCAAATTGTTAAGCCTCTGATACAATTAAATCTCACTGTGTTTCTACTACAGGAAAAGCCCTGGGCTAGGTATTGAGAAGGTGCTTCTTTAAGCAGTACAGAAACCTTTCTTCTTGCAAGTTCTCCCCATTGTTCCTATACCTGCCTTCTGGACAGCACACAATAAGGCTCTCCCTACGCCATTTGACAGCCCTTCCAACACTAGAAGATGGCTTTTGTGCCTTCCCCTAGTTTTTATTTTTTCTAGAGGAAATCTAAGCACTTCTAGCTACTTTTTAATTGTTGTTTTCTTTTCTTTTCTTTCTTTCTTTTTTTGAGACAGGATCTCACTCTGTCACCCAGGCTGTAGTGCAGAGGCATGATCTTGGCACACTGCAGCCTCCATCTCCCGGGCTCAAGTGTTCCTCCCACCTCAGCCTCCTGAGTAGCTGGGACTACAAGCATGCACCACCATGCCCAGCTAATTTTTCTATCTTTTGTAGAGACAGGGTTTTGCCATGTTGCGCAGGTTGACCTTGAACTCCTGAGCTCAAGCGATCCACCTGCTTTGGCCACCCAAATTGCTGGCATTACAGGCTGGAGCCACCGTGCCCAGCCTCCAGCTGTTTCTTTTAGTATTTGGTTTTCAGACTCCTCAGCCCCTGGCTGGTTTCCCGTGATCATGCCCCAGTGTGTCTACATCCCTCTTAAATTGTGGTGCCCAGCGTGTACATAGTACTTCATCTGTGATCTTAATAATTTGGAGTACAAGCCAGCACATAGGGACATTCAGATGAGTCTTGAAAGGGATAAGGGGTCCACTGAGTTGACAGGGTGCACCAAGGCATTCCTAGTCAGGGAGAAGTCTGTAAAAGTGTGACCATGGCTTGTTCGGGGTGAATTATGCAAATTTTTGTATGAACAAACCCCGGTAATTTTTCATGACTTAAAAATTGTTCTTCGAATTATAAAAGCTTAGGGTTACAAAGATTCTTAAAAGGCATCATCACCCATCTGTTGATTAAATCACCAGGCTACAACATTCCTTGAGAGAAACTGGGGGTCTTGAGTATTCTATAATGGAAACTCTTGTTTTTTGTGAAGACAGGCCCTTCAGTATTTTGACTTCTCTGTTTAAAAGTTTATCCTTTTCAATTGAAACCTGCTGCATCGAAAGGTTAGTTGGCCGGGTGCAATGGCTCATGCCTGTAACCCCAGCAGTTTGGGAGGCTGAGGCTGAAGGATCACTTGAGCCCAGGAGTTCGAGACCAGCTTCAGCAACATAGTGAGACCACATCTCTACAAAAAATAAAAAATTATCCAAGTGTAACAACCTGAAGTCCCTGCTACTTGGGAGACTGAGGTGGAATGATCCCTGAGCCTAGAATGTTGAGACTACAGTGAGCTATGATGATGCTACTGCACTCCAGTCTGGGCAACTGAGCGAGACCCTATCGAAAGAAAGGAAGGAAGGAAGGAAGGAAGGAAGGAAGGAAGAAAGAAAGAAAGAAAGAAAGAAAGAGAGAAAGAAAGAGAAAGAGAGAAAGGAAAGGAAAGGAAAAGAAAAGAAAAGAAAAAAGAAAAGAAAAGAAGGAAGGAAGGAAGAAAGAGTCATCTTTCAGAGTTATGGAGCATCTACTTTGTGCAGCACTGTTCTAGGTATGTGTGTGGGTGGACATGGGCAGTCCATGGGGGTAGTCGAGGTGGAGGAAAAAGACCAAACAAGCTCAGACTTTGTCTCTAAGGAACTTGCACTCCAGTGGGGACAACCCAGAAAAGAGTAAAACAAATGCTATAATTTAGACATGGTAAATACTGTGGAAGCACAGAGGAGAAGGAGGTCGCTTCCAAAGAAGGGAGCAGAGATAGCCTATTCTCATGTCTATTCAGCAGCCAGAGTTATTGCTTTAAAAACCAAATCAGATCATATTTCTTGCTGTTCAAAATCCTTCAAGGCTCCCCATCACACTAAAAAATTAACCCCAGGGGCCAGGTGTAGTGGCTCACACCCATAATCCCAGCACTTTGAGAGGTTGAGGTGGGAGGATTGCTTGAGGCCGGGAGTTTGAGACCAGCCTGGACAACATAGTGAGACCCCATCTCTTAAAAAAACAAAAAACAAAACAAACGAAAATGAACCCCATGTCCTTACAGTGGCCTGTAGGATCCTGCACTATCTGGCATCTGGCCAACTCTTCTTGCCCACATGAACTTTCAAACGTTTCCACTCTGGTCACCCTGACTTCCTTGCTGTCCCTTGAACCCACTAGATTCCTATGTTAGGGCTTTTATATTGAGTGTTTCCTCTTGGGAACCCTGCTCCTTTAGGCTTCCCCATGGCTTACTCCCTCATTCACATCATTCAGCTGTACAGAGAGACCTAAAGTCCCCTTAACCCACGACTTGTTGCTTGCTATCCCCTTACCCTGCCTTATTTACTTAATAGCATTTGTTACTATCTAAATTTATCTTTTATTTACTTATTAGTTGTCAGTCTCCCAAAAGAATGTGAGCTCTTTAAAGGCAGGATTTTTTCTGTTTCGTTCACTGCCATATCCCCAGCGCCAAGAACAGGGCTGGCTCATGACATGTGCCAAATAAACATTTGTGGAGTGAATGAATGAGTTAATCTTCTTGATAACCTGTTCTAAAAACTAGCAGCTGGCCAGGCTCGGTGGCTCACACCCATAATCCCAGCACTTTGGGAGGCCAAAGTGGGAGGATCACTTGCAGGCAGGATTTTGAGACCAGCCTGGGCAAGAAAGTGAGACCCCACCTCTACAAAAATTTAAAAATTAGCTGAGCATAGTGGTGCATGCCTGTAGCCCCAGCTATTTGGGAGGCTGAGGTGGAAAAATCGCTTGACCCTAGGAGTCTGAGGCCGCAGTGAGCTATGATCAGCCACTGCACTCCAGCCTGGGCAACACAGCAAGACTCTGTCTCAATAAATAAATAAAAATAAAAATTAGCAGCATTAGTATCCAGTGTCTTTCTTCCTGGCTTTTTTACTTTCTCAGTGCTCAAAGAAAGGGAAGAGGATGAATTTATAAGAAACGTATCTAAAAAGCTGAAGCCAGAGGATGAGCCAGTGCTCCAGAAAAAGCTAAAAGCAACCAAAGGGACTCAATCATCATGTTTGGAGGAGAACATTAAGAAAACGCTAAACCCGTTATTTGCGGAAAGTGTGGAAATGTGTGTGTAGTTTCTAGAAACAAGTCCAATCTTTTTGAAAATGTGCCCAAATGGTTTCTCATCAGAAATCCTGTGGTATTTCCTACTCTTCATGATTTCTCAAAGATTTTGACTGTGGCTGTAAGATCTGCAAGTTCTTTCAGCTGTGTATCTAGGAGATTTTCCACCTTGGCCTAGGGACCTAAGCAAATTGCATGCACAGAAGAATTTTATCTAGCATGAGGTTACATTCTCAAGTCAGCATAGGAAGGTAAAATTGACATAGCATCAGGATTTTCCTTGAACATCCCTAGCATCACAACAAATTACTGATTCTGTAGTTGTGTGCCTGAGGAATTGGTTTGTTTGTATTAGCAGCCCTATGGTATGAAAAAATATGGATCTCTGAACACCTGAATCACTCTTAGCCTGGTTAGGTGCTTTTCCTAGAGAAAGTATTTGGGAACTGAGGCTGACTGAGAGAATGGCAATTTTATATCCCCTAGGATAGCCAAGTGGTTTTGAGCGTGGGTGCTGGAGCCAAACTGTCTAATTTTGAATCCTGGCTCTAACATTTACTTACTTGCTGTATGACTACACGAGATATTCAACTTATCTATGCATCAGTTTTTTCATCTGTAAAGCAGAATAATAATAGTACCTGCCTCATAGGAATAGATCGAGGACCAAGTTTACTAATGTATATGAGGCCTCTAGACTAGCACCGGGCACATAGTATTTCTATGCTTTCTAATCAGCATGAGCAATTATTTTATTATCTCCTATCTCATGTTCATACTGGGGCATACGTTCAATAGATGGAAGGCAGGCAGCATATAGTAGATTGTTTAAATTGTGATTTCTCCCTTATTCTTTTTCTGTCTGTTTCTCTCTTTCCCCAAATGCCAATAGTTGAATTTGTATGATGTGAGCTCTCTGTAAATCGCTTAGGTGCTTTCTCTTTGCTATAACTCTAGGCACTCTTCTATTGATTATCATACAATTTCTCGTTTGAACACCTTTGTAAAGACTGGGGAAAGTGAGTAGAAAACCAGATGTGAAATAGTTTGACCTCTTTGTCTGTCATACACACACATTTCCACACTTTCCGCAAACAATGGGTTTAGCCTTTTCTTAATATTCTCCTCCAAACATGATGATTGAGTCCCTTTGGTTGCTTTTAGCTTTTTCTGGAGCACTGGCTCATCCTCTGGCTTCAGCTTTTTGGATACGTTTCTTATAAATTCATCCTCTTCCCTTTCTTTGAGCACTGAGAAAGCAAAAAAGCCAGGAAGAAAGACAACAGTGCAGAAAATGCATAAAAAATAGCCAGCCAGTTTTTTTTTTTTTAATGTGAAGAATAAAAAAGAGAGAGGCCTGAGGAGTTGGCATGAGCAGAAAGGAACGTTTGCTGTTATATATGGCAGAAGCTGCTGTTCTACTGAGATGATGGACTCCCCAAGGCCAGAGCTGCAGGAGACACACAGGGCTCTAGGAGCAGCCAGCTTGGCATGCAAGTTTTGACCACATTTGGAAAGTTCAGTTATTACTGGTATTTGTTTTCCTACTAAGCCCTGGGCCAGAATCCCTTGTTCCTGGGCTGATATTGAGAATAGTGAGGGAAATGTTATATAAGGGTTCAGTAAGTGCCAGATATTATTAATATCATCCTTTAGCCATCCCACATACCTTATCTGATTGTTTCTTACCCTGATCTGTCTCTACCATTCTCCTGATTGAAATCAGAATTGTCATTGCAATTTTAAAAATCTAATTGATAACTGGGCATGGTGGTGCAGTGTCCCAGCTAGTCTGGAAGCTGCAGTGAGCCATGATCATGCCACTGCACTCTAGCCTGGGTAACAGCAAGACCTTAAAAAAAAAAAGAAAGAAAGAGAGAGAGAGACAGAGAAAGAAAGAAAGAAAGAAAGAAAGAAAGAAAGAAAGAAAGAAAGAAAGGGAAAGAAATCTAGTTGTTCCAACTTACCCTGATCTGTTCCTCAGGAGCAAAACTTCATGTAATTTGTATCTCCCCCTTTTCCTTGTTAGCTAGTTTACCAAACCATTTCCCATCCACTATATGACTTAATAATCATGATTACCCAGTGAGGTAGGTGGTCTTGGTGGGTCTCCATTTTACAGATGAGGAAACTGAGTTTTAGTGAATCATTTATTCATTAGTTCATTCATTCAACAAATATTTACTGAGCACTTCTATTCCAGGCATGATGCAAAACATTGAAGATAAAAAGATGAAGTAGACATAGTCCCCTCCTGTAAGTAGCTCCTATCTAGTGAGAAAAAGAGGCACAAACAGATACCTCTCATACAGCAGAGTAAGTCCAATGTCTTAGGTTGGGTGCCCCAGAAGCAGTCCTAGACAGTGATCCCAAGAAGTACCAGTAGAGGAGTGAGAAGCTGAGACAAACAAGGAAAGGAAATGAGTACAGGGTATGTTAATGAACAGGGTCCTGCTGTGGGCAACTGTGCTCAGTCCCATTGGGAATCTCTCAGAGAGTGTAGAAGCTGTGTCAGTGATGTCCCATCTGAGGGCGAGAATCTAGGGTATTTGCCCATTAATCTCTACCTCCTGACCTGGCCTGACCTCTGGCCAAGTACATGCTTGGCCATCAACAGCAGAGAGTCATAGGTGAGCAGAAAACGATGGTGCCAAGAGAATGTGGGCAGAGCACTGAATATGTCTGTTATGTGCACTTATAGACATAAGCACAGACCACTACAGAAGCCCTGAAGAGGAGTTCCCAGCTCAAACTGGCTGGGTCCAAGAAGTCTTCCTTGAAGAGGTGATGGAGGAACAGTATTCTAAGGGAATGCCTTACTCTAGAGTTGTTCGGTGAGGGCATGTACAGAGAGGCCCTGATGTCTGGCCACACTAAAGATTTTAGATTGAGAGTTCTGGCTCAGGTTAAGAAAATATCTACTTATCACCGAATCCAGGGAAATTGGGAAGTTAAGAACAGGACAAGAACTCAGATGGCTAACATATCCTCAGAGTGCTGTCCTCTCCAAAATTGTGGGATGAGAGTGAGAGAGAGAGAGCAGCAAGGAGTGAGCTTGTGTCTGCTTTTTGTAAAGAAACACAAGGACTTTTCTGGGCTTCCCTAAGACCCACCCCTGGCTTCTGTCTATTTATGGATTAGGTGGTTCCTCAGAACATCCTTCCTTCCAGAGCTGCCATCCGCAGCCCTGCCCAGCCCCCAGATATTTGCTGCGCTCACTCCTTCATAAGCACCACCTCCCAATTAGACCAAGGATGTGGCAATCAGGCTGCCCAGAATTACTCTCCCCACCTTCAGCTTGCCCTGAGCAGAGTTCAGATTGCACATTTCCCGACACTCGTGGAGACCCATTAATATTTAGCATTTTACATTTCCAAAGCACTTTGCTAACATGAATTGATCCTTTCGGCACCCCCTTGTGAGGCAGCTCAGTACTGCCAGCCCTACTGGGGACGTAAGGCTTTGAGAAGATAAGCTACTTAGGTTAGGGCCGTGGCTGGTGAGCAATGGATCCAGATGAGAACCAAAGGTCGATGACACCAGTTGTCTGAGCCTCCCGGCAGAACTCCAGCGTGGCCACAACACCCCCTCCCTGCTCAGGATGTCTTGGAGCAAATCCAGCCCTCTGAAGGTTTAAATAGAATGGGCTTGTCATCTTTCAGATTGGACTCTTCACAAGCCAGCTTCTGCTTATGGAGTGCTTATAATGTGCCAGGAACTGGGCACTTCTCATAGATTGTATCATTTAATTCTCAGAACCATTGGCCACTTTCTATGGTGTCACTACTATTATTTTAGGCATCAGAAAACTAAGGCACAGAAAGATTAAGTAACTTGCTTAAAGTTACAAAGCTAGTAAGAAGTAGAGCTAGGATTTAAACCTGGGCTATTCAGCTTCAGAGATTTTAACTATTCTGAACCAGGCTAAAGGTGGGTAGAGGAACCAACTTAAGTGAAATTGCTCTTCGTGAAGTTCTGCCTACTCCCAGGTAATTCACCATATGCTTTGCAAAATTATTTCTAGAGGTAGAGGAATTAGGTGTAGGGAGAAGCTGTCTACAAAAGTGATCTTGAGGAATGAGAGTGTTAACTAAAGTTGTTGATTACTTGATTTTTCTTTTGGCTCCCCATTCCCAGGCCTCCCTGAAAGGACAGAGAGAGGACCAGTCCATCCAATAAATAAGCACAAGGCCTCTGTCCTTGTCTCAGGGAGCCTTCAGCGGTGATCCAGTTCCTTCAAAGGGTCTGTGGATTATCTCGGCTTTCCTGGTACGTTCCTGTGGTAGTTATTGGAGCAAAAGTTTATGATATGAGTCTCCACATGCCTCTCTGTCCCTCTAAACAGGGACTACAAGCTAATCCTGCCTCCTATCTGCCATCTTAATCCCTTTCTGTACGCTTTAAGTCATCTCTAGGTTACTTACAATACCTAATATAATGTAAATGCCATGTAAACAACTGTTATACTGATTGTTTAGGGAATAATGACAAGAAAAAAAGTCTGTACAGGTTCAGTACAGATGCAACCATCTTAAATCTAACCACATCTTCTATCCAAGGTTGGTTGAATCTGTAGGTGTAGAGCTCATAGACATGGAGAGCCAACTGTATATGCAAGGCACTAGGTGGCAGTTGATTGGGGACCATGCCTTTTTGAGTGCTGTGGGGCCAAGGGAGAGGGTCTGGACCTGAGAAGTTGTGTCCTGGGAAGGAAACCTTGAAGAAGAGTCACTCAACCTCTACCAATCTCCCGAATGAAAAAAAGCATCAGCATCGCAATTTAAAAAATCTAATTGTTCCTCACCCTGATCTGTCCCTTAGGAGCAAAACTTTATGTAATACACATTTACCTTTTTCCTTGTTAGCTAGTTTATGAAACCATTCCCTATCCATTATATGACTAAATATTCATGATTACCTGATGAGACAGGTGGTCTTGGTGGGTCTCCATTTTACAGATGAGAAAACTGAATTTTAGTGAATCATCTAAGGTTACATGCTTTATAGCAGCAGACATTTGCAGGGTCCTACTCTCAAGTTTTTTTCTGTATCCATTTGCTTTGCCTTTTAGCTCCTGCTAGGTGCTCAGCACAGCTTCTAATCAATGCCACGGGCCCCTGGCAGCACCTTGGGGTGAGAGATGTGGCTTGCTGCACATCCTGAGACAGGAGTTGAGATGTCAAAATCGGGGCATGTTAGAACCAAAAAGTCCAGCTCTAAATATCTGACTGGCTTGGTCAGAGCTGAGCTGTGAGGTTCTAAGTGGAAGAAATTACCAGAGTATTTATCAATTACAGCTCTAAGGAGTCTTTGTTCTCAGATAATACAGTCAAGATGAATGTGGGCATAATATTGCCAAGCCCTACCCCTAAAATGGGCATTGTGGCATTGAATAGTTTAGACATGCAAACCTTGAGATCAAGAAATGGATAGACCAGGCTTGGTGCAGGAAAGCTAATTGTGAGGGAGTGTATAGATACGGTGTGGGATGGGGAGAAGTGCTGGTATAACTCACAATTGGATATTGCCATCTGATGCTATGACGTCAAACACAGAGATTCCACCCAAGCAATAGTTGCTACCATGACCTTCTTAAGGTGGCTTGAATTAGAGCTAGAGTCTCTGGGTTCCTAACTTAGACTTCGGGGTCTGTCAGAGTTCTCTATCCTGCTTTTCCTCAGGAATTAAATGGAAGCTACGTGTTGATGGCCTGCCCTCCTATTGTCGCCCAAAATCGTACCTTTCCTCCAGATGCCTGAGACCCCTGCAGTTCTAAATAGCTGGAGAATCCAATACCTAAAAGCCAGTAAAATTTGGATCCTCTGTGCTCATGAACTGAAAGTCACAAAAAGAAAGAATCCTCAAGTTAGGAGGGACCAATCAGAGCCCACATTTCCAAGGGGAAGGCTTATTTAATCCTGCTCTTCTGAAAACATTTTCTTCTCCATCTTCCATACCATACGGGTAATTATGGTATTATATTGGGAGAATACTGAAACTCAGAGGAGATTGTAAAATGTCCCCCTGCAGGGTTTGGTCTTTTATATAACCTTATAAACACCCTTTTTGTCTTATATATCCCTTGTTCAAACTGTCCATTTTGGAACTAGGCTGCAGATAACCCTGCCCTAATCACCGAGCAGACAGGCAGCATACAATTCCTAAGTGTCTGAGAACCAGATATCCTCTATTAGCTATTGCAGGACTTGAAAGGGTCACACTGCTGAAACAGGGCACTTGGCACCAGGAACATCTGTATTAGAGGCAGTATACAACAGTAGTTGACAGCTCAGACTCTGGAGCCATACCGTCTTGGTTCAAATCTCAGGTTTGTCACTTATTAGCTGCATAACCTTGGGCATATTATGTAATCTTTCTCTGCCTCAGCTTCCTCCAGTGTAAAATGATGGCATTTATAGATCCTACCTGGTAGGGCTGTGTGAGCATTGACTCTAATCAGGCATGTAAAGGGTTTAGCGCAGCTCCTGGCACACATTGAGCCCTTGTTAACTGTTAAATGCTATTCATATGAAGGCACAGTGCATTTCCTCCTCTAGGGTGTTTCTTTCTCTTCCTTATATCTTTGAGACCCACCCCTGACCTTCTCCTTACTTTACATTTTTGAAGCCAGCTGCTCCAATATTTCTTCCTTCTTGTCCGGGATGCAAAAGAAAAACAGCTCACATGTGAGCAATTAAAAAAATATATATTGCTTATAGCATCACTCTAAACCAATATACCACAGCTCATTTTATGCAAGAGCTAAGGGCCTTTTAAACCAGCCATTTCTTATTTATTCTGTTAAAAAAAACACACAAGGTCCTTTGGTTTCATATTCCTTTATTGTATTTTGTAAGGCACTGAGCACATACTGGATACTATGTAAATGCGAAATACTCTAACAATAGTAACTGAGACAGATGAGAAACTTAAGGAAGCAAAGTCACCATTTTGAATTTAGTGTTTTATTGATGGGCTGAGTGATTTGGGAGAGACAGTGTGGCTCCGAGGCTAAAGAGCCCATAGGGATTCAGAGGGCAGAGGTTTGAATCTCAGTCATAGCAGCAGCTCTGAGTAGCTCTAGCGACCCCAGGCAAGCAGCTTCCTTCCCCTGGACCTCAAATTCTCCCCGTAACTACTGGGCTTAATGCCACAAAGCCATCTCCCAGGGATGTTAAGCTGGGGCTGCTGTATGTGGTTGTGCAGACTGTGCACTGCACAAGGGCACCAGCTGAGGGGGTAAGTGGTAGCTGAAATCTAATCCGTATTCTGCACCCTGGTGATGGGCCATGACCATCTGAAGGAAGGGAGCACTTTTTCCTAATTTTCATAACACTACTATATGGGCTAGTAGAGGCCCTGTATTAAGGAATGTGACAGTGATGGGGCACAGAGTTTACCATGTAAAATAGATAAGTTTATTCGACACAGTTATAGTATATCTACTATGTGCAAGGCCTAATTCTAGGGGCTGAAGATACAGAGATGGATATAACCTATGGGCTGAAAATACAGAGATGGATATAACCTATTAGTGCCCTTGGGTCCTCTTTTTCCTTCACCAGTCCATCCTCTCCTATATTCAATCCATCAGCAAGTCCTGTTCACTCAAAAGATCAAATCCACCCACTTCTCTCCAACCCTCTGCAAGGACTTTGTTTCAGTATTTCTCACCTAGCCTACTGCAATAGATGGGCTCCCACTTCTACTCCAGTCTTCTAAACCAAAGCAAGAGCAATTGTATTAAAGTGTGAATCAGATAACATCATCCCCTTTTTAAAACCCCTTCTTTTGGTGTTTAAAATTTAGTCCAGGGTTCTTACCATGGCCTTGAGGCTGTGCATACCTGGCTCTAATTACCACCTCAGGTCATCTAGACCACTCAACCTACAATCTCTCTACCTACACTCTCTCTACCCCAGGAAAATGGACCATTCTGTCGCTCAGACAGCCTGGCTCTTTCTTTGTGTGGTCTGATCCCTTTGGCTGAAGCACACTTTCCCTGGTTCTCCAACTCTTTCTCATCCTTCAGTGCTCAGTGGAAAGGTTGTCTACTCAGACAGGTCTCCTTAGACCACCTTGTTAAAGTAGTGTAGTATTTTATGTCCACCACTGTAGTCATTGGTTCTTGCATTCCTATAAAGAACTACCTGAGACTGGGTAATTTATAAAGAAAAGAGGTTTAATTGTCTCATGGTTCTGCACGCTCTACAGGAAGCATGGCCAGAGAGGCCTCAGGAAACTTACAATCATGGCAGAAGGTGAAGGGAAAGCAGGTGCATCCTACATTTCTGGCATAGGAGAAAGAAAGAGAGGGGGAGGTGCCGCACACTTTTAAACCATCAGATTTCAAGAGAACTCACTGTCACGAGAACAGCAAGGGAGAAATACGCCCACATGTTCCAATCACCAGGCCCCACCTCCAACACTGGTGATTACAATTCGACATAAGATTTGGATTGGGACACAAATCCAAACCATATCAACATCATTCATGGCCAGGATGTTCTATTGCACAGCAGCCTGCTCCATTTGAAAGTACAGAGTTCTTTGCTTATTTCTTGTCTTATCTGCTAGATTGTAAGCTCCATTACAGTAGGGACCATGCCTGTGTGTTCTCCACTGAGTGCCCCCTCATCACCTTGCTAAGTCTCTGGTGCACAGTAATAAAAATCAATACATATTTGCTCCGTGAAGTTGATACAAGGAATTCTTCCAATAGGGGAGTGGACATTACAATATAATGTAGATGCGTGATATGACAAAGGCATTGATATGCTAGTAAACTGGCTCTTCAACAGCAACAACAACAAAAAGAAGCCCTGATTTGTCATTTGCTGATTTCCATGGCGTATTTACACACACACATTACAAATCACAGCAGATTTCAAACTACCAAAGGCTTAAACCAGCTTGCAAAAATTCCTGAACATCTAACAGTTGTCTCTTTAAAGCTGGTATGAGGCTAGGGGTGGTGGCTCATGCCTGTAATCTCAGCACTTTGGGAGGCCAAGGTGCGAGGACTGCTTCAGCCCAGGAGTTCGAGACCAGCTTGGGCAACAGAGTGATAACTTGTCTCTATTAAAAAATTAAATAAATAAATAATAAATAACAAAGTTGGTATGAGCTGGCTCTAGCATATCACTGGAAGAGAGGCCAACATGGGTGAGATGAGTGCCAAGGAAAGGAGCACTAATTTGTCTTGGTGGGGGTCGGGGCCGAGTTCAGCAAAAGCTTCCTGGAGGAGATGATATTTGATTCGTGTTTTGAAGGGTGGGCATGTTGGCTCTGGCCTGACACCTCTAAACTGGATAACATAGTCCAGTTCCCCGTAGGCCACATTTCACTGTTTCTGGGTCCCCTACTGAGCCCACTGCTGTAATGCCTGAGGCTTATCATCTGACTCAGCACAATCCTTAGAAAATCCTTTCATGTGGCTGGTGTTCTACTGGGTTTCCTCTGAATCCCACAGAGCAGAATTAGACAGCAGTATAAGTTAGTCAAGGGAGAAGGGAGAGGGTTTTCCAAACAGAGGGACAGCTTATGCAAAGGTTAAAGAGCAAGTGCTACAGCAGTTTAGTAAATCTAAGGTGTCTGTGGGAGGGAGTAGGAGGAGATTAGCTCCTGACAGGCTTTGTTTGATAGGGTAAGGAATATAAACTGATTCCTAATCTGGGCTGGGGCAGGTGGGAGAGAAGAGGAAAGGGACCAATTATAATACTTTTCCTCCGTAATTCTTATTACAGCTGGTAACTATGGGTTTTTTGTTGGTTTTGATTTTTGGTATGAAATCATTTAATATCTGTCTCTTCCAAGAGAATGTGAACTCCACAAGGGCAGGTAATATTCTGTTCACTGTTGTTTTCTCAGTACGCAGCACTGGTACATAGCAGGCAACAAAACGTATTTTGTTGAATGACTGAATAACCGGGGAACTTTATTTTATTTTTAATTTTTTTGAGACAGGATTGCTTAGGCTGGAGGGCAGTGGCACAATCATGGCCCACCATAACTTTATTCTTGGGCTCAAGCAATCTCCCCACCTCAGCCTTCCAAGTGGCTAGGACTACAGGCTTGTGCCACCATGGCTAGCTAATTAAAAAAAATTTTTTTTTTGTAGAGATGAGATCTCCTTATGTTGTCTAGGCTGGTCTTGACCTTCTGGGCTCAAGCAATCCTCCCACCTCAGCCTCCCCAGTTGCTGGGATTACAGGCATGAGCCAGCACAGTAGGCCTCCTTGGGAATTTTTTAAAAAATGCCCATGTCCACCTACCCTACAATAAGATTTGCTATAAATCGTCCTTCATTGAACCTCCCAACCACAATACTGGATTCTGATTGCCTGGTGAGTTTTTCCTGCCCACTGCACAGACAAAACCAATTCACTGAGACCATGGCAGAGCAGTAAAGAATTTAATTGATGACAGAGTTATCACTTAAATCAATCTCCCTGAAGGTTCAGAAGTTAGGGTTTTTATGGACATTTTGGTGGCCAGGGGGCTAGGGAATGTGTGCTGCTGACGGGTTGGGGATGAAATCATAGGGGTGTGGAAAACAGTCCTCATGCTCTGAGTCCACCTCTGGTTGGGGCCACAGGAGCAGCTGAGTCATGAGTTAAGAGTCCTGAAGAAGGAACAGATTCAAGGAGTACTTAGGAGACAGTGAGAGAAGAAAGAGACCCTCTCATATTGTTTTATATTGTTTTATACTCAGTACCTGTTTTAAGAAAAAAACAAGGAAGTGAAACCAAAGGTAGACAGCCCGGCACCAGGCACCAGATCCAAAACCAGACCCGAAACCAGGCCTGGGCCTGCCTGGCCTAAACCTAGTAGTTAAAAATCAACTCATGACTTAGCATAGATTCCAGGCATTGTATGGAAGAACACTGTGCTCTGTTCTGCTTCACTCTGACTACAGGTGCATGAAGCCCGTGTCACATACCCCCCAGATTGCTCAATCATGACCCTTTCATGTGAAATCTTTAGTGTGGTGAGCCCTTAAAAGGGACAGATATTGTGCACTTGGGGAGCTCAGATTTTAAGACAGTAACTTGCCGATGCTCCCAGCTGAATAAAGCCCTTAGTTCTACAACTCGGTGTCTGAGAGGTTTTGTCTGCGGCTCCTCCTGCTACAATAGAATCTCCAAGATTTGGTGACCATTTGAATATTGGAGGAAGAGGAAGTGAGAAAGGAGGAATCAGGTTAAAGAGTGAATATTAATGAGTAGGGAGGAGGGGTAGTAGTTCACTTTTCTTTTCTTTTCTTTTCTTTTTTTTTTTTTTTGAGACGGAGTCTCCGTGTGTTGCCCAGGCTGGAGTGCAGTGGCACAATCTTGGCTTACCGCAACCTCCGCCTCCCGGGTTCAAGCGATTCTCCTTCAAGCAATTCTCCTGCCTTGGCCTCCTGGGTAGCTGGGATTACAGGTGCCCACCACCACACACAGCTAATTTTTGTACTTTTAGTAGAGACAGGGTTTCACCATTTTGATCAGGCTGGTCTCGAACTCCTGACCACAGCTGATCCACCTGCCTCGGCCTCCCAAAGTGCTGGGATTACAGGCATGAGCCACTGTTCCTGGCCCCAGTAGTTCACTTTTCAAGGACATTTGAGATGCCTGTGGGCATGGATGAGGAGAGGTCTGTCTAGGAAGTTGGGAATACAAGTAGCTCAGGTGAGAAGGGACTGGAGTGTCCCCTCTCCCACCCCAATTTTAAGAACTCTGGAAACCACCAAAATTTTAGAGGTAAGTTAGAAAAACAATCCTTGAAGGAAACAGAGTAGAATGAATTCAGAGAAGGAAAACCTGGATAGTGTCATAGAAAATAAGTGATAATGCCCAATAGCGTCAAATGACTAAAGCTTGAGTTAGATGAGTCCGAAAATACCTCCAATGAGTTTGGCAACAAGGACACTTATGACAATAAGACATTTTCCACGGGGGCGGAAGCTGTGGTAAGGAGTGAACACAGATGAGCAAGTAGAGACAGAGTGTAGATTATCTTTTTCAAGAAACTTGGCTGTGAACGGAGGAAGTGAGATGGTATGATTGAGTAGGATGTAAGGAGATTTGAGCACGTATATAGCCGAGAGGAATGAGGGAGGGTTGAAGGGACAGGAGCAGAACGCGCTCCGGCACACGCCATTTTGCCAGCTTCTCCCCCACGTGACCTGAACTCAGTGGAAGCGGCCGGGCCTCGCGGAAACTACAACCCCCAGAAGGCCCCGCGGCGTTGGGGGGGGGGGCGGAGCCGAGGCCTGGCGCGCGCCCCAGCGGCGCGAGCGGAAGAGATAGAGCTTCGCGGAGACGGCGGAAGCGGAGAGCCGCAGCTCGCCGGTAACAACCAGCCCCGCGTCCCCTCCTTCCGTACCCCAAGCTAGGATTTTTAATCCCCACTTCTCCTTTCACAGCCCAGGACAAGACTTCCATTCCTTCGTTTTTTGCTGGTATTTTTTTTCCTCATGTGACGCGAGGGGCCGCCCCCTGCCTGGGGCGGAGGCTACTGGGAAGCTCCCGCCTTCCGACCCCTGCGGGCCCGCGGTTGAGAGGGACCCTCTCGGGGCTCGTGCGCGCTTTGGGCGCTCGCCCCAAATGCTCCTGGTGGAAAGGACGTGCTTTTTCTGGGTTTCAACAGGTATTGAGCGGGGTCCCTGGCGACCCCCTCGGGGCTGCGGGGGCGTGGGCCCCCGGGGCTGCTGGCGGTTTCCGGGCTTCGCTTCGAGCCTCGCCTTTGAGCCTCCTCCGCTGCCCGGGAGCCCCGGGCTACGGGCTGGGAGTGAGCAATCTATAAAGGAGCATGTACTTCCTGCTTTTTCTTGGCAGGCCTGCGAAAAACCCCAAGTCCGATCTTTAAAGTTTGTGAGTGCAGCCGCCTCTCAGTTGTGTACGGGAAGGAGCACAGGATTTGGAGTCTGATATCCTGGGAGAAGTCTCAGTCTGCCACTTGGCTGGACCTGTGATCTTTTGTACAGTAGTCTGTTTAGCGCAGCCCCGGTTTCGTTGTCTGAAAAGTGGGGTTAATGTTCTTTGCCCTGCGGCCTTCCAGGGTTGTGGGCTTCAGCAGAAGTGATACTCCTGCAAAAGCTTTGAACTCTAAAGCATGTTTCGGGTATAACCTTGCCATCCCCCAGTCTCCAGTCTAGGTCAGTTGAGTTTTAAAACCAGGTTCATGTCTCTACGAAGATCAAATTAGTTAATAAATAGGGGGAAAGTGTCTTTGGAAACGAATCTGAACCATACAAATGTTTTTATGCCAGATTGCTAGTGAAGAGGTGACCTTAGGGCGTTACCACCTGTGGAGTCAATTTAAAACTTCATCTGGATTTTAAGGCCCACCAGAATTTAGACTCTTCTTCCTCAGCACACACAGCCATCTCTTGCTGTGATAACCTTCCTTCAGTATCACACAGGTACAAGCATAAAGCAGTAAACGTTCCTCAGATATGGTTGTACTACAGCTAATACCTGTCCCCAGCAGGTCTTGTGTCTTGTGTCACAGTTGAAATTCAGAATATAAATAGCCAAATATCCCATCTGTTTAATTTTTTTTGACATTAAGCTTTGAGACTAAGCAAGTTGCTTATTGTCTTATTTTTCCCCTTACAGAGAATGCTAATTCTGCAATTTTTTTTTTTTTTTTCTGGGTAGAATCAGGATTTCACTATGTCGCCCAGATTGGTCTAACTCCTGGACTCAAATGATCCTCCCGCCTCGGCCTCCCAAAGTGTTGGTATTACAGGCGTTTGCCACTGTGCCCGCTGTACCCGACTTCTGCAATTAATTTTTAAAGGGGTATGAAACTGTAGTTAAGTATTTTTAGTCTGTGTTTATTCTGAATTTATTGATTGAAGAATACTTGAAAATGGTCCAAAAAACAGGAGAGGATGACAGTAAGTTGCATTAGCTTAGTGTACAAATTCGAGCAGATTTGAGTTCAAATCCTGATGCTGTGTCTTACTACAGGTTGGAGTATCCTTATCTGACATGCTTGGGACCAGGGTGTTTCAAATTTCGGATTTTGGAATATTTGCATATACATAGTGAGATCTCTTTGGGATGGGACCCCAATCTAAACATGAAATTGATTTAGGTTTCATATATACCTTATATACATAGCCTAAAGGTAATTTTATATAGTATTTTTAATAATTTAATAATTTGTGTCCAGACGCGGTGCCTCAACGCCTGTAATCCTATCGCTTTGGGAGGCTGAGGCAGGCAGATTGCCTGAGCTCAGGAGTTCAAGACCAGCCTGGGCAACATAGCGAAACCCCATCTCTATTAAAAACACAAAAAATTAACCAGGTGTAGTGGTGCACGCCTGTAGTCCCAGCTACTTGGGAGGCTGAGACGCGAGAATCGCTTGAGTCCTGGAGGTGGAGGTTGCAGTGAGCAGAGATTGGGCCATTGCACTCTAGCCTGGCCCATAGATTGAGACTCTGTTGGGCGTGACACTAAGTTTGGATTGCATTTTGACTAAGACCTGTCACATAAGGTTGGGTGTGGAATTTTCCACTGGTGGTGTCAAAAGTTTTTGGGGCTGGACGCGGTGGCGCACGCCTGTAATCCTGGCACTTTGGGAGGCCGAGGCGGGCAGATCAGGAGGTCGAGACCATCCTGGCCAACATGGTGAAACCCCATCTCTACTAAAATACAAAAAAATTAGCTGGGCGTGGTGGCGTGCGCCTGTAGTCCCAGCTCCTCAGGAGGCTGAGGTAGGGGAATCGCTTGAGCTTGGGAGGCTGAGGTTGCATGAGCCGAGATCACACCACTGCGCTCCAGCCTGGCGACAGAGCAAGACTCCTGTCTCAAAAAAAAAAAAGTTTTTAAGCATTTTGGATTTCGGATTTTCCGATTAGGGATTCTCAACCTGTAGTTTTTGATTTTGGGCAAATTAGTTGACTTCTCTGAGCCTGTTTCCTAATCTCTCAAATGGAGGTAAATAGCATTATGTCACAAGGTGTCTACAAAGATGAAATGAGATGTGACCATAAATGGCTTAGTAGTGCTGGGTACAAATAAAGTTATCATTATTTTGTTGCTGTTGTTATTGATGATTATGATAATAGTGATGATGATAATTTTAGGTATTTTCCTGAAATTCCATTTATCTGTAAAATGAGGATAGTCATCCTTAATTCACAAACTTTAAAAAATACTGTAAATAGAAGTTCTCAGATTGCAGTTTGTTTTTTAGCAATTGCATTTTATATAAAAATTATATTAGATTTTGTTTCAATTGTAGAGGTTCCTAAAATGCTATTGTGCAAGGTTATTGGGCTTTGCTGTGTTTCTGTTTTTCTAGAGATTCCAAATGTTGCTTTGTACCTAGTTTGTTGAAATTGAACTGGTGCTTCATTTACAACCTGTAGTAAGAATGCACTTCTGTACATTGTTGCTTGTAGCAGAACAATTATCTATCTTTATGACTCAGATATTGACTAGGATAGACGTTTATGGAACAGTTTTGTCTTCCTGCCTTATTTTTATTTTTATTTTTATTTTTTTTAAGCCAGACTATTTGACTTTTAAAATTTAAGCCTATTGGATAGGGTCTGGGAGACTTGGTGACCTTCATTTTTTCAAGATGGCATTTCTTAGTGACTGATGCTAATGATGGCATTGGTATGTGTGTATCTGCAGGGACTGAGAGTTGAGAAAAACCAAGGAGGAAAGCCTTATACAGAAAAATGGTTTGTTGGTCAAGGCAAAGTCTTGGAGTTTAGAATTGAAGTATATATTTTTTACTTCCTTCAAGTGCCATGTTGACTACCAGATATCTGCAGATTGAGATGCTTAGGAAATGTTTCCTTTACTCTCTTTTTTGATGTGGTATGCCTGGGCTGTGTTTTGCCAGCTTCTTTCTTACCTTTAGTTATGAATCAGCAAGATAACTATTTTTTCACACCAGACTTGTATACAAAGCTATATCAATAGAAAGTCACTTCGATTAAAATCTACTTTGTATGCTATAATGTGTTATTTTTTCCTTTATGTTTTAATTTTAAACACTTTTGGCTGGGCGTGGTAGCTCACTCCTGTAATTTCAGCATTTTGAGATCCTCTGAGGTAGGTTCATTTGAGGCCAGGAGTTCAAGACCAGCCTGGGCAACAAAGCGAGACTTCATCTCAATAGAAAAATTAAAAAAAAAAAAAATCAATTAAACACTTTTGTTCCTTGAGTGTTTTTTACTTAAAAGGAATTTTTGGAAGGTATGCTAATTCTCATCTATAGAGTGTGAGTACGTATAGTGGATGCTCAGTAATGAGTGTGCTGAAGAGTTCTGAATAGGAACATTTTGTTGATTGTCCTAGGTCACTGAGGTGCACTCTGGAGAGGCCATGTAGCATTGTGGCAATAACCTATGCTTTGGAGTCAAGACAGACCAAGGTCTGAATCCAGGCTCACTAGATGTAGCTTTGGTTCATATGATCATTCTGAATTCAGTTTCTCATCATCTGGAAGACAGATTAGACTAACCCTGCATGGTTGAGAAGATTAAAGATTATTTGAATGAGGCACATATTAGCCAGGTTTAGTAGAATATTAAAGATCGGGGTGTTGTTATTACTGTTTTTAATTTTTATTATTTTTTCTGAAAGGTATGGATTTTGTTGATACATCTGTATTTATTCCTCTAATGCTTCAATGATCAGTGTGTTTCTTAGCCAAGGTTAAGGTTGTTGACTGTGACCATGGAACCTAGAAACACACAGCAAAGCTAATTGGTCAGCATGGAGTTTGAGTCTGTGACCTTGTCTTCATTAGCTCCATAAGCTAACTATTCATAAATATCTCACCAGAATGAATGAAAAGATTGGTATATTTTTTATTTGGCCCTAATGCAACTCATTGGACGTAAGTAAATGAACTAGTGCCAGAAGCAAAAGTATAGATTTTTCATTAGCTTATATAAATATGTGATTAGCCCTCACACTATGTATAAAACTCTTGACCTGTAGGATGATCTTTGACAACCCCAGTAACCTAAGTTTATAATTTAGACATTTCTTTTAGTTGTTGAATTATATTTGTTGTAGACTTCTCACCTATAGGAGAAGTGAGAAGAAATGGAGCTAGGCTATTCATGCCTTGAAAGAGTACCCTCCTTCTGTTGTGCTACCCATGAGGAAATGTGCTCTTAGCTAGTGCAGAAAACATTTAGAGTTATCCAGTAATGAGTCTGGCAGGATGGATGAAGCTTGGGGAACTCCTAAGAGCTTATTGAATTACAGAGAAATTCCAGTTGTCAAAGCATTAGATAGAGGAAAAGTTATAAGGTGTTACTCAGCAGCAGTAAGCCTGCATTTGGAGAGAATTTTCTTTTCTCTTAATAAAACATGGACCAATTGCTTCGAGTTTGTGGTGTCCATTTTTCACTGTCTCATGCTAGCCTTCTGTATAGTTTTTCATTCTTCAAATTCACCGTTCAGTTTTATTAATATTTGTCGTTCTTGTATCTTTTTTTTAAATGCCAGATATGGCTGGCTTGGGACTAGGGATAAAAACAGAAGCAGAGAAGCACTGTTGGAAAATAGATTCTAGTATCTAGTATCGTGAGGTTTCCAAATAACACAGGTCAAACTGAACATGAGGATATGGATTTCTGGGATAGGCAAATGGCTGACAGTTCATGACCATTTAACCTGTGCAGAATGAATAATGTGGGCAAAGGTGTATAGCACTCCTTAATATCAAATTTGTCTCTTAGAAAAGAATCTGAATGTGTGTAGTGTTCATATTGGCTTGCAGTTGTGCTGTTTCAAGTTCTTTGCCGTGGAATGCTAGAAGAGTATTAAAAAGAAAGAAGAGAAGCACTTGGATTTACATCCTGACTTCTCAAATTGTATGCCAGTCGTCCTGTTTCTGTTTTCTTGTCTTTAAAATAGGGTTAATAAAACCAACTCTGCTTGTTTATAAATATTAAAAGGAAAAGTAAACAGCAAGGATGTATTAAAAATGAGGTGGATAACTAGGGGAGAGACAGAAAGGCAGAATCCAAGAGAGGAGCTCAAAGACACCTACATACGTAGTCAGAGACACATGCAGTAGGCAGAGAGAGAGGAGGGTCAGTCAGAGACAGAGAAGTCAGAAACAGAGAGGGACAGTCACCTAGGCCGAGTTAGAAAGCAGGGTAATCAGAGATGTAGAGAGACGGGCAGAGTTAGAAATGAGGGACAGACAGATACAGGGAGGGAGACAGAAAGAGTGAATGTCATGACTAAGATGGAGAGCTTATTGGGTTTTTGTCTGTTATTTGAGAAGAACATATAAATATTTATAGTTGGCTAGGAAAGGGAAAATAAGCAGATATTAGTAAATCAGGTAACATGAAATTTTTATTACACTAACATTTTTCCTTAAATACTAAACTTATTTTGCATATTCAGCATGCAAATATCAAGTCAATTTATGTATTACCTGTTAACTACCTACATGACCTCTCAGTGTAGTTTAAACACATTTTAAAAAAATTAAGATTAAAAAAAATTAAGATTAATATTTTTTTCTCAAAAAATCTAATATATAACTTGCTATTGAAATTGTGGCAAATACAGGAAATTTAAAAGGACAACAGAAAACACTCATAATCTCACAATCTAAACATAACATATAATGAGGCCCACATTTTTCATGTTTTTTTTTTTCCCAGTCTTCTTTTTCTAGGCATTTACTAAAGCCCATCTACTTTCCTGAAGGACCCAAAAGCTGTTTATAAGTCCAAAATGATGCTGTAACTATTTGTGGCAGAGTTAACTTTATAATCCTATTTTGGCACTTACGTACTTTCATAAACTATGTGTGTACCCATTTTATTCTCTTCCTAGATTGTAAACTTTTAACTACAGACTATATGTTGTTCATCTTTGTGTGTTAGGAATCTAGGAAAGTATCTTACATATCATAGGTATTCAGGGTATATTTGAGATGAATTGTTAAGCCTCCTAAGTAGAAACTGTCTTATTTAAACAGGTCTGCCAAATTGCACAATGGATTGGACCTTCCTTAAAGTTGAGAAAAATTTGATTTTAGGGGTGGTGTGTGTGTGTGTAATGTAAAGCTACCAAACTGGGAAAGGGCACTTTTTTTCTGGTTACCTTTTGTTGTGTTTGTAGCAAGCCATTCCAAAACATAATGGTGTAAAACAACCATTTTATTGTGCCATGGATCTGTTGGAATTCAGACAGGACAGTTTCTGCACAGATGGCTTGCTTAAGCCTTAGCTGGGAAGATTCAAAAGCTGGTGGTGACTTTATGGCTGGTACTTAGAACCTGGAGCTTCTTCACTCACATGGCTGGTGATTGATGTTGATTGTCCCTCAGAACACCTACCTACCCAGATAGGCTAATTTGAGCTTCTTTGCAGCATGGTGGTGGCTGTTTTCTAAGAGTGAGCATCTAGAGAGAACCAGGTGGAAACTGCATTACTTTTTGTGACCAAGCCTTAGAAGTTCTGTAGTATCACAAGCTTGCCAGATTCAAGGAGAGAGTGACAGTTACATGGGATCCGCTTCTCACAGAAGTGTCAGAGTCATACTGTAAGAAAAACATTGTGGGGGTGGGAGGTAGCAAGTTAAAAAATGAGTTAATAAAACAGTATCACTTTTTAAATGTCAATGAATAAATGTTCTATTGAAAGTAAGGGTTTTTCCCTACTGCTAATGGTGTTATTTAGTTAAAAAATTTGTACTAAACTTGTAAAAACTTTTAAACCTAAAGCTATTTTAAATTATTTTCTTGGCTTTTAAGCTCTGAACAAGATCTTACTAATTTGTAACGGAATTTGCAAGTTGGTCAATTTCTATACTTAGGTCTTGCCTCAACCGGACCATTTAATAAAAGAAGTCTTGTTTTATAAATGATATACATGTTCACTGCAGACAGTTTAGAAAATCAGGAAAGAAACAAAATCAACTCATGATCTCACCTCTGAGATGTAATCGGTTCCAGGTTCATTTCTTTCTTTTTTTTTTTTTTCTCTCTCTTTTCTTTTTTTATACCTGTAATCCCAACACTTTGGGAGGCTGAGGCGACTGGATCACTTAAGGCCAGGAGTTGGAGACCAGCCCGGCCAACGTGGGGAAATCCTGTCTCTACTAAAAATACAAAAATTAGCTGGGCATGGTGGCATGTGTCTGTAGTCCCAGCTACTCGAGTGGCTGAGGCACAAGAATCACATGAGCCCAGGAGGTGGAGGTTGCAGTGAGTGGAGATTGCATCACTGCACTCCAGTCTGGGCGACAGAGTGAGACTCTGTCTCAAAAAAAAAAAAAAAAAAAAAAAAAAGTAGGCCGGGTATGGTGGCTCATACCTGTAATCTCAACACTTTGGGAGGCTGAGGCAGGCAGATAACTTGAGGTCAGGAATTTGACTAGCCTAGCCAACATGGCAAAACCCCGTCTCCACTAAAAATACAAAAATTAGCCGGGTGTGGCGATATGTGCCTGTAGTCCCAACTACTCAGGAGGCTGAGGCAGGAGAATTGTTTGAACCTGGGAGGCAGAGATTGTAGTGAGCTGAGGTTATGCCACTGCACTCTGGCCTGGGCCACAGAGTAAGACTCCATCTCCAAAAAAAAAAAAAAAAACAGAAGAAGAAGAAATACTAATGTGTTTAATTCTGGTTGGGATATTTTGTGATGTATGGAACTTATACCATATTAACCTTTTCTAAATCTGAAAATTTCTGATTTCTGAATCTTGTCTGGTCCCACAAGTTTTGGATTAGGGATTTTGGACTGCAATTAAAAACTTAGTGTTAGGAAAAGATGAGATTATTAGCTTGTTTTGGTAGTTCTGAACATTTTTATCACATCAATCTTCCCAGAACTTCTGTGCTTTCATTTCAGGAGAAGATCCAGAAGGAAAAGAAATAGTCTTGATTTGTTTATATGATCAGTAATTCTGTCTTACCATCCCACATAACTGTTTCAAACTTGTGACCATCTCTCAATACTTTCAGAATTTCTAGTGACTTTTTATGCCTCTTGATCCTTCGTGTGAGAACCAGTGATTTAAATTAAGTACTGGAGTTGACAAGCCCCAGGAGCCGTGTAGTTCTTGGTTTTTGCCTCCAGTATTGTCACTGTGACATTGCTGTTCTTTCGCTTTTTGCCATAGTATTTCTTTTTTGTACTATGTTTCTTGTTTGCTTCCTTGGGTAACCTGAAACTTTTCATTGCTTCTAACACTTCGGTGAAGGACAGTGCTTCAAAAACTAGGATAAGATCTTGGCTGCCAGTTTATTAACTTGCAGTTTGCCCCCTCAGTGGAGAGAAAACATTAAAATCAAGGTTGAGGAGTGTATCTTTGACTTCATAATGTCATGTAGTTTTAACTTTTTGAGTTATTACTACTGTCATAAATTCAGTATATGGCCGTACATTATAAACTATTCCAACCAGGGTCTAGGGCATTACTTTGTAATTAAACATATTAATAGTTCATATGTATTCATTATAGAGGATTTGGAAAATACAACCATATTTTCACCACCTGGAAGTAACTGTTAACATTGGAGTTTATTACCCCATTCTGTTTTCTGTGTGTCTATTACCGTAGCACACGCACATACTTAAATTGTAATCTCTTGCTGTTGTATATAAACTTTGTGTCCTGCTTTAGAAAATACATAATGGGTCGGGGCAGTGGCTCGTAATCCCAGCATTTTGTTGGGGGGCTGAAGCGAGAAGATTGCTTGAGCTCAGGAGTTTGAGACCAGCCAGGGTGATTTAGTGAGACCCATCTCTACAAAAACAAAAATGTGGAATGTAGCATGAGTTACATTACTGGGCAGTAATATTTCTTTATTTATTTATGCATTCATTCATTCATTCCCGAGATGGAGTCTTGCTCTGTCACCAGAGCTGCAGTGCAGTGGTGCGATCTCTGCTCACTGCAACCTCTGCCTCCCGGGTTCAAGCAATTCTCCTGCCTCAGCCTTCCGAGTAGCTGGGATTACAGGGGCACACCACCACACCTGGCTAATTTTTGTATTTGTAGTAGAGACAGCGTTTCACCATGTTGGCCAGGCTGGTCTCAAACTCCTGACCTTGTGATCTGCCCACCTCGGCCTCCCAAAGTGCTGGGATTATAGGCGTGAGCCACCGTGCCCAGCCTGGGCAGTAATCTTTAGATTTGTCTTTGTTTTGGATGGGAACCTAGGAGACTGGGGTTCAAATTCTGGCTTTGTCCTTGCCAAACTGAAAACTAGGGCAAGTTATAGGATACCTCTTGGCTTCCATGTGTCAGCTGTCAGATTTCCAAAGTATTTGACCCAACAATCTTATGAAAGTTAACCCTCTGCTTAGAACATTATTCATATACAAAAGAAGTCCTAGTCTGGTCTATATTTGAGATTCTTCTGGTTCTACTACTGAATGGTCTCTAAGTTGAGGAGTGCAAAATACAGCAGTATTTATGTCAGGTTATTTAGGCCTAATGGAGGAGAAGGATCTTGAAGGAAATGAAAGAGTAACAAATTGGCTGGAGGGGACAGAAGAAAACTCTGGAGGGAATGGTGTGAAGTTAGGAGCAAGAATGAGTACAGTATGTGAACTGAGTGAGACAAACAAGCGATCTTAACAGTACTCCACAAATAGAATGATTTTTACTGATGAGTAGTAAGGAGATAGGATTTGTTAAGTTTATATGTGTGTGGGGATAATGAAGAAGAATTAAGGGACAATATTGAAAGCTAGGCTGAAAAACTTAAATTTGATCCAATCGGTGACAGGACTTCTGTTGAGAGTCATATAATGAAAACAGTGTTTGACTAAGGCTGCCTTGGCAACTATGTATGTTTGATAAACTCAAGTAGAGGGAATTGCTGAAGAGTACAGTATTTCAATTGTACTGTGGAATAATCTGGAAACAGAAGTAGGAATAATGTAAAAATAGAAAACATGATATCTCTTGTGGAAGAAGAAGAGTAAGATATGGGGTTAGAAATGGGAGTCAGAATACCGCAAAATTTTGAGCCTGACATATCAAGTGTACTGTGTCATTGATAGTGGCATTGGGAAAGGATCTCAGATAGGTCTTGGAGAAAGATAACGAGTTCAATTTCTAATATATTCAGTTTTAGGCATTAGGTTATTTAAGTGGTAGTTTTAAAAGTCTGGTGCTTTAAAAATTTATTAATCTAAATGAATGCTGCCCCTTTTAAAGTAATGTTTTTGGGGACATGCATTTACTCTAGCAAATAAATGTTCTTTGGAATTTGTCTTTTGAAGCTGCTTTTAGAACCTGTAGAGCCACATAAGAAAACCATTCTCGCTGGGCGCAGTGGCCCACGCCTGTAATCCCAGCACTTTGGGAGGCTGAGGCAGCGGGTCACGAGGTCAGGAGATCGAGACCATCCTGGCCAACATGATGGAACCCTGTCTGTACTAAGTATGCAAAAATTAGGTGGGTGTGGTGGTGCACGCCTGTGATCCCAGCTATTTGGGAGGCTGAGGCAGGAGAATCACTTGAACCCTGGAGGCGGAGGTTGCAGTGAACCAAGATCACTCCACTGCACTCCAGCCTGGGAGACAGAGCGAGACTCTATCTCAAAAAAAAAAAAAGAAGAAAACCATTTTCATGACTTGATGGTCATATCCCTTGTCCCCAAAAGAATACGATCTTACTCGATCATCCATCTATTTACCATACATATTTCTAAGTAATAATTGGCAGTTTCTAAAAATTAATCTGCAGAAACATCAAATTTGTTACTGTGGAGGATATTTTAATGATTATTGTGATTGTTGGGGACACTAAAAAGTCTTAAGCTATGATAGCATCTTTTTTTGGTTACAGCTCTGTTGACAAATAATTCGCATACTATACAATTCACCCATTTTTTTTGTGTGGGGGACATGTGATAATAAATTTATATAATTTTTAAAGATCTAATAAGAGTAAGTAGGGATATCCATCACCTTACACAGTTGTCTTTTGTTTTGTTAAAAACAGTTGAAATATGTAATAGGTTATTGTAAACTTTAGTCATCCTACTGATCTATCAAACACTAGGTCGTATTTCTTCTATCAAATTGTATGTTTGTACCCGTTAATCAACCTCTTTTTATCTTCCCCATCCCCACCCCTTCTTGGCTTCTGGTACCTATGAATCTGCATTCTATCTTCAAGAGATCCACTTTTCAGATCCCATGTATAAGTGAGAACACATGATATTTGCCTTTCTGAGCTTGGCTTGTTTTACTTAATACAATGACCTCTAGTTCCATTTATGTTGCTGCGAATGACAGGATATCATTCTTTAAAACATTTTTTGTTTTACTTTTATATTATTTTTATTGGGGCAACCTTCTGAACCAGAATAGGTTCAGAGAGACTCCCAATTTCATTCTTCTTCATGACTGAATAATATTCCACTGTGTATCTGTACCACTTTTTCTTCTTACATGTATCCATTGATGGACACTTAGGTTGATTTCATATTTTGGATATTGTGAATAGTGCTGCGAAAAAAAATAACATGGAAGTGCAGATGTCTCTTTAATATATTGATTTCCTTTCTTTTGGATATATATCCAGTAGTGGAATTGCTGGATCATATGATGACTCTATTTTTCATTTTTTGAGGAACCTCCATACTGTTCCCCATAGTGGCTGTATTAATTTACATTCCCTCCAACAGTGTAGGAGAGTTCCCCTTTCTCCATATCCTAACCAGCATCTGTTATGCCCTGCCTTTTTTATAAAAGCCATTTTAACTGGCGTGAGATTAGATCTCATTGTGGTTTTGATTTGGGTTTCTCTGATAAATAGTGATGTTGAACATTTTTTTCATATACCTGTTGGCCATTTGAATGTCGTCTTTTGAAACATCTATTCAGATCTTTTGCCCGTTTTTAAATCAATCTGATATCTTTGTTCTTTTGCTGTTGAGTTGTTTGAACTCCTTGTATATTCTTGTTATTAATCCTTTGCCAGATGGATAGTTTGCAAATATTTTCTCCATTCTATGGGTTATCTCTTTACTTTGATTGTTTCCTTTACTGTGCAGAAACTTTTTAGCTTGATGTAGTCCCATTTGTCTATTTTGCCTGGATTGCATGTGCTTTTGAGGTCTTACACAAAAAATCTTTGCCTAGATCAATGTCCTGGAGCAATTCCTCAATGTTTTCTTCTAATAATTTGATGATTTCAGGCCTTACATGTAAGTCTTTAATCCATTTTGATTTGATTTTTGTGTACAGTGAAACATAGGTCCTAGTTTCATCATTCTCAATATAGTTATCCAGTTTTTCCAGCACCATTTGTTGAAGAGACTGTTCTTTCCCCATTTTATGTTCTTGGTGCCTTTGTCAAAAATAAATTGGCTGTAAATGTATGGATTTATATTTGGATTCTCTTATTTTGTCCCATTGGTCTATGTGTCTGTTTTAATGCCAGTACCATATTGATGTGGTTACCAGAGTTTTGTAGTATAATTTGAAGTCAGGTAGTGTGATACCTCCAGTTTTCTTCTTTTTGCTCAGGATTGCTTTGGCTATTCAGGTTCTTTTGTGATTCTGTATAATTTTTTTGATTGTTTTTCTGTTTCTATGAAGAATGTCATTGGTATTTTGATAGAGATTGCATTGAATCTGTACATTGCTTTGGGTAGTATTGTCATTTTAACTGTGTTACTCCTTCTAATTCATGAGCATGGAATATCTTTCCATTTTTTGGTATCGACTTCAGTTTCCTTCATCAGTGTTTTATAATGTTCCTTGTATAGATCTTTCACTTCTTTGGTTAAATTAATTCTTTGTAGCTATTGTAAATGGGATTGCTTCCTTGAATTCTCTTTCAGATTCTTTGCTATTGGCATATATAAATCTACTGATTTTTGTATGTTGATTTTTGTGTCCTACAACTTTACTGTATTTATCAGTTCTAAGAATTTTTTGGTGGAATCTTTAGGTTTTTCTGTATATAAATCATTTTGTCTGCAAAGAGGGACAATTTGACTTCCTCCTTTCCAATTTGGTGCCCTTTATTTCTTTCTCTTGCCTTATTGCTCTGTCCAGAACTTCCAGTATTATGTTGAATAAAAGTGGTAAATGTGGGCATCTTGTCTTGTTCCAGATTTTAGAGGAAAGGCTTTCAATTTTTCCCTGTTCAGTGTGGTATTAGCTGTGGGTTTGTCATATATAGCTTTTATTATTTTGTATATTCCTTCTATACCCAATGTGCTGAGGGTTTTTATCATAAAGGGATATTAGATTTTATTGAATGCTTTTTCAGCATCTATTAAAGTGATCACAGGGTTTTTTGTTCTTGGTTCTGTTAATGTAATGTGTCATGTTTATTGATTTGCATATGTTGAACCATCTTTGCCTCCCTGGGATGAATCCCACTTGATCATGGGGCATTATCTTTTTAATGTCTTGTTGAATTTGATCTTCTAGTATTTTTATGTCTATGTTCATTAGTGATACTGGCCCACAGTTTTCTTTTTTTGTTGTGTCATTGACTGGTTTTGGAATCAGGGTAATGCTGGCCTTGTAGAATGAGTTGGGAAGTATTCCCTCTCCTTTAGTTTTTTGGAAGAGTATGAGCAGAATTGGTATACTTTGAATGTCTGGTAGAATTCACCAGTGAAGCCATCAGCTCCTGGGCTTTTCTTTAATGGGAGACTTTTTATTATCGCTTCAATCTGGCTATTTCTTATTGGTTTGTTGCGGTTTTCTGTTTCTTCATGGTTCAGTCTTGATAGGTTGTATGTGTCCAGGAATTTATCCATTTCTTCCAGGTTTTCCAATTTGTTGGCATATAGATGTTAATAATAGTCTCTAATGATTCTTTGTGTTTATGGTCTCACTTGGTCTCACTTGTTTTGTCTCCTTTTTCATTTCTGATTTTATTTGGGTCTTCACTTTTTTCTTAGTTTAGCTGAAGTTTTGTCGATTTTGTTTCTCTTTTCAAAAAAACCAACTTTTTATTTCATTGGTTTTCCGTAGTCTAAATTCTATTTATTTCTGCTCTGATCTTTATTATTTCTTTCCTTCTACTAATTTTGGGTTAGGTTTGTTCTTTTCTAGTTCTTTGAGGCACATTATGAGATTATTTGAAGTCTTTCTGCTTTTTTGATGTAGGCATTTATTGCTATAACTTCCCTCTTACTGCTGCTTTTGCTGTATTCTATAGATTGTAGTGTGTTATAGTTCCATTTTTAGTTGTTTCAAGAAATATTTAAATTTCCTTCTTAATTTCTTCATTGATCATTCAGATGTTGCTTAATTTCCATGTGTTTGTGTGTTTCCTGAACTACTTCTTGTTATTGATTTTTAATTTTGTTCCATTGTAGTCAGAAAAGATACTTCACGTGATTTCTGCTTTTTTGAATTTGTTCAGACTTGTTTTGTGGCCTAAGATATAGTTTGTTATGGAGAACGTTCCATGTCCTGATGAAAAGCATGTATATTCTGTGGCACTTGGGTGGGATGTTCTAGAAATGTCAGGCTGATTTGTTCTAGTGTGTAGTTTAACTCTGAGGTTTCTTTGTTGATTTTTTTTGTCTGGATGATCTGTCCTTTACTGAGAGTGGAGTGTTGAAGACCCCTACTGTTACTGTATTGCAGTCTATCCCTCCCTTTAGACCTATTAACATTTGCTTTTTATACTTAGCAGCGCTGGTCTTTTTTCTCCTTCAATTGTGTATCTTCAAATAGCCTCTTGAGTTCACTGATTCTTTCCTCTGTGTGTTGAGAGCCTCTAATGACTTTTTAAGTTCAGCAAATGTATTTCTGAGTTCCAATATTTGATTTCTTGTACTATTTCAGTCTCTTTGTTAAATTTCTCCAATCTGTTTCTGAATTGCTTTTCTGTGTTATCTTGGTGATCACCGAATTCCCTTAAAATGGCTATTTTTGAATTCTTGGTTGGAGGGTTCCCAAATTGCTGTCTTGCTAAGGACAGTTGGTTCCTCACTTTGCTGTTAGAGGAGGCCTTGGTTCCCTGTTTGCTGTTGTTTCTTGTGGATGTGCATCTGTATATTTGCATTGAAGGATAGTTCTTTGTTCCAGTCTTTTCTTTTGGCCTTGTTTTCTGTTTTTCAAGCTCCCATGTTTGGATCTACTTGTTTTGGTTTTTATTATGTGTTCGCTTAATGATTCTTTGTAATATACCTCTTGATTTTCTTTTTCTTTTTCTTTTTTTCCTGCTAGATTGCCGCCTCCTTTTCGGCACCAGCTGGCACCTTAAGCCCAGGTTTGCCTCGGTTCTAGTAACCAATCAGTATGCTGCCCCTCCTGCACGGGGGGCATCCCACAGGAGATATTCCAGTAGTGTGGGAAGGCTGGCTATGGGTTCATGCCCAGGTGACTTGTGGAATGAACCTCCTACAGCGGGGTGCTGCTGAACAGCTGTTTTGATTTGGCATCTCGTTTGGCTGAGTCACAGAGCAGTTTCTCTAGGGCTGGGAATAGTAGTCCCCCCTCCCCTCTTTGCCTCTGGCTGTCCTCACGGATACTTCTTCCTTTACATACTCCCAAAACTTCCTGTAATTTGAGGCAGAGACAGGTCTCCTGCCAGAGATCCTACGATGGTGGGAAGCTGGTTGTTCACCTTATTCTCTTTTTCCAGTGTAGTGATTGTGAGTCGGGGGGAAATTTTCTGCATTCTTGGTGCTGAACATGTTGGGGAAAGGGGCATCACGGTTATGGAAGTTCGATTTTCCTTTCCTGCTTAGATTTTCTCACTTCTCCGTGGCCCTGAAACTGTCTCATCCTCATTTTTGAATTCTGGGATATTGCTGGTGATAATCTCAGCACTTTGTATTTGTTTTTGGTTTTCTGTGGGGCAGTTGAGTGAAGCCAGCTTGCTTCTACACTGCCATTTTGGAACTGGAAGAATGTGTGATAGTACTTTGGAAGAAAGTCTAGTGTGTGCTGGTTAAGAGGCTGCGTTCTGGGGACCTAGGTTTGAATGATCTCTTTAGTGCATTGTGTCTTGAGCAATTTATTTGATTTGCCTGGGCCTCATTTCCTCATTTGTAAAATGGAGATGGTGATAATACTCTACTTTGTAGGATTGTTGTGAGGATTGGCTCTGAGAGCAATGGCTGGCAAATACTAAGAGCTCAGTAAATATTAGCTATTTATGACCACCACCGCAACTACTATTATTGTTTCTACCACCACTTTGTCTGTTTATCTATTTTGTTTTAAAAATTAGTTATGTTCCTATATAATTATGTCGCATACTAGTGGAATGATAGGCAGTTGAATATAAAATTGGAGCTCAATAGATGAGACATAGAGATACGTTTTTTAAGACTTGTTTGGCCTAAACCTTAGAGAAGAACAGAAAAGACTAAGGATGAAGAATTAGGGAATACCCATAGTAAGGGTGCAGGAGGCAGAAAAGGAGCCAGTAAAAGAGTAGAGAGAGATTGTTCAGACAAAAAAGGAAAACAAGGCACATGTGTTAGTGTAGAGGTTATGTGAATTGGGATTAGATTTAGTTGCAACCAAGTACCAGAGACTTAAATCTGATAAAAGTTCATGTCTGTCGAGTAAGAAATTCCAGAAGTAGTCAGTTTAGGACTCACGTGGTTTGCCATGGTGTCATGTTTCCCCACTGTGCTCAGATTCTATTATTTTCCAAAGACACTTTAGGGTCTAAGAGAGCTACTAGCTTCAGCTATTTCACATACATTGCAATCATCAGAAGGAGAAAGAGAAGGACACATCTCACTTCCTTTAAGGATACTTCCTGGAAGTTATATGTTACAGGTTGAGTATCCCTTATCCAGTATGCTTAGATCCAGAGAAAGGTTTCACATTGTTTTCACATTTTGGAATGTTTGCATTACTCTGTGGATATCATGCAGGCCTTTTTGATACTTTCAACCATATCATTATACTACAGAGCAGAGAATAAGCAAAAAAAAAAAAAAAAAAAAGGAAGAAAGAGCGAAAGAGCATAGTGAGTTATAGTAAGGCAGTACATCTTAGCCCCATGTGAGGCATTGTGGGGAGCCTCCCATTGGTGTATCCAGCATGTACACGTGTCATTTTATTTCCCTTTGTGGGCATGCTTGTGTGGAGGAATCTGGTGTGTGCAGATGTATATTGCAGCTATTGGGAGCTGGGAGGGTCTTTCTTTGCTTGGGGACACTGAATAAACTATGTGTTGGGTGCCTGCATTGTGACTGCAACCTGTCACATGAGATCAGGTTTGGAATTTTTTACTTGTGGCATCATGTTGACAGATTTTGTAGCATTATAGATTTTGGATTAGGGAATTCCGTGTGTACTACTTTTGCTCATATTCCATTGGTCAAACTTAGTCACATAGCCACAACTTGCTGCTGGAGAGGCTGGGAAATGTAGACTTTATTTTGAATGGTCAGTGCCTGGCTGTTCAAATAAAGAGCAGGAACAGTGAGAATAATCCCAGTGTAGCTAGATGAAGAATACAGGGTAGATAACAGTTAATTGTCTTTAGGACAGTTTAATTCATTATTGATTATTCTTGATAAGAGTTTTTATAATTACTGAACTATGAGTACAAATTCACTCTTGTCAAATTGCATCAACAGGATGTTGTTTTTAGGGTGTAATCTCTTCATGAATCCTTGCTTAATTAGGATTATCAGTTTCTCATAAAGAAAAAATTATCTGTATATATACATATGTATGTGTTTATGTGCATGTGTGTGTATACATCCCCCCATTTAACATTAGCGTTGGCCAAAATTATTTCATATGACAACAATGTGAAGTAAAATTGATGGTAAATAAGCTGCTGATAACCCTCTTCTGTTGTTTTAAACCTGTAATTTTACCCAGTCTTCTATTTGGAAATACTCTCCAATTTGGTTGTTTTTTTGGCCAATGTTTTTAATCTGTCTCTGTCCTTTTATATTACTACTCTGTCTCACTGCTGTTAATTATACTTCCTAAAATAGATAAATGAGCAGATTTAATTAAATGTGTTATTTGCACTGTCTCCTGATCATTAATGAATTTGTAAGTAAGGTCAGACCTATAATCTTTCTAGTATTACAATTCCTGAATCTTTACTGTCTACTCAATTGGTAATTATTTGCTTAAATTTTTTTTATTTTTGAAGCTTCTATATTTTGTGTGTTTGTGTTCTTTCAGTATTAGAAATACAAAGATCTTCTAACAAAAAGGAAACTTTTTCTGTAGGATATTCTGTCCCTTTCGGTTGAAAATGTTTTCCTTAGACATGTTTTTGAATGATGAACAATTAAGTTTATATGTTGCTATTTGGCTTTTTAAAAATAATTTAAAATATTTTATCAATAGATGTAGAGTTTAAAATAAACATGTTTTAAAAAGTCCAATAGTGAAAAAAAAAAGGATTTATAACAAAATATAGTGAGTCATTTTTGTCCCACCGCTCCCCACTCTCTCTAGTCCTCTCCCTAGAAGTAACTACTTTCAACTCCTTAAGCTGTTTCTTCTGGCATCAACATATCTCTGTATTTAAAAATAATGTATGTACAATGCTATCTTTTGATTTACCAGTTTTTTTCATTATATTTGGAGTTTCTATTATGGTAGAGAAAGTTTTAGTGATGTTAAATACCATCTCCACTACTGCTTCTACCTAGCTTCTTAATTTAGTTATATTAAAATATTTGGTTAAGTCTAATAGTTAATGTTATATTTACATTACTATGTCTGTGGAAATTTTATTTGCTGACAGTGTCTTAAATAGCCCCTCGGTGCAGTTTTCCACAAGGTCAATCACAGTAATCTGTCAGTTTGAATTTTTTTTTTTTTTTAATTCTTGGAAATTTCTCTTCTAGAGACTTCCGGTGTCCCACTATTGAAGCCTACTCCCTCAACCTGCTGCATTGCTGTTTTCCTGGTGTGATTTCCACTTGTTGTTATCCTTAGATTTTTCTCTCCTGGATTTGGTTCTCCGAATATTGTTAGGAGTCATATCTTCTTCAGACTTCATTTACCTCTTGCTTAGGTGGAGCACATCCTCTAGTAGTTGTGTTGGATTCAAAAGATGGTACCATGCCAGAGAGCATGAGGATGACAGCCTTCAGCATGCCTGCCCTCTCACATAGCCTCAGTCTGGATTGGTTGCTTTCTGCTGCTGGTGCACAGTTCCCATCCTAGAGTCCCATTCGCTAGTATTCCTTCACTTCTCTCTTGTGTTGGATGTCTTGTTTTCCATATCTCATCTCTTCTTTCCTTTGGTTTGTTTCCTTGTTTGTTGTCAAAGGATGATGAGACCATCACTATCTAAAATATCTAATCAGGCACAATGTCCTGGAACAAAGCAAATTGCTAGTTTTATATAGTGTTTTGGGGGAGTGTGGCGCTCAGGGATTAGAAAATTTTAAGAGGCAGCAGAAGCAGATTAACATAATCTATAGAGGAATGATTACGTGGGTGAGACCGTTGTTGATTGGTTGGCACTTGGGTATTTTATGGTAGTGACTTTCTTCCTAACTTCAAATTGACTGACTTTCAGAAGTAAGGGGCTAAGCTAACACTGATTGGCTTGTAAAAGAAAAGTAAGTGGTTTTTACAATCGAATGAGTATAAGTAGTCTTTGGCAACTTTTTACTATAGTTGCGAACACTCAGTCTTTCCTAAATTTGTAAGAACTTTAAAATTCTCAATATTCTAGGAACTTTCTAGGAAAGCGTACATGGTAGATAATGTTTTGAGCCTTTCCATATCTGAAAATATTTTTGGTTTCTATTTTCACATTTGATTAATATAGTTTGGGTAAGTGTAAATTCTAGATTGGAAATATTTTTCTTCAGAATTTTGAAGGCATAGTTTCTTTTTTCTCCTCATCCTTTGTTGCTTTTGAGAAGTCTTAAGCCAGTGTGAACCCTCTTCTTTCGTTTGGATCTTTTCACTGGAAACTTGTTAGATCTCTGCTTTGTCCCCAGTGTTCTGAAGTTTCACAATGATGTGCTTTGGTGTGGGTCTGTGTTTATTTTTATCCACTGTCCCGGGTATTTGTGGGTACCTTTCAGTATAGAACAGTTGGCATTTTTCTGGGACCTGGTGTATGGAATGGGGGTGGGGCAATAGATTTTAGGTTCAGTATGCTTAATCATCCAATTTTAAAGACCTCTGCACTTGCAGTCAGCCCCTAATCCATAGATGGTCTATTCTGCATTTTAGAGATAATCCCAAATTTTTTTCACAGAGGAGGAGGGGATCTCAGGATCGCTCCTTTCACCCAGTGCCCTCCCGGCATTTCACTTCCAGTTCCAGGGTTGGTATGGCCAGTCCCTGACTCTCATGAGGATTTCTGACGGTAAATTGGGTTGAGTGGCAGCTTTCTCTACTGTTCGTTTGGAATTTGGCTTTTTAAGTTCTGCTACACATTGAGCATTCATCAATATATAACTTCCAAAGTTTTGTTACTTTTTTTCTCTTCTCTGCTGTCTATCCTTGTGGATTTATGTTTTAAGACAAAACAAATTGACTTATTTCAGTAGAATTTTTGGAGAGAAGCAAAATTATATGTGTACGTGCATTCCATTCTCTTAACACAAAAACAGCTATAAGACTGGATATTCTTATGTGAAATAATATTACAATAGTATTACATGATTATTATACTTCTGATATGTGAAAGGTAGAGGAACAGAATATGTTGCTCAAATGCAGTAACTAAGCACAGGTCTGCAGAGAGGGCACTGCTACAGAAAAGGAATAGTCATACCTTCCTTGATTGTGAGCTAGTCCTTTAATTTCTAAAAATCATCATTGGAAAACCCACAAAAATGTTACATCTGTATTATAAGAAAACTAGAATATGCTGATAAACATGAAGAAGAAAATAAGAATCACTTTAATTACACTACCCAGAGCTGCCCACTATTAACAGATCAGTGTATATATTTTTCTAGTCTTTGTTTATGCATTTGCCTATGTATTTGTGGATGTATGTTTAAATGGGGCATACTATATGTATTATTTTGTTCCTTCCCCCATTTTTTCCAACCATAAATGGCTCGAGTCGAGAATTTTTTTGCACAGAATCCTAGAGATTATGTTCTCATTAACAACATCTAACTCCCATTTACTTGATTGTACATTATGTGCCAGGCACTGTGCTGACTGACATCTTTGTTTTTCTGTTTAATTTATGTTGACATTATTTCAGACCACAGAAAAATTCCAAGAGTGGTACAGAGAGTTCACCCAAATACCCCAAATGTTAACATTTTACTACATTCCCTTTCTTATTTCTCTCTCGTGAGAGTAAAATGTAGAACTTACTCCCTTTTATACCTAAATAGTTAAGTGTGCACTTTCTAAAAACAAGGACATTCTTGTATATAAGCCACAGTATAGTTGTTAAAATCAGGAAATTAACGTTGATTTAATATTAACTATGTAACTTACAGACTTATTCAGATTTTACCCATTGGCCCATTGTACTTTATAGCAAAAGAAAATTTCAGGTCATGAGTGCACTCAGTTGTCATATCTCTAGTTTCCTTTAATCTGGTGCAGTTCCTGTTTTTTCATGACATTGACTTTTTTTTTTTTGGAGACGGGGGTCTCACTGTTGCCCAGGCTGGAGTGCAGTGGTGTGATCATGGCTCACCGCAGCCTTGAACTCCTGGGCTCAAGCAGTCCTCCTGCCTGAGCCTCCTGAGTAGCTGGCACTACAGGCACACACCAGCACACCTGGCTAATTTTTTATTTTTTGTAGAGACAGATTCTCCCTGTGTTGCCCAGGCTGGTCTCAAACTCCTGGGCTCAAGTGATCCTCTTGCCTTGGCCTTCCAAAAAGTGTTGGGATTACAGGTGTGAGCCACTGCATCCAGCCGACATTGATATTTCTGAAGAGTGCAAGACAGTTATTTTGTAGAACATGTACAGTTTGGGTTTATCTGATGTTTTCTCATGATTGAATTAAGGTTATTCATTTTTGGCAGGAGTACCACAAAGTATTGTTATGCTTTTGCATCACCTCAGGAGGCACAAGATGTTCAAATACTGGTAATATGATTTTGGATCACTTGATTGTTACTGTTTTTCCTTTTGTAATTTTTTTGTGGTAAAATATGCATCATTTATTTTTATGTTTAACCATTTTTAAGTGTATAGCTTAGTGGCATTATATTCTCTTTGTATTCACGTTCACAGTCCCTTTGTAATTTTAAAGTATTTTGTGTAAAAATACATAGATACTTGGTAAATATCCTGTCACTGTTTGAACTTTCACTAATTTTAGTATCCATTTGTTGTAAACATCTTGTTACTCCTTGAACTTTTGCTAATTTTAGTATCCATTGGTGATTTCTGCCTAATTTTCGTAATGGTTCTTAATTGGTGATATTCTAATTCCATTATTCCTTCTATGCTTATTTATAATAGTACTTTATTTATTTTGACACTGTCCCTGACTTGGCCAGTGGGAGCCCCTTCAATTCTTTCGACATGCCCCTGTCATTCTTTGAGCATATATTCTAGGCTCATCTTGCATGTTCCCAGCCCCAGCCTTGGAATAAGGAATTTCTTCTCAGAGCCCTGGTTCCTTCTAATAATGACTTTAAAAGCCACAGTCTGGACTGTAGATGTCCTGGTTGCGACTGTTATTGCTTCTAGGCCTTCTCAGCTGACATCTAGGAAATAGGTATATGTGAGAAGAGGAGGTGTGTGTGTTTGTATGTGTGCACACACTAGTACATCTTTATTAAAAGCAGTGAGTTTATACAGATACCTCAGATTCTGACCCAACACTATAGGGTTTATTCTTTCCTTTCCTCATTCCGTATTTATAGTTCTGTTTTCCAACAATGAGAAACCTGGCCCTATTACTTATATTTTTGCTTAGTGGTTCAACTCTAGAATATAAGAAAATAGTTTAAGAATTGTTAACTCATACCACCATTTAAAAGACACCTCGTAAGTAGAATTCAATGTTTGTTTATAGTGTTTTTCCTTTAGCCTAAGGGCAGGTAGTCTAAATCTGTGCTGTGTAATAATAGGGTAGCTACTAGCCACATGAATAGAGATGTGTTACAAGTGTAAAATGTACATTGGATCTGAAATCTTACTACAAAATAAATATGAAATATCTCACTGATATTTTAATAATAGTTTATGTTGATTATGTGTTGAAATATTTTAAGTGTATTAGATAAAATATATTAATAAAATTAATTTCACTTTAATGTGGCTACTAGAAAATATTAAATTACATACGTGGCTCTGTTATATTTCTATTAGAATGTGCTGATATAAAAACCGTGTTCAAAAGTTACTTGGATTAATTTTCCTTCTCTAACATTCTTTCCCTTTTCCCTGGGGTTATGTTACTCATTTGAAATACAGTGTACTTCATTTATTTCTATTTGTATTCTGTCTTTTTCACTTGATCCTAATTGATCTTATTTATTCTTCAGTATGTGAAACATCAACATGCTTCCAAAAGTCAGAACTCTACAAAAATGTTTATACTCAGGGCACTGTCACCCATTCCTTCTGTCCTTCTCACTCTAACCTGACCTCTGTAGGTTACCAGTCTCATGATTCTCCCAGTTATCCTTCATGTGTTTTTTCCCCCTCAGGATTGAGGAGATAGATGCATATTTTCTTATTTTTCTTTCATTCTTACACAAAAGGTAACATACTATAGATACTCTTTTGTACTCTTATGCTGTTTCTAATATTTTGAATTTACGAAAAGTGCTGCAACTTTGTCCATATGTATTTTGGTATGTTGGAGGTGTATTTTTGGGTAAATTTTCAAAATGGAATGGTTGGGCCAAAAGTTAAAAGCATATGTAGTTTTCTTAAATATTGCTAAATCCCTGTCTGCAGAGGTTGTATGAATTTGAATTCCCATCAGCAGGGTATGAGAGGGTTAGTTTCCCCACAACCTCATCATCAGAGTGTGTTGGCATACTTTTTAATTTTTGCTAACTTGATAGGTAAGAAATAGTATCTCATTATAGTTTTAATGTTTGTTTCTCTTGTTGTTAGTGAAGTTGAACATCTTTTCATATGTTTAAGGGTCATTTTTATATCTTTTTGTGTGAAATTTATCTTCATTTTTCCATCAGGTTTTTGGTCCCCTCCCCTTTCTCAATTGTTAGGAGTTTTTAATATATTAGGAATATTAGCTCTTTACTGGTGATGTATGTTACAAATATTTTCTTTTTTTTTTTTTTTTTTTTTTGGAGATGGAGTCTCGCTCTGTCACCCAGGCTGGAGTGCAGTGGCGCAGTCTCGGCTCACTGCAAGCTCCGCCTCCCGGGTTCACACCATTCTCCTGCCTCAGCCTCTCCGAGTAGCTGGGACTACAAATATTTTCTCTCAGTTTGTAGTGTTTGTGTGTAGGTATGAATGTTTAGACCTTTATGTAGTCCAGTTTTGGAGTTTTTTGTTTTATCTGAATTTTGGATTAAATTTAGAGGCTTTCCTTGGACCTATGGTATATAATTCACCTGTGTTTTCTTCTAGTACTTCTGTGGTTTTAGTTGTTAATTTGGATCCTTGATCCATTTGGAGGTACGGTTTCTTTAAAAATGAATAAAAAGACCAGTTTTACCCCAGTGTTCTTTGATATGCTACCCTTATCATATATGAAATTTCCATTTGGTTTACTTCTGGACTCTCTATTTCTGTACTATTATCACACTGTTTCAATTATAGACGCTTAGTAGCATATCAAGGGCTAGCTTTTTAAATTTTTAGTGTTTTCCTGACTATTCTTGCATGTTTATTTTTCTGTTGAACTTTAGTATCAGCTTTTCTGTCTCAATAAAAAAGCTTGCAGGTATTTTTATTGGGGTTATGTTAAATTTATAAATTAACATGGAAAACTGACTTTTTAATGCTGTTGCTTTGTGCTGAGATTTCTGTCCAAGAACAAAGAATATCTTTCCATTTGTTCAGATCTACTTTTGTGTCTTTCAGGAATGTTTTAAAGTTTTCTTCATATTTAACTCCTTGATAAATTCTCCATTTTTTTTTCAGCTCAATAATATGTCTTGTAGATCTTTCTTTTGTATGTCTGCATAATTTTCTACAGTGTGGATGTACCATAATTTATTTAACCTGGCTGATATGGGTGGACATTAAAGTTACTTAAAATTTTTCACTATTAAACAGTTCTGGAATAAGTACATATCCTTGTAGAAGTCTAGTTACTTCCTTATGATAAATTTATCAGAGGAGAATTGCCTCATCAAAGGTCTTTTGACACATAAAAGTTTCTGAAACATATTGTTAACAGCTTTCCATATTAATAAAATGTATGCCTCCACTAACACTGTGTTTGAGCCCTATCCTGTTGACATTCAGCAAAACAGAACCTTATTGCTCTTTTTAAATATTTGCCAGTTTGATAGCAAAACAAAATATGTTTATATTGCATTTCTTTGCTAACTGATGAGTTTTATTTTTTATCCATCTACCATTCAGCTGGCCAGCATATACTTACTGAGTATCCACCATGTTTCGTAAGCTATCCCATGTATTGAAACTGTAGTAATGACTAGAAGTTGAACATCTGTTTGTGTGTGTGTGTGTGTATGTTTGAGATAGGATCTCGTTCTGTCACGTGTGTGTTTGTGTGCATGTGTGTGTGTGTGTGTTTGCGTGTGTGTGTTTGAGATAGGATCTCGTTCTGTCACCCAGGTTGGAGTGCAGTGGTGCCATCACAGCTTACTGCAGCCTCGACCTGCTGGGCTCAAGCAGTGTTCCCACCTCAGCCTCTTGAGTAGCTGGGAGTACAGGTGCATGCTACCATGCTTGGCTGATTTTTATATTTTTTGTAGAGACGGAGTTTTGCCGTGTTGTCCAGGCTGGTGTTGAAATCCTGAGCTCAAGTGGTCTGCCTGCCTCGGCTTCCCAAAGTGCTGGGATTACAGGTATGAGCCACCACGCCTGGCCTCTTTTTATAATTTTTATTATTTTGTGTCTTATCTCTTTTTTTTGTTGACAGTTAGTAGACTTTCCTGTCCTCAGGTCTGAGAATGACAGAAGATGGCATTTCCTTATTTCATTTCATTGATGAGCTTCTAAAAAGTACTTTTGTATGCGTGTCTTCGTTGCACACTCTATGGCAGATCACTGTGTTAAACTTTTAGACTTACAAAGTGAGACAATGGAAGTTAAGTGCCTAGACAGGTGTCAAAGAAATAACTGTATATTTTTATAAAAATAACTTATTATTACTATTTTTCAGGTGAGGCTGCTCTCAGAAAGGAACTTTTACACAGTTTGCCTTCAGAGACAGTCTATCTGCATGCTGTAGAGTTTTATTACTTAGAAAATAAATGTTACTTATATGGTAAGTTGCCTTTACTTATGCATATTTTATAGAAATACTGTCTGTTTACTCTAAAGATTTGTTTGCTTGTATTTTGTTTCTTCAGTGTCATTTTATTTTGTAACTGTCATGTAAAACAAGTTTGAAAATGGCAGTTTCCTGAAAGGTGTAGGGTCTTTTGAAGATTTTCTTACTTCTATTTACTATCTGTCTTAATTTTATTGTTTGTAGTAGAGAGGAGAACAGGGGCTGTTTAAATATTGGTATTCATTTTCAGAGTTGGATCACTAGCTTTGCTCTGTCTCTCTTTCCACTGTAACAGCTGAGAGTTAACATCCTTGTCAGGTCCTGGCTTCCCTATAATTCATATAGTGAGCAGCAAAGATGCAGTGTTATTTTAAGGGTTTGATTAACTGATTCAGGAAGAATAGATGGTCATTTAAATAGTAAAGTATTATAAAACAGAATGAATAATGTTATTAAATAACTTAGAAATGAAAAAAGATAACTGATTTTAACTTTTAAATATTACCCTGTAAGTATTTGTTGTCAGTTAAAAAAAATTTTTTTTCAAGGAAGATTTAGTAAGTTGATATGACCTGCTGTTTTGTGAGAGGTTTTCTTACTCACATCCTCTGATGATCTTTTGAGTATATTCCAGCTTCTGACTCTCCTTGTGTAGCCAGTGATGATGGGCCAGTTGATGCGTAGGGTGATAGCTTTAGGGGTAACCACAGGGTTGGTCACAGCAACCGTCAGAAGATAAATATACTCGTGTGCTGCTGACGCACATTGCAAAAATTGGATGGAAACTATGACATGATAATGGTGATTTGCTGAGTTTTCTCTTAAATAGTTTTGTGCAGCTAAACACAGTGAGAAATAAATGTTGATGTTGAGAGCTGAGTTCAAACAAATTAGTCTCAAATAGAATCCAGGGATGAGGAACTATAGGCACAGAAAAAAGAGAGGAACAAGATTATCCTTAGATTTGTTTTTTCTTAGTCTTCTTGCTTTTGTCAGCATCAGAAAACTATCTTAGGTATTTCTGGATGTTTTGCATGGTTCATGTGAGTAGAAGCATAGGATTTCATTGTGAATGACTGAAAAGGCCTATATCTCAGAGCAAATCAAAGTGAGTTTTAATCTTGGTTATTTGAAATCTCCTTGTACCTGTCTTATTAGGAGTATTATTATTATTTTTTTTTTTAAGAAGAAACTAATTTGCAGCTGGCTATAAAGAGTGACATTGTGTCTGGGAAAATGCTGTACTAACACACTGTGCTGTCCCACAGGAGTACTTCTCAAGTCCCCAAACGCAGTGCTGACAATCTGTGACAGCCTGTGAATTGTTGGGCAGCAGTTGGGGAAGATAGACAGCAGAGTGAGGTGGTTGTGTGTAAGTTAGAGGAGGTGGGGAGGGGAAGAAGTGAGAGAAGAGCAGAGCAGTTTCTAAGTTTTGTGGGCAATTTGAATGGAAGGTGTTTTAGTTGTTGGGTTCTGCTAATACAGCTGTGAAATAAACAGCTAGAAGGTGGGGTGGAAATAGTGTATTTCACCTTTCCTTTCAAGGTATTATTGATTCTGTCATCAAAACTGTAAGGTTGCCTGGGCATGGCAGCTCACCCCCTTAATCCCAGCACTTTGGGAGGCCCAGGTGGGCAGATCACTTGAGGCCAGGAGTTCGAGACCAGCCTGGCCAACACAGGGAAACCCTATCTCTACTATAAATATAAAATATTAGCTGGGCATGGTGGTATACGCCTGTAATCCCAGCTATTCTGGAGGCTGAGGCATGAGAATTGCTTGAGCCAGGCAGGTGGATGTTGCAGTGAGCTGAGATTGCACCAGTGCACTTCCAGCCTGGGCAACAGAATGAGACTCTGTCTCAAAAAATCAAACAACAAAAAACCCTGTAAGGTTCTATGTTCTATTGATGAAAGTATGGGTTGGATGGAATTAAAATTTTTGAGGAGACTAGAAATATCACATCATACCAGGAAATGAAACTATAAAGGTAAGGGTAATGGGGATAGGGTTTATCTTTTCCAGGAATTATTATAGTAGTAGTAAGGCCAGTTACCATATCTAGATCCACAATGGCTAGGCCTTTATCTCAGACAAATGTACATCTTGTTATTTATTTATTTGATTGATTTGATGTGTATGCTATCCGCTGTTACTGTTTCTATAGCAAGCATTGTCAGACATCAAAGACAAGAATTTCTGGATATTATTTGGATTGTGGAGTAGAATTTAATGTGGGCAAGTTATGGTTCAATTCTTTCTTTCAGTATGAGAATAGTTACACAAAGTAAATAGCTTTGCTACAATGAACCTTTGGCTGTAGCCAGACTAATATTGGGGACTGAATGTTTGTGTTCCCCCTAAACTCATATGTTGAAATCTGGTCCCCAATGTGATGGTGTTGGAGGTGGGGCCTTCAGGATGTAATTTAGTCATGAAGGTGGAGCCCTCATGCATGACATGGCTTCCCCTATAGGAAGAAGCCAGGGACCAGGTGAGGTGGCTCACGCCTGTAATCCCAGCACTTTGGGAGGCCAAGGCGGGTGGCTTACCTGAGGTCAGGAGTTCGAAACCAGCCTGACTGACATGGTGAAACCCCATCTCTACTAAATACAAAAAATTAGCTGGCATGGTGGCACATGCCTGTAATCCCAGCTGCTTGGGAAGCTGAGGCAGGAGAATCACTTGAACCCGGAGGTGGAGGTTGCAGTGAGCTAAGATTGCACCATTGCACTGCAGTCTGGGCAACGAGTGAAAACTCAGTCTCAAAAATCAAACAAACCAACCAAGAAGAAACCAGGGAGCTAGCTTGCTCTGTTTCTGCTGTTTGAGAATACAATGGGAAATCAACCTACTGCAACCTGGAAGAGGGCCTGCTCCAGAACCAGGCCATGCTGGCACCCTGATCTTGGACTTCTAGCTATTAGAATTGTGAGAAATTTTTGTTTTTAAGCCACCCAGTCTGTGGTACTTTGTTATAGCAGCAGGAACTAAGACAACCAGTTTCTATAAGTCTCCAAAATAACACTCTGACTTTTTGCCTCTTCACATGTTGAGTCTATTCTTTCCACTTGTAATATCTCCCCTCAGTTCTGTGTCTGAACTTCTAAATCTGCTTCTAAAGGCCTAGCCTCAGTTCTACCCACTTTATGACATTTTCCTCACCCATTCCAAGCCCTTGGTGATATTTTTCTCCTCTGGTTTCTATCATTTACTGCATTTCTCTTTATTTGGTAGTTAGAGACATATATTCCCTTAAAACAACATTAAAACAATCTTTCCAATTAGGTAGAGACATCTTAAGGGGAAGCTTCATTTTTACTCTCTCGGCTCACTGCAACTTCTGCCCCCCAAGTTCAAGCGATTCTCCTGCCTCAGCCTCCCAAGTAGCTGGGACTACAGGTGCGTGCCACCACGCCCGGCTAATTTTTTGTATTTTTAGTAGAAATGGGGTTTCACCGTGTTAGCCAGGATGGTCTCGATCTCCTGACCTCCTGATCTGCCCACCTCAGCCTCCCAAAGTGCTGGGATTACAGGCGTGAGCCACCGTGCCTGACCCCTACTTTATAATTTCTACTACCCCAGCAGTGATGTCAATACAATATGTGCACTTAATGAGTATTTGATGGTTAAAAAAAAAAAAAAAATGCCATTGCCTATTGTTAGCTTTTACCCATCTTTAACAATTATCTTTCTCTTTGTATCATAAGAATACTAGATAAGAATTCAGTTTAAATACCTGAGCCATGTTTGCTCAGGATATGATTCTTCTTGAAAGCCTTCTGTAGCCCTGTGTACAGGCATTCTGTTCCTTAAAGTGACGTTGCTTTGAAGATGTTACTGTATTGTAATTATTTGTTATTCTTGAAACTAATTAATAAACTTTGAAACTGCATAGAAGAGAAACTCTTAAATTTATTAACTTGCTAATGTTTTCTTTGCCTGAAACTTGCTTTTGGTTTCTCAGTTTCTCACCAGGCACATTTCACACTTGCTGGTATAGCTCCAAGGAGGGAGGTGATAGATACAGAGCTGTAGCTATGTCTCTAACAGACAGACTCTACCCCATTTATAATTATTCATTTTTGTTGTTGTTGTGATTTGGTATTTTAAAAATTAAACTATTCTGTGCTATGCATTTTTACAAGCATACATACAAAATAAATAGCTTTGCTACAATGAACCTTTGGCTGTAGCCAGACTAGTATTCTGGGCTATGCATTTTTACCCCAACATAATTTTTAGAAGGTATGTGTTTTAGTCTAGTGTAGTGGTTAGATGCAGGGACTTTTAAATCCAATCCAGGGACTTTGAAATCCTATCCAACACTTGGAAACTGTGTAATCTTAAGTAACCTAAGTTTCAGATTTTTCATCTGTAAAGTTGGGATAATAATAGCTACCTCTTAGTATTGTAGTTGGGATCAAATGAGATAACATATATGACACTTAGCTGAGATTGAGTCTGGTGGCTTCTACTTTCAAAATTTACCCAGTAGTTTATTAGCTTTCCTCTGTGAATCTTAAAGAGGAAAAAAAATCAAGTTTAATACATGTCAAGGTTGAGGTAAAGCCCCCAAAGCTTTATCCATTTGAGCTCCTTTATTGTCAACTATAGGATGTCAGTTAAACCCAGAATAGACCCAAGAGAGGAACTAATTTCAAATAACTGTAGAAACAGACCAACCTCCAGATGTGTAATGAGGGAAAGAAGTTTTAAGAGGGAGTGTTTTTCTTCTCTCCCTGCCCCCTACCACCAGTTACATATGCAGAGTAGGAAGCAAACTTTTCTCTCTACCTTTCTATTACATATTATATTGCCATTGTTCAGTATATTAAAGCTTTTATCTGACTGCCTTTTGAGGTGGTCAATAATAGGTGCTAACATTAAACTTGGAGCAGTTAAGTTGGTGAGCTGTGTGGTTACCTTGTCAGTGGAGTGTGAAAAAGACTAAGCTGCGGACTGTTTCCCAGCCTATAAAGTGTGAAATCAGTTGGTGCTGATGCATGGCGACTATAGCCAGTGGAGTATAAAATAAGTTGGGGGCATGAATTGTGTTATGTTGTGAGAAAGACCTTTTCATGTCAGTTTATTTATATATTTTGGGACCTCCAAGATCCTACTGGAATTGTGTATCTTGTATCTTTTGTTGTCTTGATACTCAGTGTTTTCATGAAATGTTTCTTCCAGTTGTGCAAGCCATATTCTTTGTCCAGCTGTAGGCAGAGAGGCAGAGGCAGTACCTATAAATGTCCAAGGCAGACTAATATTAAAATACTGTATTATATTCTGTTTAAGATTGCATCTGAAAATACCATCTGCAGTTGGTATTTGATGTACAGGTTTCTTCTGTTTTAGACTCAAGATTTGAAAGTATACTCTACATTCTACTTTGAGCTTCTGCCAGGGTGAGAACTGTGTTACCAGTTTCGTGGTCCCGTGTTGAAATGTGCCTCTGGAGAAGGAAAGTAGAGAAGGGCAGCATTTTCAAATGCTTGGAGGAGTTGGTAGGAAGAAGTATAGAGATTATTCTTATGGGGAATAGAAGAGAGGGTGTTCCTCTCCTGACACCTGGTGAGGTTCTTTACCATATGGCTTTGAGGGTGAGGCAAGGTGAATGAGGAAGTTTCAGAGACAACAGTGAATTATTGTCAGCCTTTTTAAGTCTGGAAGGTTATTGGAAATAGGCATGCCATGAAAGCATTAAAGATCTTTCATTCTTATCTTACTTGGTTTTCTCTTTTTACGGCAGCAGTCTTTGAACTCTTTTTGGTGGCTTTGCAGTTACATGGATTCTAAGCAAATTGTGAATATTTATGAAACCAATGCATCATTGTGAGACCATTCTGCTGAATATCAGGCAGTCTAGTGTAGTAGTTAAGTGCAGGGACTTTGAAATCCTAACCAACACTTAGAAGTTGTGTGATCTTTAGTTATTTAAGCTTCAGATTTCTCCTATATAAAATTGGGATAATCATAGCTATCTCTTAGTACTATAGTTGGAACCAAATGAGATAATGTATATACAATGTTTACCACAGTCCCTGTCACGTAGTAAGCACTCTGTAAATGGTAGCTGATTATTATTCTTTCTCTTCCTCTACTACTACTAAATCACTACTCTACCACTACTTCACTTTTGCTTGTAGGGCCTAAATCGTAATGAAACAGAAAACACAATTAGACGTGGTTCATCACCGCAGATTTTGAAAAATATGTCATTGTTCTCTTGGGCATGGCTTAATAGTTCTTTCTTAACTAAGTAGAAACTATAAAAAGACTTTTTAAAATGAAAGTTAAGAATCTTTATCTTGGTTTAAGATAGCTTTGCAAATGAGTGTACAAAACTAGCCTTTGTATGAGCTTAGGGAATATGTAAAACTAACAGTTCGAAGAATTGTCATTCCTTATTACTCACCTAACACAACCTTTTTTTTTTTTTTTTTTTTTTTTTCGGAGTGAGTGCTTTTTTGGGAATTGTTTGAAGTTTTTTTCTTGTGCCAAGAATAGTCACAGTAGAAGTCTTGTCCAGTGTATGAGGCACATTTTTGGGGGAATGGGATGGAAAAATCACCCTGATCATTTATCCTTAATGGTAATGAGTATTAGTGTGGATAATATATTTGGATTTGATGTGCATTATGTGATTATTTCTTCAGCACAATTAACTTCCTGATTAAACTTTGCTCAGCATATATCCTGAGCATATACTCGGTGGAAAACTGATAATACTGCTATAATGGTGGTAAAACTGCTAGTTTAGTTGATAGACAATCTGGGTTCTGGTCTTAGTTACTACCACTCAAATAGTCTTAGATAAATCCCTCAACCAGATGGTTTTCAAAGGCTCTTTTCAGCTATAAGCTTTTTGTTTGTTTGTTTTGAGACTGGGTCTTGCTCTGTCACCCAGGCTGGAGTACAGTGGCACAATCGTAGTTCACTGCACCTTCAAATTCATGGGCTCAAGCAGTCTCCCTGCCTCAGCCTTCCACGTAGCGAGGGTTACAGGTATGTGCTACCGTTCCCAGCTAATTTTTCATCTTGTTTTAATTTTTTAGAGACAGAGTCTTGCTAAGTTGCCCAGGCTGGTCTTGAACTCCTGGCCTCAGGCAGTACTCCCACCTTGGCTTCCCAGAGTGCTAGGATTGCCTGTGTGAGCCACTGTGCCTGGGCTTCGGCTATAAGATTTGAAGATAGGTATGGAGGTAGCTTAGAAACTGGGAAATGTAGTAGTAACACATTTTGGCCACCAGAGGGTGAAGTCCAGTCATTGAAGTTGTGCTCTGTATTTGACCAGAATGTGGCATTCTTGGAAATGAAGAGGACACATTGCCCCTCTGTTCATTTAGGTTAAGTCATAGAGCCTCTTGCTCTCTGATTCTGCTTGCACTTATTATCTTTCTGCTTTTTTCTTTTCAAAACTTTCTGGGTAGGACTGGGGCAGATACTAAAGAAAGGAGAAGAAAGGAATAGAGGTATCTAATTGTCAGATATTCATCCAGTTTTGTTCTGTAAGATAATGAATGGCTTTCAGATGACCTATGGGCAACCTTGATGGGAAGCACAATAGTATAGGTCACCACACTTAATTATTTGTGGCCACCTTCCTTCCCCAAAACACATAGGCATGCACACAACACTTAACCCTCATTGCCTTCACTCTCCCTGAAATTCCAAGGATGAAAACAAAATGTCTGAGAAATACAGTAGCATGAACACAGCCCTTATAATTATAACCAAGGTTCTGGTCTTGCATTGCCACTTAGTATCTGTGTAACCACGGACATTACAATTTTGAATTCTCAGTATCTTTATCTGAAAAACTAGGATGTTGAATTCTGACCTATACAATCCCTTTCAGTAAGTCTAATTCCAAGGCTCTGTAAAAATTCTTTAATGTTTATTTGAAGGGCAGTGCTATTCTTAATACAACACTTTAATAAAGTAGTATCTTTAAACAATAGGATGTTCTTTTTTGATAGAAACAGAGCTGTGGATGTTGTTAAGGCATAAATATTAAAGTATTAAGTAAACTATCATGACATCAAATAGAAAGACAGTTACTACTCCACCGTGCCATTTCTTTAGCCCCATAAACAAATACAAGCTAATTCTCTGTGAATATAGGCTCAGGATGGCAGTGGTTCCTTCAAGAGGGGCCAAGACTAGGAGGAGCCAGGCCAAGCTGATTTCGGGTATAGTTAATAGTGAAACATTTTGAGAAGATGTCATTTGGGGATAAGTAAGCTTAGCAAAAGAGGGCAATGTAGGTTCTGGGAACCTATGTCATGAAGCTGGAGTCAGAATCCATTTCTTCCAGCCACACCAGTGGAAATAACTTTGACACAACATTCAATTATACAAGTCCAAGTTGCTGTCTGAGAGCTCAGGATGATAAGATGGAAGGAACAAGGAAAGGCATGGTAGTCTAGATACCCAGACAAGCTGAGATGAGTGTCTAGAATGTGACAGAGCAAATGGACTCAGAAGTGTGCTTGTGAAAGCAGGCAAGGATTAGTACTTACTATTATATTTGATATGTACGCAAGAGAATAGAAGCCAGTCAAGCTGACTGGGTAGAACAACATTTTAGGATTATGTTCAAAAGATAATTTTAATCTGTCCTGGTTTTAATCACTATCCTTGGTGTTGGTAGAGAAGGTCTATTTGGTATGTCTAAGGCTCTACACATGTTTGAGGCTAGTGATTATATCACTGACAAACTCTAGGTTGTTTGATGGTTCTAATAGCTTTACACTCCACGGGATATACACATATTCACAGATCTGCTCACTACTGCTGCAGAGTTCATTTCACAGAAATGAACTGGCTAGTAAAAAACTTGGCAGGCAAACTAGCTTTTCGAGTAGCTGCTAGGAATGGAGCCCAGCTATTCCCTTTGGGCTTGAGCTGTTGGAATTCATTGGGTTAGCGGCTAGAAAGAATGAAACTGTAACATTTTTAGCGTGGTTCATGACAGCAAAGCTGAGGCGTTAGGATTTCTGTTCTAGAGGTTTACACTGCAAGTAACTTAACTTGATTGTGTGTCTTAATATTACTGGGCTTCTGACCGCTGAAATATGGCTTGGATCGATGGTGGTTTGGAGAAAGTAGAAAGAGGGCTATCCATCATCTGGAGGCTCCATAGAAGCTGGCTGCTAATGCTGCTTCCACCAGGCAGCCATCTGTCCATCCATCCATCAGTAGGATGAAATGAGATTTAGCGGAACAGGCAGCCATAACTCTGAGATAACTTTCTAACCAACAATTGCAGCCCTGGCCTGAGTCTGACCACAAAGCACAGCACTGGGGTTTGGCGGGATGTGGCAGCAAGTGCAGTCTCCTTCCCGTCACTGCCAGCCTAGTATGTATTCAGTATGAGGCTGCAGCCCAAGCTTACATCCCATACAAAATTTGACTAAACTTGGGATGGCAAGTAGACAGAAATAGTCTTTCAGCTCCAGACTAAAAATTTTACAAGTTGAGCAGACCCTTTTGGTGGGGAATTTTTTTGCTTAACACTCTGGGTACTTAGGGTAATTCTGTCATTGTGGTACTTAGGGATGAGGTAAAGGTAATTTACTGATTTCATTTTATATAAATTCTTGTTTTTCTTCTTAAATCAAAATTTTTACCTAGATTGTTAGGTTGCAGAAATGGAATTTTCATTCTCTTATTTCTCTCTACTCTCTTTGGTGGTGCTAATATGAAAGGAAAGAAAATGTAGATGGGGAAATGGGTAAAAAATTCGAAGCAAGAAACTGGATGATCCCTAAAATGGACAGTTAGGCTCTGAATAATTGGTTGTGTACCATGTCTTGCTGGTTCTTTTGCAGGAACATTGAGCCTTCTGAGAGAGGCTCTTAGTATAGCTCTGTGCTCATGTTGCCTGTCCTGGTACCATCCCTAGCCATGGCCAGCTTCCTTGACTGCTTTCTCTCACTGATCACTTTAGACTTCAGCTCCTGCTCTTTGTTCTGAAACCTTGCTTTTCACTTCAGACTGGGGGAGGGGTAGAGGGAGCCTAATGTACCGGAGATGCTTCGGAAATGAGAGCCTTGGATGAATTCCTGGGCCTATTGATCCACCGGCAGTTTATGCATCCTGACATTCATAATCTCAGTAGGCTGCTGATGTTCCTGATTAATGGGCCCAGGGGCTGTCCATCCGTCACTTCACATTAATTACTGAAGAGGTGTTTTTCCAGTGATTTACCTGACAGCGGGCTGTGATAAATACCCCTAAGCAGAGTGGGCAGTGATTAATCACAGGGCCACACCCCTCCCCCTACTCTTTTTTCCCCCTAACCACAGGTTAGCATTGGGACCTGACCAAATAGTGCCCCCTCCCCATAAGCTATCTATCTCCATAATTGCTTGTGAATGCATATTTACTGGGACATGGGGCCTGGCAGATAGCATTCTAGAACTTGTGCCAAAGATGATGAAAAATAAATCTTCCCAAGAGGAAGAGTATCTAACATGTTTTTACATGGGGCAGAGAAGTGTCTGTGAGCTGCCTGTATGTTGCTTTTTAAGAAATCTGATAGGAATATTGCCCACCTACTATGCATGCACTCAATACTGTAATGGTTGCTTTTTGAGCTTTAAAAATAAGAGATAGAACAACTTTTATGTTTGCTATACTTGTAGTATATTCAGGGAGAATATGTGAACAAATATGAGAAATTAGAGAACATTTCAAAGTACTCATACAATCTTGGGAGAATTGGACTAGAACTTCAGGATTCCATTTCTTACTTTGTGGCCTTAGAAAGTGAAATTTAGTTAACTATTTAAATGTTTTAATGTTTTTCATGTGTCAAGCACTGTATTCAACTCTGGAGATATGAAGATGAATGTGATACAGCTGAGATCTCAGGGAACAAAGTCTAGTGCCTGTTGCCTCAGTTTCTCAAAGTACAAAATAAATTTCCAGGAAGTTATTGAATTAAAAGTAGTATAAGATCTAAAGTAATTTTTTTTTTTTTTTTTTTTGAGACAGAGTCTCCCTCTGTCGCCCAGGCTGGAGTGCAGTGGCGCAATCTCGGCTCACTGCAAGCTCCGCCTCCCAGGTTCACGCCATTCTCCTGCCTCAGCCTCTCCAAGTAGCTGGGACTACAGGCGCCCGCCTCCACGCCCGGCTAATTTTTTTGTATTTTTAGTAGGGACGGGGTTTCACCGTGGTCTCTATCTCCTGACCTCGTGATCCGCCCGCCTCGGCCTCCCAAAGTGCTGGGATTACAAGCATGAGCCACCGCGCCCGGCCCTAAAGTAATTTAAAATCAGTTCTTACATTAATTTTTCTGTGAATATTTATTGTATTCCCAGGGATAAAAGAAGCATATGAAAGATACTGTCTGCCCTCAAGAAACTTATAGAATGTGAGATGGCATTCATAAATGAAACAGTTGAATAAGAATATAAAGTAGTATATAATGAGAGTGATATAACAACAATGAGATATCTCAGTTTAAACACAACTCATTTAGGAGGGCATTAGACATTATCAAGGAGGGCATTTCAGAAGTTTGGAAGGAGCAGACAATGAGGCCATCCTGCCCAGAATGGAGACTTTGTGTCTGAGAATGATAGAAATATTATTGAAATTGTAGATTGACACCAAATCATGGAAAATCTTGAATGCAAGGTAAGCTTAGTTTATATATTGTATGCTCTGGTGAATCTAAGGTTTTGAGTGAGAAAGTCTAGCAAAAAATGTATTTTAGAAAAAATTCTTACATATTGATGTTCCTAATGTTATTTGGAATTGCCAGATTATCTTGGCATTCTCGGAGCCCTCTTTTCCTCTGTAGCTCAAAATAAAACCGTTCAAATTAAAAATATAGTTTATATATCTGCCCGAGTGCAGTGCAAAGGATTGTGTAGTTTGGTTATATATGGAAGAGATGATAGAGTTGACAGTCAAAGGAGACCAAGTTTCTCATCATTAACGCGTGCAAAGTTGAGTAAGTCAATGAAGTTTTAAGTAATGGCTGCAGAATTAAATTGGGAAAGGCTATAGCCTCAAGATTTAAGAAAGAAACCATCAGTCTTACAGATAACTTCATTAAGGCTATACTGATTATTCCCTGGCTACTAGACAGGCATATTTTAAAGCCAAGAATCAGAAATTAAAGGGTCAGTGCTGTCAGCTATATTTTAGCAGGAATTTTAAAGAGATGTCATTTTTTTCATTAAAAAACTTAAGATTATATATGGCAAACCTCACCTTTCATAGAGTACATTTTGTGAATTTTGACAAACATGCAGTTGTGTAACTCCTACACAATTAAAATGCAGAGAGAGCATCAATCCAGAAAATTCCCTTGTCACTTTATAGTCCGCCCCTTACCTGACCCCAAGCTTCTGGCAACCAGTGGTATGTTTTCTGTCTCTACAGTTTTGTATTTTCCAGGATGTTGTGTAACTAGAATTGTATTTCTCTAATGATAAATGATTTTGAGCCATCTTTTTTGCCGTCCTTATATCTTCTTTGGTGAAGTATTCTTAAATTATTTTGTTGTTTTTTTGAGTTTTGAGATTCTGGATGAAAGTTCTTTTTCAGATGTGATTTGCAAATATTTTCTTGCGATTTGTGGCTTTTTAAAATTCTCTTACATGTCTTTGAAGAGCAGAAGTTTGAATTTTGATAAAGTCAAGTTTATTGATTTAAAAATTATTTTATTTTATGCGTCATACTTTTGATGTTATATCTAAGAAACCTTTGCTAAACAAAAATCACAAAGATTTTGTTCTATATTTATTTATAGAAGTGTTAAAATTGTAGGTTTACATTTAGATCTGTGATTCATTTTGTTTTTATATGTGGTGTGAGGTATGGATACAGTTTTTGTTGTTGCAAATGAATTTCCACTTGTTTCAGCACCATTTTTTGGAAAGACTCTTTTTTTCATAGAATTTCCTTTATACATTTCTTGAAAATCAGTTGTTCATATACGTGTGAGTCTTTTTCTGGACTCTTATTGCGTTTCATACATCTATATATTTACCCTTTTTCCAATGTGACACTTACCTGATTATTGTAACTTTATAGTAAACTTGAAATCAGGTAGTGTGAGTTCTCCATCTTTATCCCTTTTCAAAGTTACTTTGGTGATTCCAGTTCCTATGCCTCTTCATATCCATTTTAAAATCAGCTTCTTAATTTCTGTAGAAAGTCCTTCTGGATTCTGCTTTAATTCTAAAGATCATTTTGGGGAGAATTGACATCTTACATATTGAGGCATCTCATTTATGATCTTTCTTTAGATTTTTGATGTCTTATCAATGTATTTTAGTTTTCAGCATAGATTGTGCACATACTCTGTTAGATTTATGCCTAAGCATTTCATGTTTTTGAGTGCTAATGTAAATGATACTCTTCGATTTTCAGTTTTTTTCATAGATAGAATATAGAACTGCTTGTATCCTTATAACCTTGCTAAACTTATTAGTTCTGGTAGCTTTCTTATAGATTCTATGGGATTTCTGTGCAGAAAATTATGTCATCTGCAGATAAAGACAGTATTACTTCTTTCTTCCAATCTGGATGTCTTTTGTATTTTCTTCTGCCTTGCTGCACTGGCTAAAACCTCCATTTTAATGTCAAATAAAAGTGACAAGTGTGGTCATCTTTACTTTGTTTTTGTATCTTATGGGGAAAGCCTTTGGTTCTTCATCAAGTATAATATAAACTATAGGTTTTTATTGCTCTGCTTTCTTTTGTAGATAACATTTATCAGGATGAGGAAGTTTTCCTCTTCCTAGTTTACTGGATGGATGTTGAATTTCGTCGAATATTTTATGTACATCTATTGAGATAATCATGTATTTTATTTTTGTTAGTCTTTTGTTATGGTGAATTACATTTTGCCTGAACATTTTTTTAAATTAATTTATTAATTTATTATACTTTAAATTCTAGGGTACATGTGCACAATGTGTAGGTTTGTTACATATGTATACATGTGCCATGTTGGTTTGCTGTACCCATTAACTCATCATTTACATTAGGTATTTCTCCTAATGCTATCCCTCCCCCATCCCCCCACCCCACGACGGGCCCCGGTGTGTGATGTTCCCCTTCCTGTGTCCAAGTGTTCTCATTGTTCAATTCCCAACTATGAGTGAGAACATAAGGTGTTTGGTTTTCTGTCCTTGGAATAGTTTGCTCAGAATGATGGTTTCCAGCTTTATCCATGTCCCTACAAAGGACATGAACTCATCCTTTCTTTTGGCTGCATGGTATTCCATGGTGTATATGTACCACATTTTCTTAATCCAGTCTATCATTGATGGACATTCGGGTTGGTTCCAAGTCTTTGCTATTGTGAATAGTGCCACAGTAAACATACGTATGCATGTGTCTTTATAGTAGCATGATTTATAATCCTTTGGGTATATACCCAGTAATGGGATGGCTGGGTCAAATGGTATTTCTATTTCTAGATCCTTGAGGAGTTGCCACACTGTCTTCCACAATGGTAGAACTAGTTTACACTCCCACTAACAGTGTAAAAGTGTTCCTATTTCTCCACATCCTCTCCAGCACCTGTTGTTTCCTGACTTCTTAATGATCGCCATTCTAATTGGTGTGAGATGGTATCTCATTGTGCTTTTGATTTGCATTTCTCTGATGGCCAGTGATGATGAGCATTTTTTCATGTGTCTATTGGCGGCATAAATGTCTTATTTTGAAAAGTGTTCATATCATTTGCCCACTTTTTGATGAGGTTGATTTTTCTTGTAAATTTGTTTAAGTTCTTTATAGATTCTGGATATTAGCCCTTTGTCAGATGAGTAGTTGCAAAAATTTTCTCCCATTCTGTAGGTTGCCTGTTCACTCTGATGGTAGTTTCTTTTGCCGTGCAGAAGCTCTTTAGTTTAATCAGATCCTATTTGTCTATTTTGGCTTTTGTTTTTTATGTTTTAAATGCTTTTGGTGTTTTAGTCATGAAGTCCTTGCCCACGCCTATGTCCTGAATGGTATTGCCTAGGTTTTTTTCTAGGGTTTTTATGGTTTTAGGTCTAACATTTAAGTCTTTAATCCATCTTTAATTAGTTTTTGTATAAGTTGTAAGGAAGGGATCCAGTTTCAGCTTTCTACATATGGCTAGCTAGTTTTCCCAGCACCATTTATTAAATAGGGAATCCTTTCCCCATTGCTTGTTTTTGTCAGGTTTGTCAAAGATCTGAGGGTTGTAGATATTGGTGTTATTTCTGAGGCCTCTGTTCTGTTCCATTGGTCTATATCTCTGTTTTGGTACCAGTACCATGCTGTTTTGGTTACTGTAGCCTTGTAGTATAGTTTGAAGTCAGGTAGCGTGATGCCTCCAGCTTTGTTCTTTTCGCTTAGGATTGTCTTAGAAATGTGGGCTCTTTTTTGGTTCCATATGAACTTTAGTTTTTTTCCAATTCTGTGATGAAAGTCATTCGTAGCTTGATGGGGATGGCATTGAATCTATAAATACCTTGGGCAGTATGGCCATTTTCACGATATTGATTCTTCCTATCCATGAGCATGGAATGTTCTTCCATTTGTTTGTGTCCTCTTTTATTTCGTTAAGCACTGGTTTGTAGTTCTCCTTGAAGAGGTCCTTCACATCCCTTGTAAGTTGTATTCCTAAGTATTTTATTCTGTTTGTAGCAATTGTGAATGGGAGTTCACTCATGATTTGGCTCTCTGTTTGTCTGTTACTGGTGTATAGGAATGCTTGTGATTTTTGCACATTGATTTTGCATCCTGAGGCTTTGCTGAAGTTGCTTTTAAGCTTAAGGAGATTTTGGGCTGAGACGATGGGGTTTTCTAAATATACAATCATGTCATCTGCATCAGGGACAATTTGACTTCCTCTTTTCCTAATTGAATACCCTTTATTTCTTTCTCCTGCCTAATTGCCCTGGCCAGAACTTCCAACACTTTGTTGAATAGGAGTGGTAAGAGAGGGCATCCCTGTCTTGTGCCAGTTTTCAAAGGGAATGCTTCCAGTTTTTGCCCATTCAGTATGATATTGGCTGTGGGTTTGTCATAAATAGTTCTTATTATTTTGAGATACATTCCATCAATACCTAGTTTATTGAGAGTTTTTAGCATGAAAGGTTGTTGAATTTTGTTGAAGGCCTTTTCTGCATCTATTGAGATAATCGTGTGGTTTTTGTCTGTGGTTCTGTTTATGTGATGGATTACATTTATTGATTTGTGTATGTTGAACCAGCCTTGCATCCCTGAGATGAAGCCGGCATGATCTTGGTGGATAAGCTTTCTGATGTGCTGCTGGATTTGGTTTGCCGGGATTTTATTGAGGATTTTCAAATCAGTGTTCATCAGGGATATTGGTCTAAAATTCTCTTTTTTTGTTGTGTCTCTGCCAGGCTTTGGTATCAGGATGATGCTGGCCTCATAAAATGAGTTAGGGAGGATTCCCTCTTTTTCTATTGATTGGAATAGTTTCGGAAGGAATGGTACCAGCTCCCCTTTGTACCTCTGGTAGCATTTGGCTGTGAATCCTTTTGGTCCTGGACTTTTTTTAGTTGGTAGGCTATTAATTATTACTCAGTTTCGGAGCCTGTTACTGATCTATTCAGGGATTCAAATTCTTCCTGGTTTAGTCTTGGTAGGGCGTATGTGTCCAGGAATTTATCCATTTCTCCTAGATTTTCTAGTTTATTTGCGTAGAGGTATTTATAGTATTCTCTGATAGTAGTTTGTATTTCTGTGGGGATTGGTGGTGATATCCCATTTATCATTTTTTATTGCATCTATTTGATTCTTTTCTTCTTTATTAGTCTTGCTAGTGTTCTATCAATTTTGTTGACCTTTTCAAAAAACTAGCTCCTGGATTCATTGATTTTTTGAAGGGTTTTTGTGTCTCTATCTCCTTCAGTTTTGCTCTGATCTTAGTTATTTCTTGCCTGGTGCTAGCTTTTGAATGTGTTTGCTCTTGCTTCTCTAGTTCTTTTACTTGTTATGTTAGGGTTTCGATTTTGGATCTTTCCTGCATTCTCTTGTGGGCATTTAGTGCTATAAATTTCCCTGTACACACTGCTTTAAGTGTGTCCCAGAGATTCTGGTATGTTGCGTCTTTGTTCCCATTGGTTTCAAAGAACATCTTTATTTCTGCCTTAATTTCGTTATCTACCCTGTAGTCATTCAGGAGCAGGTTGTTCAGTTTCCACGTAGTTGTGTGGTTTTGAGTGAGTTTCTTAATCCTGAGTTCTACTTTGATTGCACTGTGGTCTGAGAGACAGTTTGTTGTGATTTCTGTTCTTTTAGATTTGCTGAGGAGTGCTTTACTTCCAACTATGTGGTCAATTTTGGAATAAGTGCCATGTGGTGCTGAGAAGAATGTATATTCCGTTGATTGATTTCGGGTGGAGAGTTCTGTAGATGTCTATTAGGTCTGCTTGGTGCAGAGCTGAGTTCAAGTCCTGGATATCCTTGTTAACCTTCTGTCTCGTTGATCTGTCTGATATTGACAGTGGGGTGTTAAAGTCTCCCATTATTATGTGGGAGTCTTGTAGGTCTCTAAGTACTTGCTTTATGAATCTGGGTGCTCCTGTATTGAGTTCATAGATATTTAGGATAGTTAGCTCTTCTTGTTGAATTGATCCCTTTACCATTATGTAATGGCCTTCTTTGTCTCTTTCGATCTTTGTTGGTTTAAAGTCTGTTTTATCAGACTAGGATTGCAACTCTTGCTTTTTTTTTTTTGCTTTCCATTTGCTTGGTAGATCTTCCTCCATCCCTTTATTTTAAACCTGTGTGTGTCTCTGCACGTGAGTTGGGTCTCCTGAATATAGCACACTGATGGGTCTTGACTCTTTATCCAATTTGCCAGTCTGTGTCTTTTAATTGGAGCATTTAGCCCATTTACATTTAAGGTTAATATTGTTATGTGTGAATTTGATCCTGTTGTTATGATGTTAGCTGGTTATTTTGCCCGTTAGTTGATGCAGTTTCTTCCTAGCATTGATGTTTTTGCTGTGGCTGGTACCGGTTGTTCCTTTCCATGTTTGGTGCTTCCTTCAGGAACTCTTGTAAGACAGGCCTGGTGGTGACAAAATCTCTCAGCATTTGCTTGTCTGTAAAGGATTTTATTTCTCCTTCACTTATGAAGCTGGATATGAAATTCTGGGTTGAAAATTCTTTTAAGAATGTTGAATATTGGACCCCACTCTCTTCTGGCTTGTAGATTTTCTGCCGAGAGATTCGCTGTTAGTCTGATGGACTTCCCTTTGTGGGTAATCCGACCTTTCTCTTGACTGCCCTTAACATTTTTTCCTTCATTTCAATCTTGGCGAATCTGACAATTATGTATCTTGGGGTTGCTCTTCTTGAGGATTATCTTTGTGGCGGTCTCCGTATTTCCTGAATTTGAATGTTGGCCTGCCTTGCTAGGTTGGGGAAGTTCTCCTGGATAATACCCTGAAGAGTGCTTACAGCTTGGTTCCATTCTCCCCGTCACTTGCAGGTACACCACTCAAACGTAGATTTGGTCTTTTCACATAGTCCCATATTTCTTGGAGCCTTTGTTCATTTCTTTTTACTCCTTTTTTCTCTAAACTTCTCACTTCATTTCATAAATTTGGTCTTCAGTCACAGATACCCTTTCTTCCAGTTGATCGAATCGGCTACTGAAGCTTGCGCATGCATCACATAGTTCTTGTGCCATGGTTTTCAGCTCCATCAGGTCATTTAAGGTCTTCTCTATACTGTTTATTCTAGTTAGCCATTTGTCTAATCTTTTTTTCAAGGTTTTTAGCTTCCTTGAGATGGGTTCAAACATCCTCCTTTAGCTCGGAGAAGTTTGTTACTACCGACCTTCTGAAGCCTACTTCCGTCAACTCGTCAAAGTCATTCTCCGTCCAGCTTTGTTCTGCTGCTGGTGAGGAGCTGTGATCCTTTCAAGGAGAAGAGGCGCTCTGGTTTTTAGAATTCTCAGCTTTTCTGCTCTGGTTTCTCCCCGTCTCTGTGGTTTTATCTACCTTTGGTCTTTGATGTTGGTGACCTACAGATGGGGTTTTGGTGTGGATTTCCTTTTTGTTGATGTTGATGCTGATGCTATTCCTTTTTATTTGTTAGTTTTCCTTCTAACAGGTCCCTCAGCTGCAGGTCTGTTGGAGTTTGCTGGAGGTTCACTCTAGACCCTGTTTGCCTGGGTATCACCGGCGGAGGCTGCAGAATAGCAAATATTGCAGAACAGCAAATATTCCTGCCTGATCCTTCCTCTGGAAGCTTCGTCTCAGAGGGGCACCTGGCTATATGAGGTGTCAGTTGGTCCCTCCTGGGAGGTGTCTCCCAGTTAGGCTACCTGGGGGGTCAGGGACCCACTTGAGGAGGCAGTCTGTCCATTCTCAGAGCTCAGACACCATGCTGGGAGAACCACTGCTGTCTTCAGAGCTGTCAGACAGGAACGTTAAGTCTGCAGAAGTTTCTGCTGCCTTTTGTTCAGCTATGCCCTGCCCCCAGAGGTGGAGTCTACAGAGGCCTGCAGGCCTCAATGAGCTGAGGTGGGCTCCACCCAGTTCGAACTTCCCTGCCACTTTGTTTACCTGCTCAAGCCTCGGCAATGGTGGACGCCCCTCCCTGAGCCAGGTTGCTGCCTCTCAGTTCGATCTCGGACTGCTGTGCTAGCGGTGAGCAAGGCTCCATGGGTGTGGGACTTGCTGAGCCAGGCGTGGCATATAATCTCCCGGTGTGCCGTTTGCTAAGACCATTAGAAAAGCGCAGTATTTGGGTGGCAGTGTCCCGATTTTCCTGGTATAGTCTGTTATGGCTTCCCTTGTCTAGAAAAGGGAAATCCCCTGACCCCTTGCGCTTCCCAGGTAAGGTGATGCCCCACCCTGCTTCAGCTCGCCCTCTGTGGGCTGCACCCACTGTCCAACCAGTCCCAATGAGATGAACCAGGTACCTCAGTTGGAAATGCAGAAATTACCCGTTTTCTATGTCGATCAGGCTGGGAGCAGCAGACAGGAGCTGTTCCTATTCGGCCATCTTGGAATGGACCACAAGGCTGAACATTCTGTATTTCTTCTTCAATTTGAAAGATATTTTCATGGATATAGATTTCTGCATTGACAGTTTTTTCTTTCAGCACTTTAATGGTGTCTGGCTTTCATAGTTTCTGAAAGTTCTTATCCTGTTACACTGTATTGTGTCTTTTTTTTTTTTAACTCTGGCAGCCTTCAAGGTTTTCTCTTTATCTTTGATTTTTTCCCCCATCAGTTTGAATATGATGTGTCTAATTGTGGATTTTTGTTGTTGTTGTTGTTGTTTGTTTATTTGATGCTGCCTAGTGTTCTCTGAGCTTTTTGGATTCTTTTGTATTAATTTTGAAAAATTTTTGTTATTATCTCTTCATATTTTGTTTCTGTCTTATTGTCTGTCTTTCTGGAATTCCAGTTACACATATGTTAGAGTATTTGATATTGTCCCATAGCACTTGGATGTTCTCTTCTCTGTTTTTCATTCTCTTGTCATGTTTTGTTGGAGTAGTTTCTGTTGATGTCTTTACTGATTCTGAGACTGTCTTGGTCTTCTGATAAGGTTGTTGAAAGCTTTCATCTCTGTTACTATATTTTTATTTCTAGCATTTCCATTTGATTTCTTCTTACCGTTTCCATCCCTCTGCTTAAATTACACATCCGCATATGCATGTTATCTACATTTTTCGTTAGAGCATTTAACGTATAAATTCCGTGTTTGATAGTTCTAATATGATGGTTGTGTCCGAATCTGGTTCTATTGTTTTGTGTTTTCTCTTTGCTCCTTTTTCTGTTTTTTTTTTTTTTTTTTTTTTTGGTTTGTTTGTTTTTTTTTTTTTTTTTGGTTGAAATCTGGACATTTTGTGTAGAGAGCCAGTTAAATAGTATTTATGCCTGGAAATGGACATGCTTTGTCTTTTCCTGAGACGTGTGTGTGTGTGTAGTGGGGAGGAATGTTGAGGGTTTTGTTATTGCTAGGTTACCTTTAATTTACCACAGGCTTAAAGTTTCTCTAGCATTACTTTGTGTTTAGGGTAGGATTTAGTTTGCCAGAGAGTTTTTCTTAATGTATACCCTCAGCTTTAGGTCTTCCCTTTGAACTTGCATCTCAGAGAAGATATTTCTCCATGCTTTAGCTCTTTGCTCATGAACAGTCATGTGCCACATAACAATGTTTTGATCAACAGCAGACTGCATATATGATGATGGTCCCCTAAGATTATAATACCGTATTTTAACTGTACCTTTCTATGTTTAGATAAACAAAATACTTACCATTGTGTTACAGTTGCCTACAGTATTCAGTACAGTAACATGCTGTACAGGTTTGTAGCCTAAGACCAATAATATACCATACTGTATAGCCTAGGTGTGTACCAGGCTATACTGTCTTTGTCTGTGTAAGTATACTCTGTCATGTTCTCACAATGAAATCACCTGACGATGCGTTTCTTAGACCATATTCCTGTCATTACGTGACACATGACTGTAGTACATTGCTGTTACATGTTGTTTGAGGCTTGCTATGCTGCTTTTGATGGGAGATGGGGAGGACATTTTGTGTTGGATTTTTCTAGTCTCCATTTTAGCTAGGTGTTTCCATTTTCTCTGGGTCTCAAATATGGGGCTTTTTCAGAGATCCTGCCCCTTCTTTAAGCAGGGTAGATTTTGTTTGCTTCCCCTAGCTGCAGGTCCACATTTGGCTTGTAGTAATTACAAATTTTTTTAACCAAGTTCTTATTGGCTTGTATGGTGTCTGGTGTTTACTACAGGTAAAGTAGTGCTCATGTCCCATCTCTCCCTTTAAAATCCTGTCTTTCCTTAGATTTTAGATCAATTACTTAGATTAAGGTTACCTTACTTTTGTGCTGGGTTCAAGAAAATTTGTGATTTTGCACAACATCCGTCTTTTACTTTGTTTTAATGGTGAAAATGACAAACTTTCTTTTTCCTAAGCAGCATCTAGAAGTCCCATTTATTTATTGAGGATGTCTATTGATATGGGATTTTTGATGGTTAAAATATCTTTTAAATCTGTTCCTTTCAATTTTTTCCTCCAAATTTGTATTTTTGTTTGTTCATTTATTCAATATAAAAAAGTCAAGTCTATGCTATGTGTCTAGGCATTGTGCTCAGTGTTGGGGGATATAGGGATGAGCAAGTACCCTTAATAATACTTTCTCTAATGAGCATATAGTTTAATGGGGAAGACTGGATAATTAAAGAGGTGATTATACTAAAGTAATGATAAGAGCTGTAGTAGGAGATGTATGTGGAAGGAGGCACCCAGTCTTATCTAGAATGATTAGGTAAGGCTTCTCAGAGAAAGAACTGTGATGCAGACCTAAAGATTATGTAGGAATTAGGTTAAAGATGGCTGGGAGGCCGTGAGGAAGTAGAGTAGGTAGAAGGAAGAGATTATCCAGTAGCTAAGATGGAAAACAAACAAACCCACAGAACCAACATGAAGAGTTTGAGAATCTGAAAGAAGAGCCATGTGGCTATAAAGCATAGGAAGACAGAAGTGACAAAAGATAAGACTGGAGAAATTGGTTGGAGCCAGGTTAGAAAGAAGAGTCTTCTAAGCCATGTTAAGTTGATTTTATCATGAAAACAGTGGCAAGTCATTGAAAGACTTTAGGGAGGGTGACATCTGAGTAGCTAATGGTTTTGAAAAGGTCATTTTGGATGGAAGGTGAAGGATGAATGGAAAGAAGCAAAGCAGTTACCAAGACTAGTTAGATAGGTTACCTCAGTAATCCAGGCATGTGTATGTGTTGTTTTAACTTGGAGTAGTGGCATTAGAGATAGGGACAACCAGGCAAATTAAAGAGATACTTAAATGTGAAGATCAGTGGAACTTTTCCATTGGTTGAATACAGAGAGTGAGGAAGAGGGAAGACTTGGGATGTATCCAGTAAAAATCTTGGTATGTTTCTGTAGAACCTCCAAGTTTCCTTTCTTCTTTCAGAGGGAGAGTAGAAGAAAGGACCCTTGGTTTACTTTCATAATTATCATTTATGTATGGCCCAAAATTCATTGAGGCCGTGGAGGTAAGTCAGAAAAAGGGAAAAGGAAAAAATATCTAAATAATATGTAAGTCATGGTAAATGAACTTCTCTTGCCTGATTGTCTTTGAGTGTTGAGAAAAACAGGACAGTTTGGTTCCTTCAGTTTTGATGTTTGGCTTATTGGTATATAAACAAATAAAATCTGCAAACCTTGCTCTTTTGGAACAAAAATAGCATACAATTGATCTTCTCAAATAGCTGTTCCATGTAGAGAGACATTTAACTATATTTAATCATATAATTTCCCTGTTTTTTCCAGATGGTTTTACTCAGCATTTGGTGTGGTGGATCTTACATAAACCTTTAGAACTTACACTAGAGTGTTCAAGTCTTCTGAGACTCCAGAGTCACCTAAGGTAGTGATCATTGCCACTAATAGCTGTGACAAGTTTTATACACAACGTTGCTATGGGTGCCAGTAGTGTTTTTCGTGGCAGTGGAGGGGCAAAGTATGGTTTTCAGAAAAAGGATGTTAGTGATAAACAGCTCTCATATGATTCAAGATTTCAGTGCTTAAATTGGGAAAGTAGGCATGGAGCTTATGAAGGCAATCAGTTTTCCTTCTCAGAATGATGTAGTTAAAAGCAAGTATGGTGTATTATTACAATGTTAGAGTTAGGCAGTCATGATTTAGAAAATTTTTTGCTTTGTTGAGGGTGTACTGTGGGATAGAGTTGTGAGTAGCTAAATAACTCAGGTATTAGTTGAAGCTGGGTGTGTATTCTGGTTTCTGTACATAGTAAGTACAGATGTACAACCTTGAGTCTTCATTTATTTGTCTGTAAAATGGTGATAATAATTATATACACCTTGAAGAGTTGTTACAAAGGTTAAATGAGATGATGTGTACAAGCACTTAACCCAGTGCTTCATTCATTGACTTGTTTGGTAGGGTACAAGTTTAAATTATATTGCCATGTACAGTTTGTTAAATCCAACATAGTACAGATTGAGTAGCCCTTATCTGGAATGCTTGGGACCAGAAGTGTTTTCGATTTTGATTTTTTTTTTGATTTTTGAATATTTGCATTATATTTAACAATTGAGCATCCCTAACCTGAAAATCTGAAATCTGAAATGCTCCAATATGCATTTCCTTTGAGTGTCATGTCGGTGCTCAGAATGTTTTGGACTTTGGAGCATTTTGGATTGCAGATTTTCACATTAGGGTATATCAGCCATATAAAGTTTTTATAATCTAAGAAACAGTCATAATCTTAGGTCTCTTAATCATTTCTCATAATTGGATTATGTTTACATATTTCTCATTTGTAAAAAGGGCTAGTAATGTAAAAATACAGAGTATCATTTCTTTGATGGTGGCAGGGTATTATGGTTTACAAGAATGAAGTAGGTTTTGGATGGGGGGCTTAAATCTGGCTCTGGTTTAATTTTGCTGTTATCATTAGTTTGCACATAAGGTCTCTTTCTATAAATAGATATGTATCATATATACAAATTGAGAAAGGTTTGCTTTAGTGGGAAAATAGCTACTGAGTTGAGTCAAAGAGATAAGATGTAACAATTCTTTTTTTTTTTTTTTTAAGAGATAAGGTCTTCTGTTCTCCAGGATGGAGTACATTGGTGTGGTCTTAGTTCAGTGTAACCTCAAACTCCTGGGCTTAGGTGATCCTCCTACCTCAGCCTCCTAAGTAGGTAGGACTACAGATGTGCACCACCATGCCCAGCTAATTAAAAAAAAATGTTTTTTGTACAGAGTCTCACTATGTTGCCCAGGCTGGTCTCGAACTCCTGGACTTAAGTGATCCTCCCACCTTGGCCTCCCAGAAGTCCTGGGGTTACAGGCAGGATCCACTGTACCTGGCCAAAGGAATTCTTAATGTTATTCAAGAATACACATACCTTATACACACACACACACACACACACAAGCTCAAATTAAGGAGAAACATCTGAATTGATACTGCTTTGTGCCAGGCACATTTGCTTTTGTGCTCATTTATTTAACAAACATCTTATTGAATGCCGTATGTGCCAGGAGTGGTGCTGGGTATTGAGAAACTAAAAATGATAAGGTATTTCTTGCTTTCAAGGAGCTGTAGGTATGATTGTTAGTCAGGCAAGCTTACAGTTTGGTATGGCAGCAGAGTGCAGAATACCCAGCCCGCATTTACTCAAGTAATATTTATTGCAAGCTAAAATAATACAAGTATTCAGTAGGCATTCAGAGATCATTTAGAACTACATCTCAAAAGGAACAGCCCTAAGTCATCCTTGGCAAGTAAGTCTTCAAATGGCAATGGAGAGTCCTGTGTTTGGATCCATTATAGGATAGGCTCAGTGTAATGTTAAATAAGGCTAGACCCTTGAAAACTTCCTTATCAGCTTTGTTGACCTGGTGTTCCTTTGGCTTTTCATTTCTCTGCCTCAGTTATGTCTTTCAGAGTAGCTTTTGGAGAGGTTAAAGAAGGCAATTAGGGCTTCTCATCTCCTAACATTAAGTAATTGATAGAGTTATTTCTGTATTTTTTCCTATAAGATTGTTAAAGATATTTAAGCGGGCAGTACTAACCACACTGATATATTCATATTGCCATAGGCATTTATGAGCATAGACATTGGTCTCAGAGTATCTAGATTAGATTAGAGGATCTAGATAATCCTCTGTCATATTCTAGTCCTTTGGCCTTGATGGACAAAATTTAACACCCTCGTTGTCTTGGTTTTATCATTGGTAGAACTGGACTAGTAATAATTCTACTTCATAGGGTTGTTGGGAGAATCAAATGAAATGTTACTATTTCGAACATAAGATAGTCAAGTGAGTTATTTGTCAGGTGAGCAAATAAGATCTGGTAAGTGGCCAAAATAAATACAAAGTTCATGTATTAAAGTTCATATATTTTGCTCAATTAGAAAACACCTCAGATCCGTACTTAGAGGCCTTTTATTGTTACTTTGTATGTAATTTGGACACTGGAATTTGCAGTGCCCTTTAGGTTGAGAGAAATAGAAATGCCTAGAGTAGCAATAAGTGACAGATGGTGAAGAGAAAGAAACAATAGAAATCAGGTACTCTACTAAAAAAAAAAATAAAAAAATAGTGATCTAGAGGTTGTAGTACAGCTGTGCATTGCATATGGGGTGAGGACAGCATTTCACAATGAAGAAGGCCTTGAGGCATCTCCTTATCATGGCATAGTTTGGCAGTTTGAACAGAACTGTTTGACTTCTCATTCTGCTTTCTACTAGTGATTCTGTTTCTTGCATACCTTTTAGTAAGGTCTATCTATGTAAGGTCTCTCAGTGAGTGTCTACCTGGGTTAAAAAGCTTATTTCTCTTTAGTCCAGATATGTTAAAGAGAAGACCTGTAGAGTAATTTCTTTCACTATAGACTTCAATTTTAGAAATTATTGTCTTATTCTTTTAACTTAAATTTTAATATATATTTTGTATAACCTGGTTTGAATAGAAGTAAAAATGAATCTCCAAGCAGATACAGGAATTATTTTGTGTTTTCAAGTGTGAAATATATCATTGTATTATAATAACTAGTGCAAATGCATTTACGGAAGGATGCATTAAGAAAACTACAGCAGAATCAGTTGTGGTTCATTAGCAGATTTTATGGTTTTTAAAATATGAAGCCATTTCTCTGCTGTCCAAGTATAATTTTTTATGTTATTATATCACACACAAGTGCCTCTGTGCTGTGTTTGTGTTGAATCTCTTTTAAGTGAAGCGCCTGTGCAGGAGAAGGACATTTCTTGGTTTCTTATTTGCAAATGCAGTTGACCCTTAGTATCCCTGGAGAATTGGTTCCAAGACTTTCCTTGGGTACCACAATTTGAGGATGTTCAAGTCTCTGATATAAAATGGCAGTATTTGTATATAACCTATGTACATCCTCCTTTTTACTTTATATCATCTCTAGATTACTTATAATACCTAATACAATATAAATGCTAGATAAATATTTGTTAGACTTTATTGTTTAGGGAATAATAACGAGGAAAATCTGTGCATGTTCAGTACAGACACAATTTTTTTAACTGAATATTTTCCATCTGTGGGTTGGTTGAGTCCATAGATATGGAACCCATGGATATGGAGGGCCAGTTGTACTGTACTTGTGATTGACATTGGAAGTGGGAAGACCTTGAAAGTGTGGAAAGGATTGGGTATATTTTTTATTTTATTATTTTATTATTCTAATTTTATTCTGCCAAAGAATCTTCCAATTTTTTACTCACGTTTTCTCTTTTACCTTGCTCTACAACCAGAATTACAAATTATTTGAAACAGAAAATATTTTCTGTGCCTGTTGTATACTTTTCCGACATTGAATATGCTGTTTAGAATAGTATTTTAAAACTTTTATTCAAGTGAAATCAACTTAGTGAATAAATAGATTTTAAATTATAAGAATTTTAAAAGCCTTTAATTGTAAAAAGTGAAGAAGAATTCTAGATTAAAAGTAATAGTAGTGCATATATTAAGGGTAAGTATTTTATGGACTTTTTTATTATTATACTTTAAGTTCTACAGTACATGTGCACAACCTGCAGGTTTGATACATAGGTATGCATGTGCCATGTTGGTTTGCTGCACCCTTCAACTTATCATTTACATTAGGTATTTCACCTAATGCTATCCCTCCCCCAGTCCCCCACCTCCCGACAGGCCCCAGTGTGTGGTGTTCCCCGCCCTGTGTCCAGGTGATCTCATTGTTCAGTTCCTACCTATGAGTGAGAATATGTGGTGTTTGGTTTTCTGTCCTTGTGATAGTTTGCTGAGGATGATGGTTTCCAGCTTCATCCATGTCCCCGCAAAGGACATGAACTCATCCTTTTTTCGGCTGCATAGTATTCCATGGTGTATATGTGCCACATTTCCTTAATCCAGTTTATCATTGATGGACATTTGGGTTGGTTCCAAGTCTTTGCTATTGTGAATAGTGCTGCATTAAACATGTGTGCATGTGTCTTTATAGTAGCATGATTTATAATCCTTTGGGTATATAACCAGTAATGGGATCACTGGGTGAAATGGTAATTCTAGTTCTAGATCCTTGAGAAATCGCCACACTGTCTTCCACAATGGTTGAACCAATTTACACTCCCACCAACAGTGTAAAAGTGTTCCTATTTCTCCACATCCTCTCCAGCATCTGTTGTTTCCTGACTTTTTAATGATTGCCATTCTGACTGGCGTGAGATGGTATCTCATTGTGGTTTTGATTTGCGTTTCTCTGATGACCAGTGATGATGAGCATTTTTTCATGTGTGTTGGCTGCATAGATGTCTTCTTTTGAGAAGTGTCTGTTCATATCCTTTGCCCACTTTTTGATGGGGTTGTTTGTTTTTTTCTTGTAAATTTGTTTCAGTACTTTTTAGATTCTGGATATTAGCCCTTTGTCAGATGGGTAGATTGCAAAAATTTTCTCCCATTCTGTAGGTTGCCTGTTCACTCTGATGGTAGTTTCTTTTGCCGTGTAGAAGCTCTTTAGTTTAATCAGATCCCATTTGTCAATTTTGGCTTTTGTTGCCATTGCTTTTGGTGTTTTAATCATGAAGTCCTTGCCCGTGCATATGTCCTGAATGGTATTGCCTAGGTTTTCTCCTAGGGTTTTTATGGTTTTAGGTTTAACATTTAAGTCTTTAATCCATCTTGAATCAATTTTTGTATAAGGTGTAAGGTAAGGATGGAGTCTCACTCTATTGCCCAGGCTGGAGTGCAGTGGCATGATCTCAGCTCACTGCAACCTCTGCCTCGCGGGTTCAAGCAATTCTTCTGCTTTAGCCTTCCAAGTAGCTGGGATTACAGGCACCCGCCACCATGCCCTGCTAATTTTTGTACTTTCAGTAGAGACGGGGCTTCACCATGTTGGCCAGGCTGGTCTTGAACTCCTGACCTCAGGTGATCCACCCGCCTCAGCCTCCCAAAGTGCTGGGATTATAGGTGTGAGTCACTGTACCCAGCCTGGACTTTTTTTTTAAGTCACATATGTATATGAGTCTGTTTACTATGTTATTATATGAAATGCTTTTCATACTGTGGAATGCAGGAAAAAAATTGGAAAAGCTGGCTTAGGAACCTATGCTTTTAGGTAAGTCATATAAAACTTTAAAAAAAAGGTCTTGGAAATAATATAGAGCAGAAATAAACAAAATAGAAAATAGGAAAATAATAGAAAAAATTAAACAAACTAAATAGTTTGGCATTTTGAAGAGATCATAAGATCAATAAAATTGACAAACCCTTAGCTAGGCTAAGGAAAAAGAGAATAGACTCAACTAAAGTCAGAAATAAAAAAGGAGACATTGGAACCGATGCCACAGAAATACAAAGGATCATTAAGTGACTGTTACGAACAATTATATGCCAACATATTGGCTAACCTGAAAGAAACTGATAGATTTCTAGAAACATACCAAGACTGAATAATGAAGAAATAGAAAATCTGAGCAGACCCATACGCAGTAAGGAAATTCAATTGGTAATCAACAATCTCCTAGCAAAGAAAAGCCCAGGACCACATGGCTTCATTGGGGAATTCTACCAAACATTTAAAGGAGAATTGACACCAATTCTTAAACTCTTCCAAAAAATGGAAGAAGAAGGAACACTTCCAGACTCATTTAATGAGGTCAGCATTACCCTGATACCAAAGCCAGAGATACTATAAGAAAACTGCAGTCCAATATCTCTGATGAATATTGTAAAAATCTTCAACAAAATACTAGCAAGATGAATTCAATAAGACTTTAAAAGGATCTTACACTATGACCAAGTGGAATTTATCTCTGGGATGCAAGGATGGCTCAACATATGAAAATCAATAAATATAGAATATATACCATACTAACAATTGAGGACAAAAATCACATGATTTCAATTGATTCAGTAAAAGTACTGACAAAACATAATACCTTTTTATGATAAAAACACTCAACAATCTAGGAATAGAAGGAAATTATCTCAACATAATAAAGGTAATATGTGAAAAGCTCACAGCTAACATAATCATTAGTGAAAAATGAAGTTTTTCCTCCAAGATCAGGAACAAGGCAAGAATGCCCACTCATCACTTTCTTCAACATTGTAATAGAAATCCTAGCTAGAGCAGTTAGACGAGAAAAAGAAATAAAAAGCATCCAAATTGGAAAGGAGGAAGTAAGATTATCCCTAATCACAGATGACTTGGTTTTACATGTACAAAACCAAAAATAAAAAATAAAAAATAAAAAAACTGTAAGAACTGTTAAACCAATTCAGCCAAGTTGCAGGATACAAAATCAACTCTCCAAAATCACTTGTGTTTCTGTGTACTAACAATTAAGGAAATAAAGAAAATCTCATTTACAGTAGCATCAAAAAGAATAAAATGCATAAGAGTAAACTTAATCGAGGGGAGAAAGACTACATTGAAAGCTATAAAACATTGCTGAAAGAAATTAAAGATACAAAAATGTGGAAAGACATACATTTGGTATTATTGTGCTGAAACTAAAGCCAGACAAATACTACTGGTTGAGCATCTCTACTCCAAAAATGCAAAATTCAGAATGCTCCAATGAGCATTTCCCTTGTGTATGACCTTTGAGCACTGTCAGCACACAAAAAGTTTTGGATTTTGGAGCATTTTGGATTTAGGATTCTTGTATTAGGGCTGCTCAATCTGTACAAGAAGACCAATATTCCTGATGAATATTGATGCAATACTGTTGTGGATTGGAAGACTTAATATTGTTAAAATGTCCATACTGTCCAATCTACAGAGTCAGAACAATCTCTTTCAAAATCCTTACAGCGTTTTTTTTGTAGAAACAGATAAAACCATCCTAAAATTCATATGGAATCTCAAAGGAGCCCAAATAGCCAAAGCAGTCTTGAGAAAGAAGAACAAAGCTGGAGGTCTCACACTTCCTGATTCCATAGCATATTACAAAGCTATAGTGATCAAAACAGTGTGGTATTGGCATACAAACAGACATATAGACCAATAGCAAAGACTAGAGAGCCCAGAAATAAACCCACATATAGTCAAATGATCTTTGATGAGCGTACCAAGACTACACAATGGAAAAAAGGATAGTTTCTTCAACAAATCGTGTTGGGAAAACTGGATATCCACATGCAAAAGAATGAGGTGTACCATATACAAAATTTAATTAAAAATGGATTAAATATAAGAACTGAGAACCTAGAAAAAAACAGGGGAAAAGCTTCTTGATATTGGAATTAGCAGTGGTTTCTTGCATATGACATCAAAAGCACAAGTAATAAAAACAGCAAAAACATGTACATCCAACTTAAAAAACTAAAAAAGTAAAAAACATACATCCAACTTAAAAGTCTTCTATACAGCAAATAAACAATCGTCAGAGTGTAAACACAACCTAAGGAATAGGAGAAGATATTTGTAAACCTTATATTAGACAAGGGGTTGATATTGAGAATGTGTAAAGAACTTGACAACTCAGTAACAAATAATCTGAATAAAAAATGAGCAGAACCCAAATAGAGATTTCTCCAAAGAAGATACGTGCATGGCCAGCAGGCATGTGAAAAGATGTTCTACATAACTAATCATTAGGGAGATGCAAATAAAAACCACGATAAGATATTATCTCACACCTGTTAAGATGGCTGCCATCAAAGAAGAAACAGAAAATAACAAGTGTTGACAAGGATGTAGAGGAATGGGAACCCTTGCACACTGTTGATGGGATTGTACAATGGCACAGCTCCTATGGAAAACATACGGAAATTCTTCCTAAAACTAAAAATAGAACGATCATATAAGCCAGCAGTCCCACTATTCCGAGGAATGAGATTAGATGTTAAAGAGACATCTGCACTCCCATGTTGAGTGCAGCATTATTCATAGTAATCAAGATGTGGAAGCAACCTAAGTATCCATCAGTGGATGAATGGATAAAGAAAATATGGCATGTACCTACAACAGAATATCATCCAACCTTATAAGGAAGAAATTCCTGTCATGCTGCCCCACGGTTGAACCTTCAGGACATTTTGCTAAGTGAAATAACCCAACCACAAAAAGTTGAATACTTGCATAATTTCACTAATATGAGATATCTAAAGGAATTAAACTCATAGAAACAGAAACTAGAATGGTGGTTGCCAGGGAAATGAGGAATTGTTCAGTGAATGTAGAGTTTCAGTCATGTCAGATGAAAAAGTTTAGTGATCTGTCATACAACAATGTGCATATAGTTAAAATACTGTGCTATACACTTGAGAATTGTGAAGAGGTAAATTTTTGTTCTTTTTTTTTTTTTTACTACAGAAAATGCACAAAAGGTCTATAAGCATACAAAACAAAATGTTACAGTGGTTTTCTCTGGAAGGAGAATACAGATTTTTAGTTTTTGCCTTTAGGTTTATTGTAAAGTCCTTTTGTATTAAAATACAAAAAAAAACCCTTTTTTTGTTAGCTTTATACTATTAAAACTTTTCCTAAAAGTAGATTTTACCTTTCATTGTAGACCTTTGAGCCATCGATTATTTTTAAAACTGTACCCTGTTAAACCCCATCTTTTTTTACTTGCAGACCTCATTCTTCAAGTAGCCTGTAGTGGCCAAGAAAATTAACTTTGTATCTAGTTTTGTCATCAGAACACTGAGCACTGTATAAAAATTCATCAATAAATATTAGCTGCTATATCCATAAAGTCAGCCAGTACTCCAAAGCTGTATACTGGCTATTGTTAAAGAAGCAGAGTTTATTTAAATATGTGTTCCTTAGACTGAATTCAAATAACTGGAGAAATGATTTTGTACAGGCTTTAATACTGAACTTTGCTAAGTCAAGAATAGCTTTAAGGAAGATTTTGAATATGTGACATTTATTTATGTATAAATACTGAGTCTCAAGGTGCTTTAATTGTCATGTGGTGAATAATAGAGGAGTGCAAAATATTATATTCTACTTAGTACTACCCTTGCATTTCTTTTTTTTTTTTTTTTTTTTTGTGCGACGGAGTCTCGCTCTGTCGCCCAGGCTGGAGTGCAGTGGCGCAATCTCGGCTCACTGCAAGCTCCGCCTCCCGGGTTCACGCCATTGTCCTGCCTCAGCCTCTCCGAGGAGCTGGGACTACAGGCGCCCGCCACCATGCCCGGCTAATTTTTCGTATTTTTTTTTTTTTAGTGGAGACGGGGTTTCACCGTGGTCTCGATCTCCTGACCTCGTGATCCGCCCGCCTCGGCCTCCCAAAGTGCTGGGATTACAAGCGTGAGCCACCGCGCCCGGCCATTTCTAATAAAGGTATGACAAAGCAGGTATTGTTAGAATTTCTAATCTCATAGTTGTTCACTTTTTGTTCCAGGATTTAAAAATTATTTATCTACGCCTTTATTACAGTTAACCCATTCATCTCCCATTTACATCATCAGTTTTTACCTTCCTATTGGATTAGTCTTCCTCCCCTCATACTTGCTTCCTAGACTGTTCCAGTGGGATGTTTATCTCCCCAATTTCATGAAGCCATTCCAGTGTTAACAACAACCCCATCTTGCTAAATCCAGTAGAAATTCTCAGTTCGTCCTACTTGACCTTCCAACAGCATTTATCTTATTTTATTTGTATTTATTTATTTATTTGAGATAGGGTCGAAACCTCAACCTGCTGGGTTCAAGTGTTCCTCCACCTCAGCCTCCTGAGTAGCTGGGACTATAAGGCGCATGCTACCATGTCCAACTAATTTTTGTATTTTTTGTAGAGAAAGGGTTTCTCCTGTCTTCCTTTCACATCCCATACAATCAGTCCATCAAGTTTTGTTAGCTTTGCTTTCAGATTCTATGATTAATCTGACCACTTCTTATGACCTCTGCTACCACCCTAGATATGCTGCAATAACTTCCTAACAGTCAGATCATGTTGAAACCTTCCAGTAATTCCCCAGCACTCTGAAAATAAAATCTGAAGCCCTTGCCATAACCTACCAGCCACTACTCATTCTGGCCCTTACTGTCTTACTGACTTCTCCGCCCCTTCTTTTTTTTCTTGAGACAGGGTCTCACTCTGTCACCCAGGCTGGAGTGCAGTGGCGCAATCTCAGTTCACTGCAACCTCCACCTCCCCGGTTCAAGTGATTCTCCTACCTCAGCCTCCCAAGTAGCTGGGATTACAGGCGTGTGCCACCATGCCTGGCTATTTTTGGTATTTTTAGTAGAGCAGAGGTTTCACCATGTTGGCCTGGCTGGCCTTGAACTCCTGACCTCAGGTGACCCGCCCACCTCGGTCTCCCAAAGTGCTGGGATAACAGATGCGAACCACCATGCCCGGCCTCTCCACCCCTTCCTATTCTGCTTTCCTGTTACTTCTTGTCCATGCCAAAATTGTCCTGCCTCAGAGTTTTTGCACGTGTTCATTCTTTTTCCTGGATTTCTCTTTTGCCTGATAATTTATGTGTCTCTCTGACTCGATTTAAGCATCAGCTCAGGTGTTAACTCCTCAGAGTGGTCTTCCTCACTTTACAACATGATCTTCCCGGTATTTTCTGTATTTCCATCTCTGCTCCATTTTACTCTGTAGCCTTATATATTATAGGATGTGTTTAAATGTTTGTTGATTGATTGATTGTCTTCACCAGTAAGCTCCATGAGGCCAGGAGCTTTGTTCATTACTGTGTTCCCGATGCCTAAGATGGGACTTGGCACATAGTAGTTAATAAATATTTGTGGAATGAATGAATATTTAGTGATATAAATAAATGATACTTATTTAGTGCCAAATGCAGTGCAATGGCATTGTAGATACAAAGACAGAAACTAACTCTACACTGAAGAAGAGAGGCAGATGTGCAAACAAGTAACTATAAAGCAGTATGATAATTGCTTTAATGAAAGTGTATGTATGTAAAGGTGTGTGTATAGTGGAAACTTATAGGAAGGACCTTAGACTATCAAGGAGAGTCATAATGAAGTTACAGAAAAGGTAACCTTTTCTATATAGTAATGAAGTTATAGGAAAGGAAGTTTTGAGGGTGGCAATGGAGCTAAATTATGTAGGATTGTATTTGTTATGCAAAAAAGCTTGTATGTGAAAAACCACTGAAGAATTTTGAACCAGGAAATGAACAGGAGAATCTGATTGGTCTTTTAGAAAGTCACTGGAAGCAGTGTAGAGGTAGGTGAATAGGACTTGGTAATTGATTGAAATATCAGGGATAGTGACTTCCCGGGTTTTGGCTTGAACAACTGGGCTGATAGTGATACTGTTCACCAAACTATGAAGTTGGGGAGAGGAGAGCAGTGAATTTTTTTTTTTAAGAGGATGGCTAGAATTTAAAAGTGTATAATTATCTTAGTGCCCAGAAATCTTATGATTTACTTGTATCACTTAATATAATTTTTAATACTACACTTAATTACAAACACACTAAATTTGCCTTTAAGGGACTTCCATGCCTTTACAAATTGACATATACACTGCTGAATGGCAGGACCGGGACATCTCTTAGTTTTGCCAGTTTGTAAGTAGACCAATGAGAAGAAACAATACTCTTGATAGTGTAGTGAAACCAAGGAAGTTATTTTTTTTAATATGCAAAGAAATGATTTGAAATGTAGGGCCTTCCACAGTTTCAAACATAATAAAAAGCCTTCATTTTCAGGGAAAAAAAAACAAGTCGGGAAAAATGCTTCTAACTTTGTTGGAGCTGACTTTTACCTCTCAGATTGTTATCTAATTGGTTTTGTTTTCTGATTTATGGAACATGAATAGACTTTACTTCTTTGGATCCTTTAAAAAAATCATTATGAACTAAAGTGTTTGTATGCAGATAAGCTTATCTGTACATTCATGGTTTAGTTGATTTCTTGATTTGGTGTGTTCCCATGCTGCTGAAGCCAACAAAGCAGAAGTAGAAAAGCAGATTATATTTGTCCTGTGGCATTAGGGATATGGCAAGATCTTAGACCAGTGCTAACCCATTAGAATTATTTCATGTGGACCGCAAATGTGAACCACATATGTAATTCTAAATTCTCTAGAAGCTACTTTAAAAAGTACAAAAATAAACAAATGAAGTTAATTTTAATGTTTTATTTAATGCAGTATATCCAAAATAGTATCATTTCAACATATAATCAGTATAAAAATAATGGACATTTTGCATTTTTTTGTATGAAGTCTTTGAAATCCAAGTGTATTTTATATGCACAGCACATCTCAGTTTAGACTAACTACACTTCAAGTGCTTGATAGCTACTTGTGACTAATTGGACAGTATAGTCCTAGATCATTCTTAAACTAAAGAGTAGAGGTTGCTCAGCATTCTGCAACATTTGAGAGTATCTTTCCAACATCAAGTAATTTATGTGCTGCTTGTTTCATTTTCCTGTCAAGTATATTAAAGAGTTTCTTCTTTTGTCCTCTCATCATTTTCCTGCTTACAGTAATTTTGTCCAATAAATATCTGCTTATCAATATTCATTGCCTTTGCTTTCTCTTACATTGTTTATAGTAATGTCCTATTATGCTAAAACAATAGCGTATCTTTAAATTTTAGTGATTTTGTTTTAATTACAAGAATACTGCCTGTTCTTTTTGTAACAAATTTAAACAATACTGTGGTATATGTTGTATAAAAAGATAATAATTCTTTATAATTCTTTTTCCTGTTTCAGTTCCTGCTCTCCCAGTTGTAATCAGTGTTAACAGTTTAGATAATAGCTTTTTTTTTCCTCATTAGGAATATACACTTAAGAGAAATTCTTGCTAATTGAGCAAATTAGTATTTGGAAAATACCTCTTAAAAGTAAACCTATTAAAAATGGAGACAAGATTTATTAGTTATTAATGAAAAAAATTTGTTAGGGATAGTATTCAGAAATGAAAACATTTTACTATGTGTATATTGTTTTTCTATATGTTTAACAAAATTTAAATTGTAACTGCAGCTGTGCTAATTCTCAGAATTAACAAAGAATGATGTGATATCTTCCTGGCATAATTTTTCCAGTAGAATTGTCTAATAGTCTGATAGCATCCTTCATTTTGTGTTTCATTTGTCTAGCATTTGTTATATAAAATAGACCTGTACATCAGTTTTATCAAAACTCTTGAGGGTTTCACCAGTTTTCTCAAGACATTTTCATAACCCTTTCTCAATTCTTATTCTGTCATTGTCCTTCTTTAGTTGTTGAGTGAATTGTCCTATCTTTAGTTGTTGAGTGGTTTGATTCTGCCAGAATCAAAGGATGTTGCTGTGAGATGAGCATTTTCTTTAATATTATTTTCATAGACTTCATGAAATCCTGCATTCTTTTGAGGGTTTGTATTTTCACATTACAACTGAGTTGCATTGTATTGACTTTGTATGATTGAGTATTTACAGCATTAGGCTATTAGTGAGAAATTGATAAACAAAAGCAGGATACATGGTTGCAATAGGTGTTAGTGTCTAGTAGAAACAGGTATCGGGGACATTATGAATACTAGTGTATCATAAGGGCCTTGACTCCGTCTACAAACTTGTAACTTAAGGGATTCAATGTCCGTGTAAGTAATAATAGCTAACTTTTATGGAGACTTTTACCATGCCTGGCAAATTTCTGTACATGCATATTTTTAGGTAATCTGCCCAGTGTGCCTATAAGTCTGTTATTATCCCCATTTTATGCGTTAAGTAAACTAAGGCTTAGAGCAATAACTTTTGTAGTATAGAATCTGGCCCATTGAAGACTTATAAAATAGACTTCTGTCGGCACTGCTCAACACAAAAGGAAGAAAGCACAAATAAATAATATTAAGCACAAAAAAGGGGACATATAGCAGAACTAAAGCAACAACAAGAACTTACTGTGAATAACTTTCATATCAAATTTGAAAAGCTAGGTCAAAGGCAGATTTTCTAGAAGAAGAAAGAGAAACTAGAATAGACCTTTAACATTAAAGAAAATGAATCATTTTTAAACATCTTCACCAAAAAGTATGAGTCCCAGACAGTGCTGCCAAGGAATTCTACCAACAGTAAGCCCACCCAGCCTTATTTCATAAATCTTTAACTTAAATAGTGTGTCTTGCAGTAACCTTGGTAACCCAATCATACAACTCCCAGTACTGGGAGGGAAAATTGTAGACCAGTCTCATTTGAATATACATGCAAAACCCTCAATATTGACAAGCCAAATGAACAGCTAGGCATTTGTCCTGACATTGAATGTTCCATATTTTTCCATTGATTTGAAGTGCCACGTTTATTATAAAATGAATTCCATATAGATGTGGATCCATTTTAGGGGGGTTTACTTGTGTGCTTAATCTGTCATCTTGAATTGAAAGCCTGTCTGTTGAATCTTAACATTCAAGATATTTGCATTGGCATTTAAATGTATGAGAATTGTAATGGTCTGGTAGTGGTCTGGTAGTGAACGCTTTATATAAATATCTTTCTGTCGCATAGTTTTTTGCATATCATTTGAAGAGGATGCCAGGATTAGAACTCAGTATACTGAATATCTCATTTGAGACATTTTATAAATCCAAAGAATATATCGTCATTCAAACAAATTTAAGTTGATAAAACTTAAAGATATTATTCAGAAAATAGATTTCAAATAAACATATTGTCTAAGTATTTTCCACAAAAATGTTTTCCTTCCGTACCCTCCCATGTGCCTTGCCTCCTTTTCAAGGGAATTGGAGATGACTTTATAAAGGGACAGGGAAACAAGTATTATCAGACACCTGAGATGCATTAGTCATTGCATTTGAACACCAAACTTAATTCTGTGTTTTCTAGAAAAGAAAGCAGAATGGGACACATGTTATGCTATGTCTGGTAAAGGAACTATATGACTTTGTCAGAGAGACAGCTTTCTTTCCTTTGTTTTGTAAGTGAGACACTGGAAAGATGATAGTTGCCTTCAGCCTTGGTTTTACAAAAGTTAGGAAATGTTTTTTGGATGGATATTTTCTTTATTGACCAATGACTATGAAAGATGAGATTTTTTTTTTTTTTTAAAGAGACGGGGTCTCACTACCTTGCCCAAGCTGGAGTGTAGTGGTTATTCATCCACAGGCACAGTCATAGCACACTGCAGCCTTGAACTCCTGGTCTCAAGCTGTCCTCCCACCTCAGCCTTCCCAGAGCTCGGATTACAGGCGCATGCCTCTGGCTGAGATTTTAACATTAAATTTTAATTTAGGGAATCTTAGTGTCTGTAGTGAGCTAAGATAAATGATTTACTTTTGCTTTCAGAAAAATTCCAAGGCCTGACTGGTAAATATGGAGGGACCTCTCAAGTTGGAAAATCATCTGTTTTGCAACCATCACAGTAAAGATGGAATCAGAGAAGGATAATCAAATTTAGGATGCTACCTGGTTTTGATGAGGAAGCAGAAAATTTGCATGCTTTTAAAGCGCTACCCCACACACTGCTTATTAATTGCAAGGGAGAAAATACATAGTAATTATACAGTAGAAAAATTGGACGATACTTGGACTGGATGATCGAAGTTAAGAGCATCACTGAAGGACAGGTGGAAATCATGTGCCTCAAGATGTGATGCTCTGAGGACACATCACCACCATGAAGTGTTCTGGCTGAGAATGTGTAACCTCAGTCTCATCACGGGAAGACACCAGACAAACCTTACATAAGGAGCATTCTCTTAAAAAATAGAGTGGGGGCCAGGCGCGGTGGCTCACGCTTGTAATCCCAGCACTTTGGGAGCCCGAGGCGGGCGGATCACAAGGTCAGGAGTTCGAGACCAGCCTGGCCAATATGGTGAAACCCTGTCTCTACTAAAAATATAAAAATGAGCTGGGTGTGGTGGCAGGCGCCTGTAGTCCCAGCTACTCGCTCGGGAGACTGAGGCAGGAGAATCACTTGAACCTGTGAGGCAGAGGTTACAGTGAGCTGAGATTGCGCCACCGCACTCCAGCCTGGGTGACAGAGTAAGACTCCGTCACAGAAAAAAAAAAATAGAGTGGGGAGGGGAACTGTTCTCCCAAAATGTCAATGTCATAAATGACAGCTTTCACTGTGGAGGTGTTCTAGAATGTCGGAGGCTTAAGACACCTGGCAATTAAAGGCACTACCTGACCCTAACTGGATCCTGTATGGAAAGGGAAATATTCTATAAAGGACATCATGGGATCGCTTGACAAAATTCGATTACTTAAGTTAAATGAAAGTATTATATTAGTGTTAAATATGCTGACATTGGTAACTGTATTGTGGCTGTGTAAGAGAATATCCCTATATAGGAAATATACTTTGAAGTATTTAGGGCAAAGGGCCATGATGTCTGTAATTTGCCCTCAAAAATATTCAGGAAGAAAACTGCATGTGTGTGTATGTATATGTAAAGAGAGGAAGAGGAGGAGGAATATGCATGATTGCAAATGATAAATGAGGTGAAATATTAACCATAGGTGAATATGGGTAAACAGTATAAGGGTACTATTTGTATTATTTTTACTTTTGTAACATCTATAGGTATGAAATTATTCCCAAATAAAATATTAAGACAATATATATAGTTTAGCTATGGTGCATTCTGATGAACTAACAAACACAGAATTTGTTCTATAAGAATGAATAGTTAGCATGCCCATTAGGCAGTTTCTCTCAAATATCAGATGTCTCATGTGAGTCTTCGGTAAATAGTGGATTAAATCAATTCGTGGTTGAATTACCCAGTGAGTGCCTTAAGTGCCAATACTCAGTTGTTGATTGAAGAGGGATCCATATGTTTTAGATACCAAATATGGGACAAAAAAGCGTTGACATTCTGTTGTGAAAATATGAAAGCTCAATTTATTTTGTGCTTGTTCAATTTCTCATGAAGATGGATCAGAGAGATACTTAAAGGAAGTTACCAATATTTTCTCTCAGGGAGCCGTGGAAACTGTAGAAGCAATTGGACAGGTGCTCAGGTATGATCCCAGTGTTCAACAGTATAATATAAAAAAATGATTTGGCCTAAAATATTTTAAAGGCATGTGTTAGCAATTGACTGACCTCCATTATGAAGGAATCTGAATTTTTATCCCCTTTAGAAAGTGTGATTTTTGAAGAGTGCATGCTGATGGTCCTTCAAGCATAAATTAAGCTGCAAAATACACTCCAAATAATGGATTCTGTCCAGTTAAGAAGCAAATTAGATGGATAAAAAGCACTTAGAACATTGTGAAAAAGTTAAAACTGTGTTAAAAGAGAGAAAATATCGGCCCAGCACAGTGGCTTACACCTGTAATCCCAGCACTTGGGGAGGCCGAGGTGGGCGGATCACCTGAGGTCGGGAGTTTGAGACCAGCCTGACCAACATAGAGAAACCCCGTCTCTACTAAAAATACAAAATTAGCTGGGCGTGGTGGTGGGCACCTGTAATCCCAGCTACTCAGGAGGCTGAGGCAGGAGAATATCCTGAACCCAGGAGGCAGAGGTTGCGGTGAGCCAAGATTGTGCCATTGCACTCCAGCCTGGGCAACAAGAGCAAAACTCCGTCTCAAAAAAAAAAAAAAAAGAGAGAGAGAAGATCAAGTGGTATTAGTAAATAGCAAGTAGCAGGATGGGAGAAGTTTAATCCAAGGTACATTTTAAAAAATTGTATGGCAGGCAGCCCCACTCCCAATGTGAAAAGCGTTTCTTGCCTATAGTTGCAAAAGAAATTCATAAAAATGCAACAAGGCTTTAAATTAAATTGGCAATATAATGTTCTCCTCTTTTCCACGGTTTTGCTTTCCATGGTTTCAGTTCCTGTGGTCATCCATGTATGAAAATATCGCATACTATAATATACTTTGAGAGACCACATTCACATAACTTTTATATATAACAACATTACATATTGTTATACTTGTTCTATTATTATTGTTAATCTTTTCCTGTGCCTAATTTATAAATTAAAATTTATCATAGGTATGTATGTGTAGTAAAAGACAGTATATATGGGGTTTGGTACTATCCATGGTCCAGGCATCCATTAGGGATCTTGGTACATATCTGCTGCAGATAAGAGGGGGGACTACTGTATCTTGACAGTCCACAAGAATGGGGATGCTTCTCCTTTTTTGTGTCTGTGAGTTATGAAAAAATGGGCATAGTGGTGGATTGGAGTGTCTCCTACTGGCCTGAGACCTGATTGTTAAAATTTTAGGAATTCTGCAAACTGATTGTTAAACACAGCTATTACTAAAAACTAAAGAACATAGGCTTACTATTAAAATTACATTTTAAAATCTAATAAATACTTCAAACTCATCACTTCCTAATTATTTTACTACATTTTATTATGATCTATGCTTTTCAAGTTATTTATGTAAGTATATCGCACCTCTGGTTGAAATAATAGAATGGTGTGCTTTTGTACATTTTTTTCCCCAGCTCTATATTTGGTGATGTCACAGTGATAACTAGAAATTAGCTATGGGAAGAATGTTTACACTACAGAGATTGTCAAATGCCATAAGTAGGGCTTGATTTGTTATTTCTTGATTGTCTAGACTTAAAGTGATGGAGAAAATGCTGCTAATAAAAATGTATCATGCCTTTAGCTATTATATTGTAACTAAAACAAAGTATATATTCTTCCATTATTAAAAAATGATTACTTCAGCTAAGAAGTCACTTACATCATTGACATCAATGACTTAAACATCAAGTAATACTACGAAGGACACTTGGAAAGCCGATTGCTGAATATTTGCCAGCACACTGCTGGTCATGGCACAGTCGAAATCATTGCTTTGGTAGGAAATAGATAATAATATAAATTTATTATACTGATTTTCAGCTATAGGAAATAGTATTATATGTGAGCATTATTTAAGAAAAAAGGTTGAATTTGTAAAGTCATTAACTGTGGCACATAATAATTTTAAAGTAGATAATTTGAAGCCTTTGATGGGTCTATTGCAGATTAGAAATAGAATCATAGAATTTAGAGTTTCTCTAGTATATGTCAGTCATCCAGCCTTTATCTAAATTCTGCTAGAGACAGAGCTCATTTTCTGGTAATAACATTGGAGAAATCTAGAAGTAGAATTCTATCTTACTTTGAGCTAAATTTTATTTTCCTTTTATTTCTAACAACTGGTTCTGGTACTGACTTCTGGAGAAACATAGAAACATAAACAAGAGATTTTGTCTCTTTTATAGAGCAACTGATCTTTCAGGCATAAAGTTAGCTGTGGTTTTTCATTGAGACCTCTTTGGGCAAGAATTATACCTTTAGTTCTTTTAGCTCTACATTGTATGACATATTTTGTAGACTCTGTAATCTAAGAGTGTGTTACCTTTTTAAACATCACATCACTATTTTGGGGCTTTTATTGACCTTGTGAACGAAATAAAAGCCTTTAGACCTTTCTTTATGCAAATTGTACAGAAGTGACGTCTTCTGTCTTCTGTTCGATTCTTTAAAAAAAAAAAAAAAAAAAAACTCCAAAAGAGATCCTTGTGTTTACTGCTTTATACCTTCATATTGCTTTCAGCACAGCATTTCAGATTATAGAAATGATACTGAATTTTAATTTTGTAATTTTTGGTATTTATTAGTTCTGTCATTTTTGTGTCAGTTGCAGACTTGATAAGCACGCAGTGTTTATTGTTTACATCTAAATTATTATATAAAATGTTGAATTTCAAAGGGCTATATAATCCTCCTTTAATCTCTAAATTCATTTCTACCCATTATTATTATTTTTTGTTTAATCTTTTGTGAGTCCACTTATCAGTTTTGCTAAGTAATCCCCATTTCATCATTTTATGTCCAGAAGTTCATTATGATATATTTTGTCAGATGCTTTACTTGCTGTAATCCAGGCATGCTATGTCTCTGGTATCCCTTCCTTTGAAACACACTTCAGTACTTCTGTCTTTGAAAATTAGGCATTTTTTGAAAAATCCTGGCATGCCTAAATGTTAAGGTCATATTCTTCCTCAAATGGAAGATATAAAATACATGAAGAATGTTGGGCTAGATGTTAACTAAGATACCAAAAGAGAAAAGGAACAAGATAATCACTGGAGATACTTGATGATCAGGGCCACGGTATTACTTGGGCTGAAAGGAAAATAACCTGTGCCATGAGAATAGAGCTTTTTCACCGAGGAAGTATTCTGTACCAGGTGAAATTTTAGGGATCTGGAATAGAGTGGACAGGATGCGCTAGCCTTTTTTCCTTTCTGCCTTCTCATTAACTCCTTCTTTCGAAATGTATGTTGTGAAATGTTAACAGTGTGTGCATCTGCGTGTATGTGGCTGTTTCTCTGTTGTGTATAGCACCTCCTTATTCTCTTTGTCCTGGACAAACTTATCCCTACTTCATAGCATTATTTTGAAAATTAAAAGAATAATTCAGTGTGAAATTCACTAGCACATTTTCTTGTATTTAGTAGATAGTAGATAAAGGTTTGTTTAACTTCTGTTACATTTCTTCTTGTTAAATTCCATTGAGCAACCATGGTGGAGGTTGTCAGGGGGTTACTAGAGTGAATTGTCTCATCACAGTTTCCTTGGTCTTCTACCCTTCATCCTAGCCAGATCTGTTTTATTACTGCTGGAAGCAAGGGAAATTGATAGCAAGTCACTTGACTAAATGGTATTAATAGAATAATACTTTTCTCTTTTTCACTACTTTCTCTTTTCTAAGAAATCTTGGATCAAAAGCAACATCTTCCAGAAAGCATTCTCTGACAAGTCATTTCGTTTTCTAGCTAACATTCAAGTTACTCTCAGAAATCACTTTTATGTGTATATATATTTATGTTGAACAACAACAACAAAAAAAATTAAAGAAAAAAAGGCTGGGCACAGTGGTTCATGCCTGTCATCCCAGCACTTTGGGAGACCAAGGTGGGTGGATTGCCTTAAGCTCAGCCTGGGCTTGAGACCAGCCTAGGCAACATGCTGAAACCCGGTCTCTACCAGAAATACAAAAACAAAACCACAGAGCCAGGCATGGTGGCATGTGTCTGTGGTCCCAGCTGCTCAGGAGGCAGAGGTGGAAGGATCGCTTGAGACTGGGAGGACAGAGGTTATAGTGAGCTGAGGTCGCTCCACTGCACTCTAGCCTGGGTGACAGAGTGAGACTCTGTCTCAAAAAGAAAAAAGAAAATCTTTTGGTTCAATGCATAGTAATTAGTGTCTGATAATTAAATCATTCTTCTCTTGCAGATTGTGGTGGTGCCATGCAGCAAGAAGCAGAGAGATGCAGAGTTCGAGCCAGAAGGCCTGACATGGCACTTTATGTACCTAAAGCTCGTAGGGGTGCAGTACTCCTTAAGACAGGTAGTGAAGAAGAAAGCTGTGGTTCACCTAACTCTGTGGTGAAAGAAAAGCAAAAAGAAAGTTCTCTCTCCCAAAAAGAAGTCTTTAGAGACAAACCGGAGGCTCGAAGACTGAGTATCAATCCTGATAGAAAGGAGCATAATTGTAGAGAAGGAAAGAAATCTTCAACAAAATTAAGAATGGACACATGCCTTCAAAAAACAAATAGAGTTTGTTCTAAGAGAGGAACCACTGAATCCAAAGAAGTATTATCCCAAGGACAACAGCAGGGAGCCCCAAATGCTGGGGTTATAACTAATGCACCTTTACAGAGACATTTTAAACCAAAGAAGGTGGAGTGTTTGGAAGTTGAAACTACAGATGTGACAGGACTTGAGAGGATACTTCTTTCACAGGCCTGTTCAGAAATCAGTGAAGCTCAAGTTCCAAGCAAACCATTCCAAAATGTGGAATTCTGTGACTTCAGTAGGCATGAACCTGATGGGGAAACATTTGAAGACAAAGATTTGGAAAGCAGAATTGAAACTGATAGCAAGGTTTTGGAGATACTATATGAGTTTCCTAGAGTTTTTAGTTCTGTCATGAAACCTGAGAATATGATTGTACCAATAAAACTAAGCTCTGATTCTGAAATTGTACAACAAAGCATGCAAACATCAGATGGAATATTGAAGCCCAGCAGCAGAGGCATCACCACTACTTCTGTTCCTGGAAATCCAGATGGTGTCTTTGATCAAACTTACATAGATTTTGAAGTTGAGAATGTAGGTGGTATAGCCAATAGTACAGGTTTCATCTTAGATCAAAAAGATACAAATTCCATTCCTAAAACTACGGGTCACATCTCTCTGTCAGAGAGCACAAATGACACTGTTAGTCCAGTAATGATTAGAGAATGTGAGAAGAATGACAGCACTGCTGATGAGTTACATATAAAGCACAAACCTCCTGATACAGCTGTCCTTGCTCATGGAACACATAGAGATAATGGATTTAAGAATGTAGGTGACTTTACCAATAAAGCATGTATGATGGACACTACAGGTATGTCCTGTAGTGATCATGTAACTGTTGATAGCCCTTATGTAGTTGCAGTTAGAATAGCTGATGAGACCCCTAATAATACACGAAGTTTCTCAAAGTTTATAGGAATGAGTGCAGATGCAACTCCTCTTCATGTAGCTAAAAGTGGGAATGACACTGAAAATTTCAGCAACCTGACTGCTTGCTCAGATATTTATGCTGAGAGTATTTCATCTCATTTTACAGAGTCAACAGGAAAGTTGATAGAGAGCTTGTCAGATTGTGCTTCCTCCTTACCTATAAAAAAGATTGCTGGTAGTAATTATAACGCTTTTTTGGACTCTGAACTCAGTATGTTGAATGGGAAAAAAGTTCTTTCAGACAGTGCCATGGGCATTGATCTGGGTAGTACTGGTGATACAACAGAAGCATTGCACGAACTAAGAACTGCCGAAGAGTTCAAAACAAAAGAGCAAGATGACTCAGAGAATATAGAATTTGGTGTATCTTTTCCTGATAGGGAATTATTATCTATGGAAACATCCATCGAACCAAAAGCAACTGAAACTTCTCACACAGAGGGAATTACTGCCACTGAGGAGAGCTGGGAGTCTATGTTTAACGATGATGGTGACTGTCTGGATCCACGTTTTCTACAAGAGGTATGTTTAATTGAAATTGCCTGATGCTTAGACAGTTTATAAATTAGGATTTCATGGTAATTTTGATAGACATTGATGCACATTCACTGATATTTAAGAGTTCCTGCAATAAACTAATAGGCTTGTAGATTAAGAAGAGAATATCTGATAGATCTTTAAAAAATAAAATATACAGAATTGAGCTATATCTATAATAGCCAAGCCCTGAGAGATTTTATTGAATAAAGACGAATTTAATGGATTTTAGCTATCTGTTGAGGAAATACAAAGGAAAACTTCTTCAAAAAGGTTTTTCTGTGTTGACAAGGTATCTTTTATTTACATGGGCCTATTTAAGGGAAGGAGAATAATTTATTACTATTGTTATTTATATTTTATTTTCTAGTGGATGTTGGAGTGTTAGACACTGTAGAGGGAAGGAAGTAGAGAAAGGAAGGGTAAAATACAAGAAAGTATCATTGTTTTTTAAGGAGTTTATACTGGGTTAAATTGAAGAATGAATTACCCATTTAGCATAAATAGAAGATGTAAGTTAATAATGATATGCTGGCCAATTAGAATTCACAAATAAATGTTAGATTTGAGGCATCTTAGAAATTACTCAGTTCAGTCTTTTTGTTTTCTTAATTTAAATGTTTACTCTGTATCCAACATTTAAATTCCTTACCATAAATAAGAATCACTGGTTTTAAGTAGTAGAACACTCCCTCTTTCCTTCCCTGTAGTGGGTTCACGTAACTTGCCTGGAAGGGAAAAAATTATTTTCCTGTAAGAGCACCAGTTTTATAAATGAGGAAGTTGAAGCTCAGTGGTCACACCTTTAGGAAAGGCAGAATCAGAATTTCAGTCTAGTTCTGTCTTAATCCAATGTTTATGTTCTTTCTACGAGACTATTTCCTCACCTAAAGGATTTCTTTTGAGGCATTCCAAAGACCCTTTTGAATACTAAGTGATGAGTCTTTTGTTTCTGAGAATTAAGCTAGAAGTATAGAAAAATTATTACATGCCTGTAAAAGAGCCACATAATACTGAAGAAGGCAGTCCATTGGACAGAACTGACTTTCCAATACCAAGCAATCCCACCTCGTTCATGGGAGGTGTTTGCACAGAAAGAATTTCCCTGTACCACAAACGAGCACATCCTGTCAGGTCAGGAAACACTATATCTTAAACATTCCTTAGAACAAAATATAGAGCGGAGAATATCTATGAATGAGCATCCACGAGCCCCTCGAAATTACATGCAAAATTATATGTATGTATGTGTGTTTTTTCATAGCTTTCATCAGATTCTCAAAGGCAGTGATTTCCAAAGTATGGTCCCTAAACCAGCAGCATGAGTATCACCTAGGAACTTGTTAGAAATGCAAATTATTTAGCCCAGCAAACTGTCTATTTACAACTTTTTCAGGGGATTCTGATGCACATAAAGCCTGAGAACCACTGCTCAAAGGTAATACACTTAAATCTCTATCAGAATATGAGTGGGGAACTACAAATGACTGTCAGCCCATAATTAGAAAAATACTGTTCAGCAGAGGTTTGACATCCAAATCAGGTTAAGAAATAATAATATGGTGGGAAGCTAGGTGAATATAGAGATGTTGTTAAGAATTAAAGCATTGAGAGAAGGCTTTAGTCTGAGAAAAGAAACTGTTCGCAAGAGTTGGTGGAAGGACTGCATGAGGAATAGAGAGCACATGAACATGGAGGAGAGATGAACAGCTTCCTCCAAAAAAAGAGCATGGCTCTCATGGCCTTTTACACATGGTGTAGTACTCAGTAAATATTTATCCAATGGATGGAGTTGATAGGGCAGAGTTGGGGGCTCTGTCTTTTTAGGGTGGCCTCCAGGGGCTTTCAAAACATCAGGGGCTGCAACTTGGATTCGGTGGGGTAGCTTATGGATATGGCTTGTGTATTGGAAGAGGGGGAGTTCAGGTGTACAACTCAGTTTTTCAGGTCTTTCCAGTGTTTAGAGTAGGTGTAAAATAATTTAGGCAACAACTCAGTATTTTGAGGAGCATAGTAACATAAAGAGGACATTGGGATGACCTAAAGCTGAGATTGGGAGGAAAACAGAGAATATAGTATTTTAAGCTGAAGATGGACAGTGTCTGCGTGTTGTGTTTGGCTTATGTTTGGAGGTACTTGGAAGAGAGTAGGGTCTGTGTTGAGGAATGAGCATAACTGAGAGCAGGAAGGAGGGAAATGGATTGAGAATGCAAGTAGCAGATCTAACTCCAAAACTATGGGCTCCTCTGCTTTGGGTTTTAGAAAATGTAATAATGATAATGTTATTAAAAGATGTCACAAATCCAGCAACATTAATAGCCCTTTGATGACTTCTGGTTTATTACTTTTATTGCTCCAAACATACTTTATTAAGTGCTAAAGCAGAGTGAGTGCCTGCCTCCCTTGAAAACTTTCCAACTGAAGTTTTTGGCTATCATCCCAGCTGGCCTGTTTCTTGATTGATAACAGCTAGACATATGGAGGTATGCCTAATACTTCTAATAGTCAGGTGTGCTGTAGAGCAAGGTGTGACAGCCATTGGCTTGTGAAGCAATTTCCTGTGACATTTGAACCTCCAAAACTGCCTCAGGGGCTTAGAGTATAAGTAGGTCATTATCGAGCTCCCAGAACTGCAACTCTTGATGAATCTCCAAGAATCACACTTAGTCTCCTAAAGCCATGGTATGGAATGCCCAGAAACTTAAGGTGGTAATTGATGAAGGAGATGATATTGGCATGACTTTTTTTAGCCCTCTGAATTCTTGGTAGAAGAACACAGGAGTTATGTTCGTTAGAAAATACTTTCATAACCCTACTGCCATCTGTACTGATCATCAAATCTATTGGTAGGAGGATTAATGGGATACCAAGAACATAACACTGATGTTGATAGATACCAGCATCTGTCACCTTCATTGTCATTTATGGCACTGATTAGAATTTTTAGATAGGGGTAAATATTTAAGTAGGCATCTCCTAAACTTTTTAAGAATTTGAGGCCTTCCTTTGGTTACAGAAGGCCACTAATATTATACCACCATATTCTGTAATAGTATGTAGACCATAATGGGTAAGAGAAGAGTAAAAGGAATACCATCCTTTCCCACCCATCTTACTTCTCTGTGTAGCTTACATTGTTATACTGTCTCTTTCTCCCTATAGTCTTTTGCAAAAATGGTGTCCATGGAAAACCCAAAACTGAAAGGAAAAATTTATAATCCAGTCACTAAAAGCAAATTATGTAACATACAAAGAGAGGAAAACCCTTCATATCCCAACCCCTTGAGGCCTCCTAAATAGTTGGTAGCCCATCACCTTTCAATTAAATAGCAAATATTGAACACTTAGAGTTTCATAAACTATAAATTCCTAATAGCTAGATATATGTTGTTATCACTGCTATGTTAAAGGCACTTGTGCTGCATGCCATCTTTTGCTCTGAAGTTGTTCATGTTTTATTTGGAGAGACAGTATGTAACTATAAGACTAGTCCCACAGCAATCTGCAGGGAAATTAACATAAAACAACCTTATAACAGATGTACTAAAACTGTATTTCATTGCCTGATAAGTGACACAGAATATGACTTCAAAAGGAGATGACAGGGATAGGACGGGGGAAAAAGAACAAAAGGGGATTAGATCCCCCAGTGCTAGACTGGTTGATGCAGTTTCGTGTTGGTGAGGCTATAGAATTAAACAAGAGATTATAGTTCCCACATTTACTATGCTGTTCTGTTTCTAATTTCTATTTTCTATTCTATTTTTTAAAAATATATAGACTTTATTTTTGAGTAGTTTTAGATTTATTTAAAAAATTGAACAGAGTACAGAGTTCCCTTGTACCCCCTCACCTGTCTAGTTCTAATTTTTTTCACAGTATCTTTTAATAGTTCCAGCTGATTTTAACAGATTTATAATTCATATTTTATAAAAATGTCGGAATTGACATGTTATTGACTGCCTAAGTGGGGATTTGTAGACTCACTTTCCAGATGCTGTATATTCTAATGCAGTCAGTTGGGACATCCAGTGAAGAATCTGAGTGAATTATGTACTCTGTTTTTATTGTTCAATCCATTAGTGAATGATGACTAGATCTCTGGTCCGAACAGAAAGAGGGAATATTAAGTAGATTCCATTGCTTATAGTTTTTGTTTTTGTAACCAGGTGACTCCTAAAATTAAAAATCTCCCTTCTGAGCTCTGTTATGTTTGTTGCATAACACTTTTCCTCAGAATCAGCATAGAAGCCAGCAGCATTTTAATTTCTGATCCTCTTTCAAAACTGGAGAAAGGTGAACAGTTCTGGGCCTGTATTGTCAGTACAAGGAAGCTTTTATTTAAGAATTCTTGTCTGAAGATTCAGATTCCTAGTGTACCTTGCTCTGTCCTTGGCAGTGCTTGTTTCAGTGAATTCCATGAGATACGGCATGTGGAGTATGGTTAGGGCATTTTTTAATTTGTCAGGGTATATATATAGTAAATCATAAAATCTTAAATTGATTTTCTTCAATAGAAAGTGAGTTAACAAGCAGTTAAGTGGAAGAGAAAAACAGAAATGAAGGGCTTGAATAACCTCACCTACATAATTGAGAATTGATTATATGGGTTAATTCTATGTAAATAGATTTTTGAGGCAACTGTGGTAATTTTACACCACCAACTTGTGCCCAAATCTTGTTGTCCTTGTCCCTGTAACCCCTAGTGCCTCTCATTTAAATTTGTTATACCTATAACTGTAAAGTGGTTTATTATGTTTAATTGTGTTTAATTAAACGTACCCACGAAAATCTTCTCATTCCTATCTTCCAAGATGAGCCAGAATTTATATTATAGTCCTTGACATATAAGGACTCAGAGCTAGAGCTTTATCCTGTCTTAGAGATAGAACTGCACAAGTCATTTTTTAAAAGTGGAATGTTAGCATTTAAAATCATTTCTGAAAATAAGTCTCATTAGTTCCACAAGACTATCAACTCCTTAAACATTGATTTAGCAGTCTAGTCTAGCTCTAGTCTAGTCTAACCTACAATCTAGTCTGGCCCCTTCTTATTTTATAAATAAGGTAACTAAGGCCCAGCAGATTTGTAGCTAAAGTAAGTTCATGCCAGAGTTGGCATTAGAATCTGTGCCTCCTGGTTTCTAGGCCTGCGCTCTTTCCATGACATTAAGCCTTTGTCTGTACCTGACGGGTCTCAGCCAGTCAACAGATATTGAACAAATATTCTGTGCCCAGCGCTGATCTTAGTGATGTTGGGGGTAAAAGAGAAGGATAACAATATTTAAAGAGTGTACAGTCTTGTGGAATAATGAGACTTATTTATTCTCAGGAATGACTAGAAAAAAAAGTATTCTCTTTCAATGAATTGGAAATGCCTGTGTGAAATATACCATTATTTTATGTATTACTAAGATAGAAAAAACTTTGACACAGTGCTTTTCCCTTAGAATTTTAATTTTATACATATTGAAACAACTCTTCTAATTAGACATAAATTTTTTTATCATATTTCATCTTCATACATAAAAAAGTAGTAAAATAAATTGGTTAAGATTTTCCTTATACTTCATGTTCACAATCCAACTCTTTCTAATAATTTGTAGATTCAGCCACTGATATTGATGCTTTTCTATTCAGTGTCATCCATTTTGCCATTAAGAACTTTGATGATGCAGCATTTCTTAAAAGAATACATAAAAGAACTAAAAATCTTTGTTGCAGGATTCTTAAGACACCTTTGCGCTTGTGTAGAGCTGTTGTGATATTTAGAATTTTCCTCCACATTACTGACCACCCTTTCTGCCAGTTTTGGGACTGGTGCTTCTGATACACATGTGCAGGAAGCAATAATAATATGTTGATTGTGATGCGTCCTAATGTCAGTGATGTTAAAATGTGAAAAAAAGGATATATCTTAGAATTGATGAAATGTGGTATATATCCAACTACTAAGTGTTAGGAAATAGTAATATAGGAAAGGAAAGATCGCCAAATTGGAGTAAATTGGGAAAGAACCATTAAGAGGAGTTAAAGATTAAAGCTGGATCTTGGGAGAAGAAGGAACATGAGCAGAAAAAGCCTTCCAGGTTGTGAGAACAGCTTGTGAAAAACAGAATCAGAATCAAGTCCCAAGTTTGTCACTATCAGAAGTTTAGATGATTTATTTTGAAATTTTGTTTTCTTTTTATAATTTATTCTGAACTTTCTTCTTGATTTATTAACCAGGGCAATTAAAGTTTATTGGTAAAGGGAAAGAAAAAAGTATCAATTTTTTCCCCCATTTTAGAGTGCCATTTAGAATCATTTAAAAAATATATGTTCTTACCTGAGCAGGGTGGCTCACACCTGTAATCCCAGCACTTTGTGAGGCCGAGGCAGATGGATCGCTTGAGTGCAGGAGTTTGAGACCAGCCTAGGCAACATGGTGAAACCTCATCTCTACAAAAAATACAAAACTTAGCCAGGTGTAGTGGCATGTGCCTGTGGTCCCAGCTACTGGGGAGGGTGAGGTGGAAGGATCGCTTGAGCCCAGGAGGCAGATGCTGCAGTGAGCCAAGTCATACCCCTGCAGTTCAGCCTGGGCAACAGAATGAGACCCTGTTTCAACATACATATATTTGTTGTTGTATAAATCAAATAAGTCTTGGGTTTTTTTGTTCATCTGTTTTTTAGGTGGTGGGGGTTGAGACAGAGTCTCACTTTGTTGCCCAGGCTAGAGTGCAGTGGCATGATCTTAGCTCACTGTAGCCTCAAACTCCTGGGCTCAAGCAATTCTGCTGCCTCACCCTCCTGAGTAGCTGGGACCACAGGTGTATGCCACCACGCCTGTCTAATTTTTAAAAAACTATTTTTTGTAGAGGAGGGCTCTTGTTGTGTTGCCTAGGCTGGTCTTGATCTTTTGGCCTCAAGTGATCGTCTCACCTCAGCCCCCCAAAGTGTTGGGATTACAAGTATGACCCACTACACCACACCCAGCCTAGAATAAGTCTTGTTAAGCATGCATTTGGACAAAACAATTAGCTTGAAGCATGTGCATTTTATTCATTCTATAAATATATATTGACTGCCTAGTTTGCAAGGTAATATCTTTGGTGGGGGAATATAGGAATAAATATGACATGTCAGTTATAGTTGAATTTAAAACCAAAATGTTGGTAAGGAAATTGAAACTCCATCCTTCCTTTCCAGCCTTATTTACTAGAATAAGGTATTAGTTTGCTAGGCCTGTCATAACAGAGTTTTATAGTTTCAGGTCTTATGTTTAAGTCATTAATTCATTTTGAGTTGGTTTTTGTATATGGTAAGAGATAGGAATCTAGCTTCATTTTTCTGCATATAGGCATCCAGTTTTTTCAGCACGATTTATTGAAGAGGGTGTGCTTTCCTCAATATTCTTGGTGCCTTTGTCGAAAATCAGTTGGCTGTAAATGCATGAACAGAATAGGGTTCTCTATTCTGTTCCATTGGTCTGTATGCCGGTTTTTATACCAATACCATGCTGTTTTGGTTACTACCGCTTTACAGTATTTTTTGAAATCAGGTAGTGTGATACCTCCAGATTTATTCTTTTTGCTCAGTATTGCTTTGACTATTCTTTGTCTTTTGTGGTTCCGTTCAAATTTTAGTATTGTTTTTTCTATTTCTACGAAGAATTGTCATTGGTATTTTGATAGGGATTGCATTGAATCTTTAGATTGCTTTAGGCAGTATGGTCATTTTTTTTTTTTTTTTTTTGAGATGGAGTCTCGCTCTGTCGCCCAGGCTGGAGTGCAGTGGCACAATCTTGGCTCACTGTGGTCATTTTAACAGTATTAATTATTCCAGTTCTTAAGCATGAGATGTCTTCTGATTTGTTTGTGTTCTCTCCAGTTTTCTTTCATCAGTGTTTTATAGTTTTCCTTGTAGAGAGCTTTTGCCTCCTTCGTCAGATTTACTCCTAGGTATTTTATTTCATTTTTTGTATTTATTATAAATGGGATTTCTTTCTTGATTTTTTTTTTTTCAACTAGTGTGCTATTGGTGTACAGAAATGCTGAGTTATATTGGCTGACTTTGTATCTGGTAATTTACTGAATTTCTTTATCAGTTCTGAGAGTTTTTTGGTGGAGTCATTAGATTTTTCTATAAGATTTCATCTTTAAGAGATACAGTTTGACTTCATCTTTTCCAATTTGGCAGCTCTTTATTTCTCTTGTCTGTTGCTCTGTCTAGGACTTCAAGTACTACGATGAGTAAGAGTGGTGAATGTGGACATTGTTGTTTTGTTCCCATTCTTAGAGGAAAAGTGGAAAGCTTTTCCCATTCATCATCATATTAGGTGTGAGTTTGTCATATATAGCCTTTATTATGTTGAGGTACGTTTCTTCTATTTCTAATTTGTTGAGAGTTTTTATCATGAAGCGATGTTGAACTTTATCAAGTGCTTTTTCTGTATCTGTTGAGATGTTTATATGGGTTTTGACCTTCATTCTGTTGATGTATTTTATCACATTTTTTACAAAAATCTTCAACAAAATGCTAGCAAACCAAATTCAACATAAAAAAAAAAAGATACCATGATCAAGTGGGGTTTATTCTAGGAATGCAAGGATGATTCAACATATTCAAGTCATATGATGATTTGACCATGGTTAGTGTCGCTGGTGTTTTATTGATTTTGGTTTTTGTATTAAAAAAAAAACTTTTGTTTCATTGATACTTTGTATTTTCTTAGTCTCTCATTTAGTTCCAGTGTTATCTTTATTAAGTCTTTTACTAATTTTGGGTTTGGTTTGTTCTTGCTTTTCTAATTCTTTGAGGTGCTTCATTAGGTTGTGCTGATGAGAATGTATTCTGCAGTTGTTGGATAAAGTGTTCCAGTAATGTCTGTTAGGTCCATTTGGTTTACAGTGCAGTGTAAATCCAATGTTTCTCTGTTGATTTTCTGTCTAGATGATCTGTCCAATGCTGAAAGTGGGATGTTGAAGCCCCCAGCTATTATTGTATTGGAGTCTATTTCTTCCTTTAGATCTAATAGTATTTGCTTTATATATCTGGGTGCTCTCGTGTTAGGTGTGTATATATTTACAATGTTGTATCATCTTACTGAGTTGATCGCTTTATCATAGACTTTCTTTGTTTCTTTTTTTTGGAGACTCTGTCTCCCAGGCTGGAGTGCAGTGGCATGGTCTCAGCTCACTGCACCCTCTACCTTCTGAGTTCAAGTGATTATTCTGCCCCAGCCTCCTGAGTAGCTGGGATTACAGGCGCATGCTATTATGCTCAGCTAATTTTTGTATTTTTAGTAGAGACAGGGTTTCATCATGTTGGCCAGGCTGGTCTTGAACTCCTGGCCTCAAGTGATCCACCTGCCTTGGCCTCCCAAAGTGTTGGGATTACAGGTGTGAGCCACCATGCCCAGCCAGCCCTTTTTAAAGTTTTTGACTTAAAGTCTGTTTTATCTTATATAACTACCCCTGCTTTGCTTTTGGTTTCTGTTTGTGTGGAATATATTTTTTCATCCTTTTACTTCCAGGCAATATGTGTCTACAGGTGAAGTGTTTCTTGTAGGCAGCATATAGTTGGGTCATGTTTATTAATCTGTTCAGCTAAATTACATCTTTTAAGTGGAGAATTTAACCCATGTACATTCATGGTTATTATTGATAGGTAAGGACTTATTCCTGTCATTTTATCGTTTTCTGTTTGTTTTATGTATCTTTTGTTTCTTTCTTCCTATCTTATTTATCGTTGCAGTTTGATGGTTTTCTGTGGTAGTAACATTTGACTTCTTTCTCTCATTTGTGTCTGTTCTGCCAGTGAGCTTTATGCTTTCATGTGTTTTTATGATGGTAGATAGCATCCTTTCACTTCCAGGTGTAAGATTTCCTTAAGCATTTCTTGTAGATCCAGTCTCATGATAATGAATTCTCTGTTTTTGCTTGTCTGGGAAGAACTTTATTGTTGTTCCCATCTGATGGGAATCCCTTCTGTGTATCCCTTCTATATAACTTGAAGGTTTTCTCTTGCTGTTTTTTAGAATTCTTAGTCTTTGACTTTTGACAGTTTGACTACAGTGTGCCTTGGAGAAGACATTTTTGGGTTGAATCTGTTTGGGAATCTTTGAGCTTCCTATATTTGGATGTCTATATCTCTTGCAAGACTTGGGACATTTTCAGCTGTTATTTCATTTAATAGTTTTTTTGTGCCTTTAGCCATCTCTTCTCTGGAACTCCCAAAATTTAAATATTTGTCACTTTGTGATGTCCCTCATTTCACGTAGGCTTTCTTTGTTCTGTTTGTTTATTTTCTGACAGGGTTATTTCAGAAGGTCTGTCTTTTAAGTTCAGAAGTTCTTTCTTTTGCTTGATCTAGTCTACTATTGCCCTCAATTGTATTTTTTGTTTCATTCATTGAATTCTTCAGTTCAGGATTGATTTAGTTCTTCTTTATGAACTCTCTTTGTTGAATTTCTCATTGAGGTCATGAATTGTTTGTCTGATTTCCTTATATTATTTATCTATGTTTTCTTGTATCTTACTGACCTTTAATATTTTTGAATTCTTTGTCAGGCATTTCATAGATTTATTTTTCATTGGAATGTTGGTGAATAATTACTGTGTTCTTTTGGAGGTGTTATGTTTCCTTGCTTTTTTATGTTTCTTGTGTTCTTTAGTTCATATCTGTGCATCTAGTATAATAGTCACTTCTTCAAATTTTATGGATTGGCTTTCATAGAGAAAATACTTTTTCCTATAGATATATCTATTCTTTTGGTTGGGTCAGGCACTTTGATTTTGATTCTGGGTGGGTACAGTAGCATAGTTTCTGTATGATTTCTTGGGCTGTAATCAGTGTCATTTGTGTCTGTGAGTTTTTCAATGGCTTAGGCTGTGGTGGTTAGTGGAAGCTGTAGTAGAACTTTGCTGGGGATGAGGACACCAGGTAGAGGCCAGTCCTTGGACAACAGCAGGCTGAGTGTGCTGATCCGTAGGGCTTCAGGCAGCGTTCTGTACACCAAAGATAGTGAGTCTGGACAGGCTGATCCTTAGGCCTCTAGGCAGTTTACTTGGGTGCCAGCAGTGGCAACAGTGTGCTGGGTGAGCATATGGGTCCTTGGGCTCCTGGGCAATGTGTTTTGGTGATGGTAGGAGCCAGCAGTGGGCTATCCCTCTGGCTCCCAAGCAGCACGCAGAATAATTATGCAGGTGGGGGGTTGGGGCGGGTCAATCTCCAGGCTCCCTGATGTTGCACGTGAATGCAGGCTATGACGAGTGGGGCAGGCTAATCCCTAGCCCTCAGACAGCGTGCTTGGGTGCCACTCGTTGTTGTAGCAGCAGAAAGCTGTGTAGGCTCATCCTTAGGCCCCAGGAAGGTGTACACGAGTGACAGGTGGGCAGGTCTGCTTTCAGGTTCCCCTCATGGTGCGTGTGGGTGCCAGTGGCAGCAGCCAGGAGGGGCATAATGTAGCATATTTTTTTTTCTTGTCTGTAGGGGATAATTGGCATGTGACTTCAGAATTTCTTGTTTTTTCCTTTTATATATTGAAGAACTAAGTATTAAATAAACAGAAAACAAAAAATAAAAACTCAGTGATGCATGCCTTGTTGATCTTGTGCTCTCTCCCCTATCCTTTTATCCCTCTGCAAATAGGCATCAGGGCAATAACATCATTACTCGTTGGGTAATAGTTTATAGACTTGTTTTCAAGACCAGACTGCTAGTCCCTAAGTGTCTTCAAACCCTCTATTTCAGGAAGTTAATTTTAATTTAGTTGAATGGTTTTGTGGAAGCTAGTTGTGCATATGAAGGAATACTCACATATCATTTATGCTTTATAAATAGCAACACAGACCACTATTTAAGATCCTAAAAATATTTGTGATTCATAACTCAAAATTATTTTCTCTGAATCATTTGTAAACTTTCCCTTGGTCTATAATAGATAGATCAGAATGAATGAAATTCTAAACCTCTACCCTCTGTTTTTGCTCCATCAGACATTCTTAGCCCTAATAAAAAATATTATGAAGGTTTCATATTGACTTTATAGGAGGGATTGCCCAAATACATGTGATTCTTAAGGTAAATGTTTGTGTTGTCTACAGTAGAAATACAATGCAAGTCACAAATGTGAACCACATGTATGGTTTTGAATTTTCTAGTAGCCATATTAGAAAAGTAATAACAGGTAAAATTAATAATATATTTTAACCTAATATGTTCAAAATATCATTTCAACATGTAATCGGTATAAAAAATTATTAATGACTTTTTTTTGTATTAAGTCTTGAAATCTGTGGGATATTTTATACTTACAGCATATCTCAATTTGAACTAGCCACATTTTACTTAGCCACATGTGACAGGCAGCTTACTGTATTGGATAGTCCAGGCCTACTGCAAAAGTACATAATCAGTACATCAGATTGTAGAGCTTTTTCTTAAAGCTTCCCATACTGCTATGTCTCATCGCTCAGTGTCAGTGGTCCTACCTCCCCATCCCTCTTCACAGCCTTTCTTTGCCTCACTTCCATCTTCATCCCATATTATCCTCTCTTTGACACTTTCTCCCTTTTATGCCACAAATCCTCTCCTTCTTTTTGTCAAGTTCTCTTGCATGTTTTGCTGAGATTCTTAGGAAAGAAAGTTCCATTAACAGTATGATACCCTACCTCCACAAAAAAAATGTGTTACTGGGGAAATGTAAGTTGATCCCAACAATATCAGTACCCTGGGGGAAATGAAGTTCTTCCTCTTCTAGGAAAAGTTAGGAATCTCTGATGATAGTGGATTCTGAGTGATACAGGAAGAACTGATCAGAAGTATGTAACTCATAGCCTTTGTTTGTTTCATGAAATGTAGAATAAGAATTACGTTTTTTGCTATTATTAACACTGTTTTTAATCAGTGTCAGAAGCCAAATGTTTAATAGGTACCTTGGAAATGAGATATAAGTGTACAAGTTTAGCTTTGCTGACTAGGTTAGAGAAAAGGAGCATAATCAAACTTTCTTGCCAGACTATCCTGTCATTTCCTTCCTTTTTATAACTTTTTTTTTTTTTTTTTTGGTACAAAGTCTTGCTCGGTAACCCAGGTTAGAGTGTAGTGGCACAGTCTTGGCTCACTGCAGCCTTGACCTCCCAGACTCAAGCTATCCTCTGGCCTCAGCACTCCCACCCCGAGTAGCTGGGATTACAGGTGTGTGCCACCATGCCCAGCTAATGTTTTGTATTTTTTGTAGAGGCAGGGTTTTGCCATGTTGCCCAGGCTGGTCTTGAACTCAAGCAGTTTGCCTGCCTGGGCCTCCCAAAGTGCTGGGATTACAGGTCTGTGCCACCAGGCCTGGCCTATAACATTTCTTAGGATTTATATTTCTAAGATGTTTCGTGATTTGCATTGTATCTTTGACAGTGTATTATTTAGCCCCAATTTATAAATGTACAAACATGCAGTTCCTTGTTTTGTTTGGGTTTTGCAAAGTAACTCAAAGTCAATGCAGAAAATGAAGAAAACAATATTACAATAACCTCAAAAGGAATAAAACATTTAGGAATACATTTAACAAAGACGTATGAAACTTATACTCCGAAAACTATAAAACATTGTTGGAAGAAATTAAGGACTTAGAGAAATGGAAAGACATCCCATGTTTATCTACTGGAGAACTTAATATTGTTCAGATATTTCCTAAGTTGATTTACATATTCAGTGCAATCCCAGCTGCCTGGTTGGCGGAAAATTTTTTGCAGAAATTGACAAGCAGATCCTCAAATTCTCTGGAAATGCAAAGTGCCCTAAATAATCAAAAGTGATTTTGAAAAGAACAAAGTTGGAGGACTCAGGCTTTCTAGTAAGCTTCTTGATTTCAAAGAGTACTATAAAGCTACAGTAACCAAAACAGTGTGGCACTGGCATAAGGATTGACTTGCCAGTTATTGCAGATTCCTTTTGTCCCTGGCCTCTGAGTTATTCCAAACTGTTAACACTAATCTACTCTAAACGTTTAAGAATTTATTAAAGTTTAGCTGATATCTTCTTGCCCACTTATATGGTGGTTACTTCCCCCAGTGGTCTGCCAAAGGCAAAACAGTTTATGTATTCTGTTTCTCTTTGGGAGAGACTTGTCATTGTATGGATTTTAAGATAAGCAGTTTCCCTTGTTATCTTACAAACTCAGCTCTCTGGTAAACTCAAGAAAAGTTATGATTTTATAGATCAGCTGGTCTTTTCTCTTGTTACAGTGGGAAGAACATTCTCTTCTGCTTTCTATATCCTAAGCAGAGTGGAACTAATATGCTGTTTGGCATGTAACAGACTTAGCACTTGGTTAAAATTTGTTTAAAGTGGGTTGAATTTACTGAATACTTATGTGCCAAGCAGTATGCTAAGCACTTACCATATCATCTCCTTTAGTCCATGCACTTATCTATGAAGTATAGGTACTGTTATTATTCCCATGTTTTACATGTAAAACTGAGGCTCAGTAGAGAAAAGGAACTGGAGGCACAGGAATAAATAATAATTTTTATTGATATTGTCCAAATCACCTTCCTTCTTCTCCCAATAAAACTCTTGAATCCATTTTTCAACTTCTCCAAGGAAAGGAGATATATATTCCTGGCATTGCAAGTTCTTATTTTCCTCATTTGATGGGAAAAGAGGCACAGTATTAAAACCAGAGAAAGCTTGAAGGGACCTGGTTGAACTTTTGATTAACAGAGAGAAAGAGAGAAAAAAAAAATTATCTAAGGATCTGGTGGCTTTGGGTCATCAGCAGTGTCGAGGTTTTGTTTTTTTTGTTAAATTGTACTTTAAGTTCTAGGGTACATGTGTACAACGTGCAGGTTTGTTACGTATGTATACATGTGCCATGTTGGTGTGCCGCACCCATTAACTCGTCATTTACATTAGGTATATCTCCTAATGCTATCCCTCCTCCTCCCCCCACCCCACAACAGGCCCCAGTGTGTGATGTCCCCCTTCCTGTGTCTAAGTGTTCTCATTGTTCAGTTCCCACCTATGAGTGAGAACATGCGATGTTTGGTTTTTTGTCCTTGCGATAGTTTGCTGAGAATGATGGTTTCCAGCTTCATCCATGTCCCTACAAAGGACATGAACTCATCCTTTTTTATGGCTGCATAGTATTCCATGGTGTGTATGTGCCACATTTTCTTAATCCAGTCTGTCATTATTGGACATTTGGGTTGGTTCCAAGTCTTTGCTATTGTGAATAGAGCTACAATAAACATATGTGTGCATGTGTCTTTGTAGCAGCATGATTTATAATCCTTTGGGTATATACCCAGTAATGGGATGGCTGGGTCAAATGGTATTTCTAGTTCTAGATCCCTGAGGAATCGCCACACTGTCTTCCACAATGGTTGAACCAGTTTACAGTCCCACCAACATTGTAAAAGTGTTCCTATTTCTCCACATCCTCTCCAGCACCTGTTGTTTCCTGACTTTTTAATGATTGCCATTCTAACTGGTGTGAGATGGTATCTCATTGTGGTTTTGATTTGCGTTTCTCCGATGGCCAGTGATGATGAGCATTTTTTCATGTGTTTTTTGGCTGCATAAATGTCTTCTTTTGAGAAGTGTCTGTTCATATCCTTTGCCCACTTTTTGATGGGGTTGTTTGTTTTTTTCTTGTAAATTTGTTTCAGTTCTTTGTAGATGCTGGATATTAGCCCTTTGTCAGATGAGTAGATTGCAAAAATTTTCTCCCATTCTGTAGGTTGCCTGTTCACTCTGATGGTAGTTTCTTTTGCTGTGTAGAAGCTCTTTAGTTTAATTGGATCCCATTTGTCAATTTTGGCTTTTGTTGCCATTGCTTTTGGTGTTTTAGACATGAAGTCCTTGCCCATGCCTGTGTCCTGAATGGTATTGCCTAGGTTTTCTTCTAGGGTTTTTATGGTTTTAGGTCTAACATTTAAGTCTTTAATCCATCTTGAATTAATTTTTGTATAAGTTGTAAGGAAGGGATCCAGTTTCAGCTTTCTACATATGACTAGCCAGTTTTCCCAGCACCATTTATTAAATAGGGAATCCTTTCCCCATTGCTTGTTTTTGTCAGGTTTGTCAAAGATCAGATAATTGTAGATGTGTGGTATTATTTCTGTGGCCTCTGTTCTGTTCCATTGGTCTATATCTCTGTTTTGGTACCAGTACCATGCTGGTTACTGTAGCCTTGTAGTATAGTTTGAAGTCAGGTAGTGTGATGCCTCCAGCTTTGTTCTTTTGGCTTAGGATTGACTTGGTGATGTGGGCTCTTTTTTGGTTCCATATGAACTTTAAAGTAGTTTTTTCCAATTCTGTGAAGAAAGTCATCGGTAGCTTGATGGGGCAGTATGGCCATTTTCACGATATTGATTCTTCCTATCCATGAACATGGAATGTTCTTCCATTTGTTTGTATCCTCTTTTATTTCGTTGAGCACTGGTTTATAGTTCTCCTTGAAGAGGTCCTTCACATCCCTTATAAGTTGGGTTCCTAGGTATTTTATTCTCTTTGAAGCAATTGTGAATGGGAGTTCACTCATGATTTGGCTCTCTGTTTGTCTGTTATTGGTGTATAAGAATGCTTATGATTTTTGCACATTGATTTTGTATCCTGAGATTTTGTTGAAGTTGCCTATCAGCTTAAGGAGATTTTGGGCTGAGACGATGGGGTTTTCTAGATATACAATCATGTCATCTGCAAACAGGGACAATTTGACTTCCTCTTTTCCTAATTGAATACCCTTTATTTCTTTCTCCTGCCTGATTGCCCTAGCCAGAACTTCCAACACTATGTTGAATAGGAGTGGTGAGAGAGGGCATCCCTGTCTTGTGCCAGTTTTCAAAGGGAATGCTTCCAGTTTTTGCCCATTCAGTATGATATTGGCTATGGGTTTGTCATAGATAGCTCTTATTATTTTGAGATACGTACCATCAATACCTAATTTATTAAGAGTTTTTAGCATGAAGGGCTGTTGAATTTTGTCAAAGGCCTTTTCTGCATCTGTTGATAATCATGTAGTTTTTGCTGTTGGTTCTGTTTATATGCTGGATTACATTTATTGATTTGCGTATGTTGAACCAGCCTTGCATCCCAGGGATGAAGCCCACTTGATCATGGTGTATAAGCTTTTTGATGTGCTGCTGGATTCGGTTTGCCAGTATTTTACTGAGGATTTTTGCGTCGATGTTCATCAGGGATATTGGTCTAAAATTCTCTTTTTTGTTGTGTCTCTGCCAGGCTTTGGTATCAGGATGATGCTGGCCTCATAAAATGAGTTAGGGAGGATTCCCTCTTTTTCTATTGATTGGAATAGTTTCAGAAGGAATGGTACCAGCTTCTCCTTGTACCTCTGGTAGAATTCAGCTGTGAATCCATCTGGTCCTGGACTTTTTTTGGTTGGTAAGCTATTAATTATTGCCTCAATTTCAGAGCCTGTTATTGGTCTATTCAGAGATTCAGCGTCTTCCTGGTTTAGTCTTGGGGAGTGTATGTGTTGAGGAATTCATCCATTTCTTCTAGATTTTCTAGTTTATTTGCGTAGAGGTGTTTATAGTATTCTCTGATGGTAGTTTGTATTTCTGTGGGATCGGTGGTGATATCCCCTTTATCATTTTTTATTGCGTCTATTTGATTCTTCTCTCTCTTCTTCTTTATTAGTCTTGCTAGTGGTCTATCAATTTTGTTGATTTTTTCAGAAAACCAGCTCCTGGATTCATTGATTTTTTTGAAGGTTTTTTTTGTGTCTCTATCTCTTTGAGTTCTGCTCTGATCTTAGTTATTTCTTGCCTTCTGCTAGCTTTTGAATGTGTTTGCTCTTGCTTCTCTAGTTCTTTTAATTGTGATGTTAGGGTGTCAATTTTAGATCTTTCCTGCTTTCTCTTGTGGGCATTTAGTGCTATAAATTTCCCTCTACACAAGCAGTGTCTAGGTTTTATAACAGGTGACTGACAGAATGACTGTCATGGCTTTGCTGCCACTTTCCACTTTCCCGTTTTCTTTCTTTTGCTTCCAGTGTGAAGTTCAGCTTTTTTTATAGGACGGTAGAATTTTAATTTGTTACCTCTTTTATTAATTCCTTCACTAGCCTGCTATATGCACATTCCTTAAGGTAGGTCTCATGCTAAGGATATTAAGTATAACTACTTGTACCACTTAATTTGTCTTAACAAATGCCGTTGTAAGCTGTCTCCTCACCCTTTAATACATTCAACAAAAAGTGAAGTAAAAAAGTTTTTTTGAATTTTCTTTGAAAACTTTACTTCATTTTTGTTCACTTCCAGAAAAGAAACTATGAGCCTGGTCAGTAAGCTCAATTAAAACAAATATTATTAATTAATCTCTTCAGCTATTATCTGAGTGTCAATTTCCAAGATGTGCCATTTATAACTCACAACAGTATTCAGTCTGTGTTTTCTCATGTGCTGGTTAGAGATGCAAGTTGAGTTTCATGCATTGCCTATCTGCTGGAATTTCAACACTTTTTCAACTGTTCCATATGTATAGTATAAATTGGGTGATAAGCACCTGATCATTATTGTATCTGTGAATAGAATTAATACAGAGACTATGCCAAAGGTTGAGGAATGGGAACATGTAGCTAAAGGGAGGAGGATTGTTTATATATAGGAATATATTTTACAATAGCCAGGTTTAATGTAACTGGTACTTAACATGCTTCTTACTTTCTAGTTATCAGGGAATATGAAGAGCAGAGAGAGCATCCAGGAACCTAGATTTGATTACTACAACCATGAAGTTCCCGATATTGACCTCAGTGATTGTGAATTCCCACATGTCATTGAAATTTATGACTTTCCCCAAGAATTTCGTACTGAAGACCTTCTACGGGTTTTCTGCAGTTATCAGTGAGTATGCAAATGATTGTGGATGTTAGGGAGGGTGAGATGAAGTCTTTAAAAAATGTTTTCTGAGAAATCATTTCTTGTTTTTCATATCCCCTGTTTTTCATATTTTAGTATCAGGTGGTTTATTGTCTTTTCCAGGTCCAGTAGAAATTTTCTATATTAAACTACTGTTCTAAGTTCCTTAAAAATGTCAGGTAGCCTTTCTAGCCCCCGTTTTAGCATTTAAGAAGACTGTCATCAGTGATGACTTCATGGTGCATTTAGTCCATTAATATATATTGTAATTGTTGATATATTTGTATGTATTGTCAGATTGCCTGCCATCTTTATGTGTTTACTTGTCCCATCTTTTTCTTTCTTCTTTTGGGGTCACTGCAGCCTCGACTTCCTGGGCTCAAGCAATCCTCCCAGCTTAGCCTCCCAAGTAGCTGGGACCACAGGTGTGTGTCACCATGCCTGGCTAATTTTTGTATTTTTTTTGTAGAGACAGGGTTTCACCATGTTGCCCAGGTTAGTCTCAAATTCCTGCACTTAAGCCATCTGCCTACTTCAGCCTCCCAAAGTTCTGGGATTACAAGTGTGAGTTACCACGCCTGGCCTCAACTAAGTTTTTATAGACAAAATAACTCTTCTTTTTTACGCTCTGCTCCTGTTTCATTGGTTTAATTTTATGTAATTCCATGGTGAAAGTATCAACTCACACTGATATATGTGGGTTTGAGAACACTTGCACTAACCCTTGGTATGTGTACAGCTGATACTTACATAGGAGAAGTTAAAAGAGTTAGAAGTATATACCTCTGTATATTTAGCTTATAAGAAAAAAATAAGCTTCAGGAATAAAGAGATGATAATCCAGAAAGAAAGTTATTAAGAAGATTTTCAGGGTCTGGAAGAAAGTCAGTATCAAGAAGAATTATACTTTAATGTTTCAGTCCTGATATTTAAAATGAACTAGGTCTGTAGTATGATATAACAAATTTAAATGTAAAATTCACCTTGAATGTGTAAGATTCTATATAAGTCAGGGTATAGCCCTTAACTTTTTCTTAAAGGATAAGTAAATATTTTAGACAACTCTGCCATTGTTAAACAGAAGCAAGCAAAAACAATACATAAATGAGCATGGCTATAAACTAAAACTTTATTTATAAAAACAAGTGTTCTGTTTTCTTTTTTTTTTGAGACGGAGTCTCGCTCTGTCGCCCAGGCTGGAGTGCAGTGGCGCGATCTCGGCTCACTGCAAGCTCCGCCTCCCGGGTTCATGCCATTCTCCTGCTTCAGCCTCTCCGAGTAGCTGGGACTACAGGCGCCCGCCACCACGCCCGGCTAATTTTTTTGTATTTTTAGTAGAGACGGGGTTTCACCGTGGTCTCGATCTCCTGACCCCGTGATCCGCCCGCCTCGGCCTCCCAAAGTGCTGGGATTAGAAGCGTGAGCCACCGCGCCCGGCCAAGTGTTCTGTTTTCATATGAAGTTCTAGAACAGGCAAAACTAGCAGCCATGTACTTGTTTAATCAGTTAAACTTAATTCGGAGGGGAGCATCAGTTCTATAACTAACAGAAAGTAAAGGGTGAATGGATCCTGGATGACAGTTAATCTCTGCCATAAACTTTAAATGTATAGTGTGTAGGGCAGTCTTACTTATTAGAATTAGGTTAAAATCTAGTATCAGAACCTGTTCAACATAAAATTCATAATAGATTTTTTAAAAGCTGTCAAAGGGATCAAATCCTGTAGAACTACCTTAGACTGTCATAAATAATGATGATTCTTAAAACTAAGGATCATTTTGTTGATGTCTAGAATTTCCTGAAGATCAGTTAACTCTTACAAACTATTTCCTTTTGCTTTGTTTCTTGATAATCTCACCTGCAAGACCATGTTTCTGTCAAATTCAAAAACATTCCCCAAAGAGAAAAATTTTAAAGGATTATGAAATTTTGAAGTATAAAAGGCCTTCTAGAACCCATCTGTGATTTATAAAAATGAAAATATTAATATTGATCAACATTGCTATTAATAATAAAAGTAATGAACACCATTAATTTATTAGATGCCCATGAAGTGCTCAACACCATCTTCTTTGCCTTGTCATGGACTGTCTCATTTCCATTTTCACAACAACTCTGTGGGGAACATACTTTGCTCATTTTTACAGATGAGCCGACCTAGCTTCAAGAGAGGTTAAACTTGCCCAAGGTCTCAAGGTGGCAGAACCCTGAGTCCATGAGCATTTTTAAGCTCTTAGCTGAAAAATATAATTGTATGTCATCATCCTGACATTCCTTGTGCTCACTAGGTAGCTCTTCTCCAAAATAAAAGTGTTTTTCTAGTACTTAAATGTTCATTCTTTTCATGCTTTCTAATCTGGTCTGATATTTCTCTTATCATGATTTCTTTCATCCTGAATTTTTCTGACTTTGCCACATAATTCTTTCCAATTTTTTCTTATTTTTTTAACCTCCCTTCTGCAACAAGTGAAGAATAGATCAGCCTCTCTGATTATAGTTGCCCCCTTTTTTCCCCATTACTTGACTTTTTTAAAAAAATTGAATGACATCTTGCAGTATAATCTCCCCTACCCCATTCTCTTCTCTTTCTGTCTCTGTCCTCAAGGACAGAGTTTACATTTGCATTAAATCCAGGTGACCTTCCCTGTCTACCTACTCCTCTTATATTCTACCCCTGCTCTGCTTCCTCTTTCTATTTCTTCTCATTCCCTGCCCTTAAGAACATCTCTTGTAAATAGTGCATTAAATACTTTACATCCCCAAGGGACTTCTGAGGATTAATTAGTTGATGTCTATAAAATGGCTGAGAACGTAAAATACTCCTGGGTAGTTCTTTATGATGGTATTATTGCTTTTAAAATTCAATGGCTTCTTCTGTCCTCCAAGCTGTTTTTTGTGTCATTATCCCCATTCTACCTGTGCACTCGTTGAGTGTTTCTATCTTGTGAAATGCTTTATGAGATTCTATTTGTGAGATGTTTCATAAAAGTAAATTTTATTTTAGGAAATAAAATTTTTTTTTGTGTTGCAGAAAGAAAGGATTTGATATTAAATGGGTGGATGATACACATGCCCTAGGAGTATTCTCCAGTCCAATTACAGGTATTCACCCAGTGGCTTTCAATCTTCCTTTCTTATTGTTCATTTTCTCATGCTACTTTTTCTATTTCCCTTCTATTTGAGCAAGTTGGCATCTTATTCAGCTAGTGTAGTAATAGGGCAGTTAGTGGTTTTTTTGAGGTAAGGTACTTTGGTACCCATTCTCCCCTTTCACCTTAGTCCAGTGGTATTTGGAGAGATAGAGTCAACACCTTCCAAGGTTATTTGTACACATAACTGTCTGTCATGATAGTACGTAAACAGATTAAGGTAGAGATTGAAGAATCCAATGGGGCTAACTCTTACAATACTGGTGATTTTTTTTTTTTTCCATCCTAGACAAGTGAATTTAATTAGCCCTTTAACCTATCTAGTGAGAAATTATAATACATACTCTCTGAATATATGATTGGGCCTTTTTACATATATCATTGGCCTCATGATAGATCTGATGCAGAGGCATTCAAAGAGAATAGAGATATTGAAATGTTAGTTCCTATCTGAACCACCTAGAATATGGATCTGCAAAATTATTCTATAAAGGGCCAAACAGTAAATACAATATTTTAGGCTTTGTGGAGCATCAGGTCTCTGTCACTACTTAACTCTGCTGTTGGAGCAAGAAAGCAGCCATAGACGATATACAAAACAAATGGGCATGGCTCTGCTTCAGTAAAATAATAAAATTACTTTGTAAATAAATATAAAAACAGGTGGTTGGCTGGATTTGGTCACGGAGCCCTAGTTTGCTGATACCTGATCTAAAATAATTACTGCCACGTTGATCCTTAGATCTGTCTCTTTTGCTTGCTTTGAAAAAAAAAGCATAACATCTAGGAAATACTAAGAGCTATCCCTCCTAGTTTTTCCTTTGCATCACTCTACTTCATGTCTTCTGCTTCCTTTTATTCCTCTTTGCAGCTCGTGATGCGTTGGGTATTAAACACACCATGGTGAAGATTCGTCCCTTGTCACAGGCCACAAGAGCAGCCAAGGCCAAAGCTAGAGCTTATGCTGGTAAGTCTATAATCTCTGGGTTTTTTTCTTGCTGATGGTGGTATTATTTTTCTTTCCAGAAGTGTTATAGCATCCAGACATCTAAAGACATATCACTTTTATTTTTAGTGTTAAAAGAAGTATGTTTTTAAGAAAAAATAAATAAAAGGGAAATGACCATGTTGGAAATATGGCATCTGAGCAGCCACTTGGAGAGTGTGAGAACTAACTGCAGGCAATGCAGCAACCAGTTTCTGATGACATCCCGACTTAGTTTACCTGTGTTTAGCTGCCTGATAGAGTCACTGTAAGATACTGTGTTAATGCAGATAATGAAGCCAGGGTTGTTTGTGCTTTGCCATGTTAATTTCCTCTGATCATCATCTATCAGACTTGTATTAATTACTGCTGATGCAGCCCTTGTTAGTCTATTTTGTATGTTAATTACTGAGTTAAATCACTTGAAGCTGGAGTGCTCTCTCTTCTTGACTCCCTCCTACTCCCTTCCTTTCTTCCATTCAGAGTTCCTCCAGCCAGCAAAGGAGCGTCCTGAGACTTCAGCAGTCCTAGCCAGAAGGTTAGTCATCAGTGCCCTTGGGGTTCGAAGTAAGCAGAGCAAAACCGAACGAGAAGCAGAGCTCAAGAAACTCCAAGAAGCCAGAGGTGAGCTGAAAGGATGGTGTTCTTCTCTAGGCCCTTTAGAGCTCACTGTAAGGCATGTGTTTAAAAAAAAAAAAAAAAAAAAAAGAATGAAGCCCATTCCATTTTTGTCATTTCTGTTTCCTAGAAACCTCCTAAGTGTATAGAAATTTTCATGCCTTACGTCCAGGAGAAGACGTTTCAGGATTTGTCTGCCTGTTTCACACACCAAGACATTCTAATCCACGCTCCTACTGTTGTTTTCCAAGAGATAGGTTTGGTCTTCTCAGCTCATCCATGGCTTTTCCTACAGTTTTTCTCTGAGAAAAATTTTCCTGTGAAAACAGGTAGTGTCCTAGGCCGAAAACATTTGCTATGGTTTTACTGGGCCACAATTGCCATGATATTGCCCTAATGTTATCAAATGGTTTAGATCTGAGGTAGAAGACAAATTTAAGAAAAGCCAGCAACTGACATTGATGATAACAACTGTAGGAGGTATTTTTGTCTTTTTAAGACCGTCCCGAGTGGCTCCATTAGAGTACATCTAGATTTACCTGTCTTCTGATTATTTTCCAGTATCCAAGAGTTCTCAGAAAAATATTTCCCGTGATCCACAAGCAGAGTTTTTCTTTCTTACAGTTTGGAGTTGAAGTTAAAATCTCTCTCTCTCTCCTCTACAGGCTGTTGAATTGTATGTAAAGGCTTGGGACTCTGGTGTGGCGCTTAAGTACTTTTTATCAACCTTCAGGCTTTAGACAGTCTCATTGCCTTAGCCCACAATCCCTGGAATCTATGAAGGCAATTTATTCTGAAAATTCCACTTACCGAAAAGTAACTTCATTTTTCCATTAAATGAATTGAAGTTTCAAACTCCTTGTTTATTGCTGGTCTAACAAGGCCATTAATACTTCCTGTCCTCTCTGCTTTGGTGATAGCAGGCAGCTTGCGGACTCTCAGCTGCACTGGCCAGATAACCAGTGACAGAGTGTGTCATGGCAGGTGCTAGAGTTTCAGAGTTGAACCCAACTAATTTTTGAAACCTGAATGATTATAATGGGCAGTTTTGATGTTTTCCGGTCATTGTTTACTCAAAGGCCCTACAGACTATAGAAACATAACTGGATTCCTTGGGTTTTTATAGATGGCAATAACAGAACTAGATTAAAGATGAACATACAGTGTCCTTAACCCTTTGTTAATTGGTTGTCTATGAAGAAAATGATTTCTGTGTGATAACAGTGGTATCTATAAAAGGGGATATGACTCCCTTTGCCATGTTATCATGCTTCTTTGTGGGTGTATATCACCTATATCTCTACAGATCCTGCAGCAGTGGTTTTGCGTGGACGTCATCTTGAGTATTCCCTTTTCTTTCTCTAGGCGCATCAGCATGTGGCTCCACATGAAGTATTTGTTTTAAATGTCTGGCTATACAAAGGACATTTCAGTGATGCAATTAAAAATGATTCTGTTGACTAAGCGGGTACCCTATTGCTTTTCTAAAGAAGGCCTTTATTTGTGAATAGAGACCCACTGTGATAAGTTCCTCCTACCTATTGGTGCTGAGGCTGTATGGATTATGAGGACTCTTTATTATGCTCCAGCGTGCTACCATTCTTTGTTATCTGAGGAAATGCATCTGGAAAATTTCCTGATATATCTCTTTCTGGCATCTTTCTGTATTGGGCAGATACTTATATGCTTGCCTGCATGGAGCCCAGGCTTTAAATATTTTTTTTCAGTGGAAACTTTACTGTTTTAGGTATTAGACTCTGGAATCTCACTTCCTGGGTCCACATCTTAGGTCTGCCATTTACTGTCTGTGTGACCTTGAGAGGGTAGGTAAGTAACTTACTTACTTTCTGGAGGCCTCTGTTTTCTCATCCTTAAACGAAACTCAAGCGAGTTAATCCATGAAGGATAATTAGTCATCTTCAAAAAACCATAGGTACTCTCTTGCTCCTGTTTCTATAGGCCTATAATGAATTATATGGTAAGTGTTAGCTGCTGTTGTTTTTGTTAGTAATAATAGAAATATCATTATATGGTGAATCCAGCACAGATTTCAGTGCATATTTTTGTCATTACTGTTTTTATTTTAAAATTCCTGTAGTCATCTGTTAGCTCCATTTGGCATTCACTGAGCACCTGCCCTGTGCAGAGCATTGTGTTCCCTGTTTAGGAGAATTAGAAAGATGGCAAGATTTTGTTCCTCTCCTTAAGCCTTACAGTCTAGTGGAGATAATCTGCCTTGAGTAGGGAAGAAAATATGTTCCTCTTTTAGGTATTTTAAGCAGTTGTTTTTCCTCTCACTTCAGTTCTGAAGATTTTAAGATTAAAAACCATAAATGGTTTTTGTTGATTAAAAGGACAGGAAGGAAACTCCATCATAACTTACAGGTTATGATGATATTGCATTATGATAACTCTGTGACCAGTGATACCATCTTGAGTTTAGAGCTGACCCAGAGAAGTTAAGTAACTGGCCTAAGGTCACCCAGCTGGTAAACTGAAAGAGAAGGCATCTGAATCTAGGTACTGCTGATTAAAACCCATGCTTCTTTTGTAATACTGTAATCCCTCTTAAAGGACTTTTGGGGTTATTGACATTTTTTCCCAGAAAAAAAATACTTACATAAAACATTTTTTAAAGTCTCCAGGAACAAAATATGACAAGCTTCTTTGTTATCTGTACCAATGGTTAGCAGCTTTTCTTTTTTTTTTTTTTTTTTTTTTGAGACGGAGTCTTGCTCTTTCGCCCAGGCTGGAGTGCAGTGGCACAATCTCGGCTCACTGCAAGCTCCGCCTCCTGGGTTCACGCCATTCTCCTGCCTCAGCCTCTCCGAGTAGCTGGGACTACAGGCGCCCGCCACCACGCCCGGCTAATTTTTTGTATTTTTTTAGTAGAGACGGGGTTTCACCGTGGTCTCGATCTCCTGACCTTGTGATCTGCCCACCTCGGCCTCCCAAAGTGCTGGGATTACAAGCGTGAGCCACCGCGCCCGGCCTAGCAGCTTTTCACTGTCAGAAAAATCTTCCTTAGGTCTAACTTAAATCTGCGTGATAGTTTAAACCAGTGTCCTCTTGTTTTTTCCTTAGTAGAAATAGAGAATATCTGCATACATTTTGTTCTAACAACTTTAAAGATTAGGGGCAGATCGTTTAGAAATGAGGAAATCTGGACTCTAATAGAGCTTTTGCCATTAACTAGCTGTGTGGCCATGGGCAAATCAGTTATACCTCTCTGTGCCCCCTGGTTTCCAGCAAAGTGCAAGTACTCCTCAGCCTACCTAATCATGGAGAATTTTTTGAGCACAGAATAAGTTAACATATGTAAAAATGTTTGGAAAAGTGCTTTACAAATTCACGATATGATTATTGATATGACTGTTAAGAATTTAATGTTCATTATAATATGAGCTTGTAATGACAAATATGTATTATATACTGCTACTCTCCATCCATTACAAATGGCAGATATTGTTAAATCAGTCATGACATTCTTTCTTGGTGAGTTTTGACATGACCATTGCCAGTTGATCAGAATTAGCATGGGAATTGAAATCTATATATATAATCCTGTTATAATATGGTAAAATAATCTCCCAGCCTTTCTTTCTCCTGCTTGAAGAGTTCTGCTGTCTGGCAACAGTGCCTGGTACATAAAAAGATACTCAGTACATGTTCATTGACCAAATACATGAATGACATTGGTTACTCTAATTTTTCTTTGTAAATCTTGACTCTACTCTGAATGCTAATTCCTCCATGTTTTGCTTTATAAAACCCAGAATGTGAAACCTTCCTAATTAAGAATTTTGAATTTGTGATTTTGAGTTTTAAGTACTTTTCTGCTATATTTTTCACTCTACTTTGATTGTTTATTTATTTATTGAGACAGGATCTCACTTTGTCACCCAGGCTGGAGTGCAGTGGCATGATCACAGCTCTCTGCAGCCTCAACGTCCCAGGCATAAGCAATCCTTCCACCTCAGCCTCCTGAGTAGCTGGGACTACAGGCATGTGCCACCATGCTGGCTAATTTTTTCCTTTTTGTAGTGATGGGTCTCTCTATGTTGCCTAGGCTAGTCTCAAACTCTTGGACTCAAGTGATCTCTTGCCTCGGCCTCCCAAAGTGCTGGAATTACAGACCTGAGCCACTGTGCCCAGCCTAAAACCACATTTTAAAGACCAAACTCAGGGCCAGGCACGGTGGCTCACTCCTGTAATCCCAGCATTTTGGGATGCTGAGGTGGGTGGATTATCTGAGGTCAGGAGTTTGAGTCCAGCCTGGCCAACATGGTGAAACACTATCTCTACTAAAAATAGAAAAATTAGCCGGGCATGGTGGCGCACATCTGTAGTCCCAGCTACTCAGGAGGCTGAGGCAGGAGAATTGCTTGAACCTGAGAGGTGGAGGTTGCAGTGAGCCGAGATTGTGCCACTGCACTCCAGCCTAGGCAACAGAGCAAGACTCCATCTCAAAAAAATAGAAAACAAAATAAAGACCAAACTCAGGAATGTATATAAAATTTTCCCATGTTCCAGTCATCCAGATATTCGATTCCCACCTAAAACTGGACTTAGATATCATTACCTCTCAGAATAAGCTATCTTCTCATTTTCAAAGCCTGCTACATTTTATTTTAATTTATTTTCATTTTATTCTTGAAAGTAGGTGATTAATTGGCTGGTTCTGAAAGGCCATCTTTTGGGTCACAGGCCTGAAAGGCAAAGTAAGTAAACAGTAGTCCGCTCGCCTAGTTTGATTAATTAAATCACAGAGAACTTCAAACCATCTCTATAAGAGTAATAAATTTAATCACAGTTGATACCTTCTGAAAACCTTTTTTTAGACTTTCCATTATTCTGCCTTAAAGGGCAGTGCGGCATTGCTGATTCATAATCTAGGTCTTAGGGTATTTTCTTGGTGTCTTTTCTCCCCTGATGTCTGAAGTTCATTTCTAACCACATTTTTTTTTCGTTTTAATGTGACTTTTTTTTGTGATGTAGCATTTACTCATTTTTTGGTGTCAGTTGCTGTTTAATAAACCTACTACCTTTGCCTAGATCAGAGATGAAAATGTTAACCTAGGACTAACTAACTGACCAGGTCACCAGCTGTTGCTAAAATAAATAGTACATGGTTCCTTGTGTTAACACTTAATACATTGATAATTATTCCACTCTCTAGAGTTAAATGCCCCTTATGGGATTCAGACTGTATTTTTCCATATATTATGATTATATAAATATTTGGTAAACTTAAAATCTAAAACCTTGCTAAAATTAAGAGGTTATTTAGATTACTTCTCCTTGATCTACTACGTCTGTCACTCTATAAAAGAAGGGAATAAGATTCGTTTGACCAGACGTGTTCTTCACAAAGCATGTTGTCTATTGTTCTGTAGGTGGCTACAGTAGATTTTGTGATTATTTTTCATAGATCTAGAAGTAAATTTTGAAAGTCTTTAATTTACATCCTCTCTCTGCTTTTTTTAAAACATGATGCCAAACTGGCCCTTTTACAATCTTCAATGCTTTACATTCTCTTATGTAAAGTCTTGACTGCACCGTGATTGCAGGCAACTCATGTAATGTAGTCATTTCTGTTGATTGATTTATTATGTTGGAGAATGAAAGTTTTCAGGGCCAGCCGATGTGAATGTTTTAGGTCAATCATTTTGTGCTGAATTTTCTATTTTTTCTTAATTCCTTGCCCTCGAGTGTACAGTTGGGCTTTCTCTTTATTCTTTTAATTGTTGGAGGTCAAGTTAGTAGGAGCTTTGTTTCATGCAGTTTATCAGCTATTATCTGCTTTCCTTTCTCTTTAATAAAGGGACATGTTTCTTTGTCTTTCTGTTTATACAATTTTTTTTCATATTTTTTCCCTTGTAGATATTTTCAGATGTCAGGATAGTAGAAAGTGTGCTGGTGAAGAATTAAGCATCTGGGTCCCAGATTCAGTTCTTTTACTGGCTGTGTAACTTTAGGCAAGTCATTTCAGCTCTCTGAGCTTCTGTTTCCTCATCTTTAAAATAAATAAATTATTATTTCCTATCCTGACCTACGTTTCTCTATTCATGTTCTTGTATTTCTAAATTTACACCTCACATTTTCACTATTTCTTTGTGCTTCTCAATTTGTCTTCCTACTCTTACTAGTTTTTTCATATGGCTTACCATTAAATCTATTTACTTTTATTAGAAAGTGTTAGGAAATGTTTCAGGCTGGGCACAGTGGCTCACGCCTGTCATCCCAGCACTTTGCGAGGCTGAGGTGGGCAGATTACCTGAGCTCAGGAGTTCAAGACCATTCTGGCTAGCATGGCGAAGCCCTGTCTCTACTACACATACAAAAAAATTAGCCAGGCATGGTGGCATGTGCCTGTTACTCAAGAGCTACTCAGGAGGCTGAGGCATGAGAATCGCTTGAACCCGGGAGGCGGAAGTTGCAGTAAGCCAAGATCACACCACTGCACTCCACCCTGGGTGACAGAGCGAGACTCCATCTCCAAAAAAAAAAGGGGGGGGGGTGTTCAGAATTCTGAACTTTCTAGATTTTAGAAAGGTAATATGGTATCTGTCTTATAACACCAAAATCAGACACATTAATATTTCTGCAGCAGAGTGTGTGACCATTCACACTAAATGGGATGTGTAAAGACTATAAATGGCTTCGTATCCTTTCAAGTTAGATTTGCCTCCATCGATTAATTTTGGCCCCAAGCTTTAAAGAAAGCAACAACTTTGTTTTCAGAATTGTTTTGATTTTGGAATTGTGTGTTACGGGCCTGTTACATTTTTCTACTGCTCTTGGATCTCTTCTCATATTACTCTTATGATTTAAGTTTCACACCTTATTGAAAAATTGGAGTTCTAATAATTTACTTTTCTGGTTTCTTCATTTTTCCTTGGGATGTAGAACCAGATTTTGATTGCTTTCATCCATTGCCTTTAGATCTCCTCCTAACTTCTCCACGTTTGTAAGAATCAAGACCATGCTGCCTTCCTAAGAAATTCTGGAATCCGTTAGACAAGCCAGTTATCCTTTATGCTGTCTCCTAGAAAACCCCAGTGCAGTTCAAGCCTGCGTCAGTTCCAGGGCACTCTACCAGCCTTCATTTTGCAATTTGCAGACCCCTGTTTTTTGCCTCTTGTAACTTTGCTGCTGTATTCAGATAATGCCACAAGATGGTGCCCAAATAGCAGTGAATTTCTTTTTCTCACATTTCCAAGTGCCGGTCAGCCTCATAACTAACTTATTTGCCCTTAAAGTACAGTCAAATACAGTATAGGAATGTTGTAAGGGATTCTGCTGATGAGGAAAGATATATCAGAATAGCAATTGTTTATTCTAAATTCATCTCAATTTCTGTAATCTCCCTGGTTCATGACTTGCTAAATCTTATACAGGCATTATCAATTTGGAACAGTAAGAAGGAAGCATTTAGGCTTACCATCTATGATGTAGGCTTATCACCATTTTATGGTGTCAAGATAAATGACTAGGCATGCAATTGGAACTGGTATTTTGGCACCTAAAGGAGCGCTTGGGTCACCAGGCTGTTGTATGGTCCATATTTTCTCAGACCTTGGTGAAAGTGTTATGGAGAACCAAGCTTCTGTATTAAAAATTGAAGATGAATTATCCAGATTTGTATATTTTTTGTTTTTAGAAATAGTTTTAGTTTTCCATATTGTAATTGTATATTCCAGAAGATTTCTGGCTCCTGGAAGTGCTCTGAAAATACTGAAATTTGGTTTGCCTCTGAAATACTTTTTCAATAAAGTTGTAGAGGGGAGATATGAGTAAAGCCCAGGGGCTACCATTTCCATTTAAGCAACAAAATAGAAGAATATCAATACATATCCTTGATACTTATTGAAATATTTATAAAGATCAGTAAGCTGGGAATAATGGGCAATTGTGTTGAAGCACTAAACATAGTTGAAAAGTAGAATTTAAATATGTATTAGCAAGACTAGAATCTGAGTCCCTACTAGATTCTAACTTATTCCATATACTTCTATTAGCCTCAGATATTTTTTATTACATAGTAATAAATGTAATGACTTACAGTAGTATCATTTTCACTTACAAAGCACTTAGGAAATTAAAGGAATTAACTCTTGTTATCAGGTAAGAGAGACCAGGATATCCACTTGTCTCATGACTAAAGTTTGCCTTGTAATTTGGATTAAGGGAAAGTCATTGGTTATATGAAGTAGACAACTATGGTTAACATTGCTCTTATTTACAGAGAGAAAGCGGTTGGAAGCCAAGCAACGGGAAGACATCTGGGAAGGCAGAGACCAGTCTGCAGCTTGAACATCACTCAATGAAAGGGATAATTCCATGGATCAGAAAATGTTTCCATAGCCTTCAGATAAGAGGATCCTTCCAGAGCTCTATGTACATGCAGATGTGCATGTTAAAGAGATAAAGTGATCGAGACAAGGACTGATTGGGTATAGAAGGAAGACAGACTCCTGTCTTCACTCCTAAATGCAGTTCTTTGGAATCACCCTACTGTGGTGGGCATAGTAGGGAGCCATCAGCTAGGAAGAAACGTGGGAGATGTGAATTCCAAGAGTGCCTTGGACAGGGCAAGTCATGTTAGCGTGGGTCACACTTCCAAGATATTTAAAGCAAATACAAAACAGAACAGAGGATTCAAACCGCAAGTATGGGAGATTTAGGCCCTGCAGAGGCAGAGCATTCCTTAGTATCTCACAAAACAGAGTAACACCGGAGGCAGAGTAGGGGGTGGGTAGAGAGCAGTTAGTACAAAGAGACAGAACAGTGTCTGGTTTGCTTGGCATACACAGAATCTGCACTGCCAGTTCCAGAACTCCAAAGTTGGTCAACTACAGGAGATGTGGGTATTTAGACTCCAAAGTTTATACTGAGCTCAGTGCCTGGGACCGCTCCAGCTGCAGTGCAGCCAGTGGGGATACCAGCTTCATTCCTCAGAGTAAACCAACCTTGGGAGCTGTGTGCCAGTTCTAGTGTAAGCAGTAATACCATGTTGTAAGAGGGAACATTAAAGCCTGTTTTATGACATATATCACTGTGGCGTTTGTCGGTTTTTGTCATTCCAACAAAGAAATAGGAGAGCAGCTTTTTTCTTATCCTCATGCCTGTAAGGCTGTGCATAGGTTAAATGGATCTGTTGTTTTTATTGAATCCCAGCGAGTAGAGAATTGATCTGATCATCTCTCTGCCTCAGTATACTACAAAAGTGATTATCCTGGGACTGGTATGTGGTAGCTCCTCTCCCCTTCATATCTTCCTTGTACGCCCTCATTCCAACCTTTTTCTTGCTTTCTGCTATCTCTGCAAATCTGATACCCTGAAGAAGACATGTGGCACACCAGCGTGTTCTTGGTATGATCTTCTTAACCTATGCCAGAGGCACTTGGCAAGCAGCACCAGACCATCCGTTACGATGACAAGCAGCCAGGATAAAATAAACACCTCTGGGCAGTGAGAGATTTCCTAAAGGATGTGGAGAAGTCAAAGCCATCACCGCAGGCTTTATCCATCTCATATCTGCATTCTCAGTGTTTTTAGAAAGTAGTTCTGCACTGAAGAAATGGTAGCACTAGACCTTAGGATGCTGAGGTGGCAAGAAGTAGTGGCTCATTGTGCTTTCAACTAGGGCAACAGCCTCATTTTTTTAATGATTTAGTGCCCATGACAATGATGAATTATTAGCATTACCTAGAACATGTTGGAGTAGGACTGTATTCAGATGTTTCTCAAATGACCCTGGCCTTGGATCTTGATCCTTACCCAACTATCCCTGCTGCTATCGAGATATTACAGCCTTCTCCCAGTTCCTCAGCATTGTTTTCCTCATTCGTGGTCAGTTCTACTAGTGTCCTTTGTTCATGTTCAGTGACTCCATGCCAAATTTAGGGATTAAATAAGTTGTTCTCTTGACCCTCTCCACTAGTACTTTGTCCAAGTGCCCCTCTCTTTGGCCTATAGCAACAAGACTTGTGCTCTCTGTCTTCATGGAACAGACTTCTCTAAGATAGGTCTGAACAGTACAGCTCCATTCGAAAGGAAACGCAGAGAATTGCAGCCTGACTTCATACTGAATGGTATACCTCTGAGTTATACCTTTGCTCTGTTTTGATTCTTCAAGGCCAAGAGTGACCTTGGGCAGTACAAGAGATGACTACTCCTGTCACTTGCCTGTGAGGATGCTTCTTCCTGGCTACACTTTAGCTTTTAAAGGCATTGTTAATGGTAACATATAGCCCCATGTTTATTTCCCAGTTTTCTTGTAATCTTCATAATTTCAGTAACTTATTTTGGTTCTCATTCTAATGCTGTATGCTAGTAGCCTATCCTTTTTTTCAGCCAATAGTCAGCCACCTCTAACTTTCAGATTTATCCTTATAACCAGACCCAGAGAAAGGATTTTTTTTTTAAGCCTACACTTGAAAATTATGGAGTGTTGCTGCTTCTACCATTAGTAGAGAATGTGCTTTTTAGTTACATTATTCAAGTAGTTGGGATTGATGTACGCTAGCTGGAGGTAAGAGCTCCTGCTATGGCCCAGCACAGACTATATTGAGCTTTTCCAGATGGGAATTAAATCCCTGGGCACATCCAAGCTATGCTTTCTCAAGCTGAGTTAGCTGGAGAGCACCCTGTAGCTGCCACTGGCGCCTTTGTTAGATATTCAGGAAGACAGCTAATGTACTCTGCTGTGCATAAGTGTTGAACATCTAAATCTCAGGATTACCTGGAATTTGGTAGAAAAGTACATTTCCCATGAGTTATGATATGCTCTTCATAGAGTGAAAGTCTTTGTAGAATAAAGGTAAGTTAGGCTTCTGAAGAGTAAGCTGACATTCTTAGCACCTTCGTTTCTCTGAGGCTAAAGTATGCTGAGGTGAAAGTCTTGACATTTTTGGTTCTACCTGGAATTTGGTGGTTGGTATTCTGTTAACATTCCTCATCTTGTTATAAGTCATGCCAGCCACCAGTCTTCCCATGTCCTTCCCTTTCAGCTCAGAGTTGTAACAGCACAACCCTTGTATGGCCTTTTCCAAGAATTAGAACTGGCTGCACCTATCAAACGTGTGATGTGGGCAGCAAGGCTTAGACCAGAGCTGGTGGCTGGCTGCCTGGCCTCCTTTTTTGGTCCCTCTTAGAAACTGGATCCAGCAAGCAGCTGTGGGTAACCTCCCTGCTTGAATCTAGTCATCAGTCACCACATGCTCCCCTGCTAGCTGCACATTCTTTCACAGACCATTAGCTGCATGTGTGAGCATAATGTTGTTACTGTTTGGGGGATGTTTGCTGGATCCAACAGGAAATCAGTCCTTCCCTTGTTTACCTAAACTGCCATGCCAAAATATAATGCTCCCTCTGCCTAATGAAAGAGACGAGGGAGTTGAGGAGAGGGAAGTGTGGGGATAAGGAAGAAAGCACTTCTTTGTATTCACAGAGGGTTCCCCAGAACATGTCCCTTTTTACTCCCTAAGGAGGGGGTAGCTCTTGTGATGTGGTGGCTCTTGTGATGTGGTGGGGGTAGTGCTGCTGTAAATCTCCTCCATCTGCTACCATTTATTTTGGCTTCGCAGCCTTGATTATAAAAGTTTACAATCCTCAGACTTTACCTTCTTGCCCCTATCCTTCACCGCTTAACCTTTCTAACCCGTGTTTCATCTCTAAGCCTGGGGAGGCTGACTGGGAAGCAGACTTACGTCTGATTGGAGAAATGTAGATGGGCAGTCATGAGAAGCATGTGTGCCCTGTGTATCCCAGGCCCTGGCTCCGTGGGAGGGAAGAGGGTAGGTCTGTGGTTCTGGGGCATGTATGTAATCACAGCTGGTCTGGTCTTTGTAGCAGTCCATTATGAGCAACCTTTATTGGCATTAGGGTGTCTGTCCTGTAAGGATCATCACTTAAGTGTGTCTCAGTGGAGAAAAGATCAAGAATCATGTCAAGAAGACCATGGGGTTTTATTCTACTTGAGCAAGAGCAAATCACAGCCCCATTAAGCAGGAATGGTAGCCTTTCCCAGGTTCCATCCTTAACTAAACTGACTGTTCCCCCTTCTGATTTCTCCATGGTCTTCTGTCTCTTGCTCTGCCAGACTTGTTTTCATATCTCTGTAGAGATGAGTGGCTTGTTTGATGTTCTTTCCATGGCAAAAATTTATTCAATGCAAAGTTCACTTCAGACACTTGGTTGAGACTTGAAGTTTAGACCAATCCTGAGATGCGTGGTGATCCTGAGAGAGATCAGACTGCCTGCCAGGTAAATGGTCCATATTATTTCCTTGGCAGAGGCCCTGACGGGCTGGGGTCCATGTTACCTCAGCAGTCTTTCTGCTTGGCCTACTCTTGCTGCTCTGTAGGAAGGCCCTATCTGGCCATTTCTGTGAAACTTGCCCCTTCTCAAGCACTCAGTAACTGTTGGTGTTGGCCCATCAGGCAATAAGGGGATGCCCGAGGTCTTTGCTTCCAAGGATAATAGAAACACCCATGTGTGTGGTAGGATAAAGGTAAGGACACTAAAGAACAGAGTGTGAAAGGTGAGTTCTAAATAACAACAGATGAAGAAAGGATTGGATCCACCAGCTTCTCTGCTAGTTGTGATTTTGATACAAGTTGTGTTGCTTTGAGCTCCTAGCAGAGAGCTAACACTACCTGCTGTGTATTTTGGTCCTCTGTCCTATACTCCTCCAAGACATTTGCAAAGCACCACTTAGATGGGGGACTGGGCCGTAGTCCATCCCTAAGAAACTGAGAGCTCCTGAACCGGATCTCTGTGGCAAGATTCAGGGATGACTGGGTTTCCTTATAGAAGAGGAGCTCAGCTGAGCAAAGCCTGGAGGCCATATTCCATAGGCCACAGGCCCTTAGGGGCAGGCCCAGAGCCATCCTGAGGGAGCAGTACCATCTGGATTGGTGATCTTGCCATCAAAAGGCTTCCTGAGCAGGTTCTTGGTGCCCCTTGGCACTGGCCCTTTTCCTCTGAGTTGTGACTCTGTGAAGGGCATGGCTCCAATAAGCTGAGGTATCTGGTGTATCGGCAGCAGCTAGGAGTGTGCAGTGACAGCTTCAGATGAGGTTGTTCCTGAGACGCTGTTCCTGCTCCAGGGAGAGTTCTGCATTGGCTGGGTATGAATTCCCTGTGGGCCAAAGGAAAACAGGTAAGTAGCCAACCTTAACCACAGTCTCATCCCTTCCCTGACAACTTACATAGATCCACTCTGCCCAGCTGATCCTTTATATCAAGTCAGTCATGGCATGGGCACAGACAGCAGTCATTCTATAGAAATAGGCCTGGGACAGGTGTGTGTGGTTTCAGGAACATCAGGAAGAACAGGCTATTGATTGGAAAGAGTTGTGCTAGTTATTCTCCTTTGTCCCCCTCCCCAGGTTCATTCTTTGCCCATTTTTTCCTCTGTGCCCTAGGAAGCTGACACCTAGCGATTACATCACTCTGGCTCCTTTGTCCTCTTTTTTGTTTGAGTTGGGTCAATGGAAAGCAACAGCAGAAGGTCAGAGGGTGGAAGGAGAGAGGCCGGATATTCCTTACCCTACTTTTGCCCTGTGGTTCTGGCAGTGATCGTCTATGACTCCTGTTCCACTAGGTTCACCCTCTTTCACAACTCTGGCTTGCACCTGGCTGCAAAACAGCCCTTGCCCCTCTTCAAGCCTAAAGCAGATAACGGTTTTCTACTTTCTTTATGCTTGATGTCTCAACACTCCTTGTTTTCTTATAAGTAGTCCTTTAATTAAATAACCTCAGACTCTCACCCAAGTGTGCCCTCTGTTTTCTGCACACTTCTGTTTAGCCCTGTTGGATCCTAAACACTGGCAAGAGGACCTGCAGGACTGCATTATTTTTCTTGCCCTTGTCACTGCCTGGGAACTCTTGCAGCCTGATTCCAGCATTATGGAGGATCTGCTGTCTCCGTGTGCATAGCCTTGGATTCCAGTTCCTGGTTCTCAATATCCCTGTTTCATTTAAGTGGCAGCACAATCTACTCAGCCACACAAATTCTAAACCTTAGACTGTTCTTCCTCTTCTCATTTTCGTCCATCTGTTGGCACAGTTATTTTTTGAAAACCTAAATGTTCTTTTGCCTCCTTGACTGAAACTTGTCAATAGTTCCCAGAAGCCCACAGGATAAAATCCATTATCTTAGAACTATCACAACCCTCCCTGCAAAAAGCTCTAGTACTTAATAGGTTTGAAGTATACAGCCCCATTTTACAAAACAGAAAACTCAGGTCGTGATTTCCTCACTGTCCTCCAGCTAGAAAGTGGTGGGACTGGATTCGAGTGACGCCTTCCGAAGGCCAGTCCTGTGCTCTTTCTCTACTCCTCCCATCTTTGACTTTGGCCCCTCCTTCAAACCTCAGATCAAATGCTACTTCTGTGAAGCTTTTGCTAGCCCCCAATGGGTTGCTTTCTGTCTGTGCTTGCTCAGCATTCGGTCCACACAGTAGTAGTATTGGGGCTATTTGCATGTGTGCATACCCTATCTGACACTTATATTCCCAGTGTCTGGGGCACAGCGTTCAACACAACAGTGGGCCTTAGTAAATGTTTGTTGACTGAATGAACAACTCTGCCCCATCCCACCACACATATGCAAGTATGAGTGTGAATGCATATCCCATAGCAAATACAGGCATTTTTAACCCTTAGAGATAGAGGGAGTCTTTACTGACAGAACAGCCCCTCTTCTCTGCCCCCACTGGATCATGATGCTTCCTTTGACTGATGCTACCAATCCTGTAAGTGGCCCTGTTTTCCATGGTCCCCTTCTTGCAAGCAGTGATCACAGCTGGAGACAGCAACACAGAGCAAGAGGACTTCTACTTTTGCCTGTGAGGACCCTAACCCTAACTTCTGTATGAAAGAGAAAGGAAAAATAATGGACTTGAAAAGAAAATCCTGACATGGCTTGAGGTGACAGGAAAGATTCTAGGACAGATTGGATACTGAGTTTACAATCAAACAGCCTTAAGTGCAAACAGGGATGTAGAAGATGTAGTTATTGGGTGAAGCCGATGGTCTGGCCAGTTCTAGAAGTCTGCCTTGTAAGATGTCAAAGGGAATGCATCTCTGTTCCATCCATAGCCTTTTACACATCACACACATACAAGTCACACACTGGAGTGTGGGAGCAGAGGGTACATTTACAGTCTTCCAGCTCCCTGAGCCTATAGATGGCTGATTCCGCAGTGGCTCGGAGTTACCTGTGTGGCAGTTGTGCAGCCAGACCCGGTGCCCATCATACTTGCAGCGGCACTGCAGCATATTGTTGGAGAAATCTGACTCTGCCACTTCATAGTGGGGGTTCACAATCACCTGGAGTGAAAGAGGGGACAACTGAAAATGGGTGATTTGGTTTCTGAATGAGTTGATTGTGGCTGTGACAATCCTTACATGTGTTTCTATTTGCTTCATTAATTCTTACAATTACCCAGGAGGTAGGTACTGATGTTCCCATTTTACAGATAGGGACTGAGAAGTCCCAACTGAGAAACTGATTTATCCAGTGTTCACTGAATCAGGACTCAAAACACAGGTTCATTGGATCCAGCTTGAGTGTTACTTCCCTAACAGGACAGCTCCTTTAAGTGACAGGCCTGTCAGAAACCCTATATGGGAAATTCTTCCCTTCATTTGCCCTCAGGGAAAGTTGTGGAACATCTGGAGGAAATCAGGCTCTGTGGGGAATCCCCCAGCCGCCTTACCTGGAAGATATAGTTTCCGGGACCCACATCTGTGATATCCACCCATTGGCAATCAATGTCATGCCGGTAGGTGTCCCAGCAGCCTACAGTCACTCCCTGCTCTCCAAAGTTGGCACATGCGTAGCGCCGCTGCAGTCCTGTAAGGAAAGGGACAGACAGTTTTTGAGGCAGGACGAAGCACTCTGCTAGGTCTTTTATTTCCTTTACCAGTTCAGTGTCATCATGCCCAGTTCACAGATTAAGGACTGTCAGAGCTAGAATCCTGCTATGAATCCAGCACCATAGCAAACCACATTTGTGACAAAGATATGATTTGTTTGACTGCTCCAGTGCAAATCCCTGTTGAACTAGGAACTGTGGTTGGAAGATTCCAACCCTCCTGTGCTAATTTATTTGTGCATCTGCCTATCCATCCTTCCAAACCTCTAAAGATCCAGTGTTTACCATGCAGTTCCTAAGGGTTAGGGACTGCAGATATGCAGACAGGAAGCAGACAATGCTTGCCCTCAGAGAGCTCAGCAGAGATAGGACAGGTCTGCAACTCTTCTCCAAGATAGAAAGTGCTGAGTGTTTTAAAAGAAGAACAATGTGTGTGGGGAATTCAGAGGAAGTAAAAACCTCCTGCGTAAGATTTCAAAAGGTAAGAAATTGCCTTGAATGCTAACTTTTCAAACCAGGATCTCCAGGTGCCTTGGGCTGCTGAACAGGGCAAAGAGAAGCCTGATCCCAAAGGGGCTGAAGAACATAACAAGAGGAGATGCTGATAGGTGCTGACAGGAAACCACATACCTGTGGGGCAGTTTGTGTCCTCCAGACAGAAGCTGGCCTTGTGCCCCTCAGCCACCTTGGAGCCATTGAGAGTGAGGAGGTCATAGTGGGTGAAGACCTCAATGCTGTGGTAATGCCTGCAGAAGGGGTAGAGCTGTCAGTGCGGCAGCAACAGGAGAGGGTCCTCCCTGGAGGGGCTGGTAGGGAAGACAGGCACCAGACCCCATCATGACCCGAGAGGAAAGTTATAGTAGGCAGTGCCCTTCTCCCTCCCAAACCCGAGATTAGTGTGACATACAGCCTCCTTTGCTGGCACCCCTGCCAGGCAGCAAGTACAGCTGCCCCCACCACCTAGGGTCTCAACCCAGGCAAGAGGTAGAAGCCCTGCCCTGGTCGCCTCCGGGAGGCTGGTGTCTGACAGCAAGGCCTGAACTGGGGGGAGAGGTGGGACACCGGGTCTGTGAGCAGCCTAGGAGCTGACCTGCTGGGAAGAGGGTCCCTGTCAGCCTGGGACCAAATTGCTACCATTGTTTCCAATTCAGTTATAATGACAGCTCTGTTCATGCTACAGGGAAAGGTGCTTATTATCTCAGGCGAGACCAAGTCCCAAAGTCATTGCCCATTCCTCTCCACTTTCTCCACCCGTGGCTGTGTTCTGAAGAAGAAAAAAAAATTCTGCCTTTGTTACAGGCATTGTCTCTCCCTCTCTGGTCTGGAAGCTCCTGATAGGAAAGAATGTTCATTGTCACTTTTTTAGTGCCAGTCTGTTCATGCTGTTCTTTGAGGGCCTTGCCTTACTGCTGAAGGAATCAGCGAGATTTTCCTGCAGAGCCAGCACCCTGGATGGGATGTCTATTTTGGGCCTCCAGGTTCCTGGGAGTCCCCACTTTACCTAGCTTCTGAAGACAAGGCCTATGATCCAACATAGGAAAAGTGTCAAATACCATTCTAACAGAACAACTCTGCTGGCGGTGACACCTCTATGGGATGTTGCTGTGGGAAACAGACCCCACGGGCACCATTGACATAGTGAAGGCGAGAGTGATGGAGGGGCAGGTGGATGCCGCTGTCCTCACTGCCTCCTGCAGGCAAGGCCAGCAAGGAGAGTGCACACCCCTCCCAGGAAAACTTGCCTGTGGCCAGGGAAGGGCCAAACTGCTCCCTGGACCCTGCTTTTTGTTTCTAACCCTCTAGTGCCAATGCATGGGCAGGCTCTAACCTGTGGCACTGGTGCCAAACCCAGCTATCGCGTCCAGTCTTTGGACGAAAGTCAGTCCGGCCCAGGTTGTAGATCTGTGTGGAGAAGCGCAATAGGCGCCGGTATCCGTAGGGCCAGTCCATGTGATCCGCAGACTTGGAGAGGCAGTTCTCCTCGTGGGCACAATACAGCTGGCTGAGCGGGCGGTCCTCCAAGTAGGCCGTCTCCTGCACTAGCTGGGCATTCATCACCAGGTCTGGTGCACCTGGGGTGGCAGAGGGCACGGCAGTGACTCAAAGGGTGGAAAGGCAGCCAGTCTTAGTCTCCAGCACAGAGGGCAAGCTTGCCCCCAGATTAAACCCTCCGAGAGGACCCCACAAAAGAAGGGCAGTTTTAAGAGTCAGGAGATGGTGAGTTCTAATAACATTTAAAGGAAGTCTATCACCTTAACCTGGGAGGCAGCTACAGTGTCATGGTTAAGCTTGCTGGTTTTGGAGCCAGGCCACCTGGGTTCATTCTTGGCTTACTTTTTGACTGTGTAATTCACTAGCTCTATAACTGCTTAACCATTTTGTCTCTCATTTTCATCATCTGTAAGATGAAGATAATGGTGATATTAATGTGATGACACCTGTAACATGTCTGGCCTAAGTAAACATGCAGTTGAAGTAAGCTAGTATTTATTTTGTAAAATGCTTTTAAGCCTGTAAAGTGCCTTTATGTAGCTTAGTTCATATAATCCTCTCAGAAAGCTCTGCTGATACCTAACCTGGATACTTTGCCTGTACTGTCACTAAAAATCACTATCACTAAAGTAGTCCTGGGCGGAAGTGAGGCCCTGCCACACCACTGACCACAGCGTGCATGCCACCTGGGCAGGCCAGCCGCAGCTTGCCCCAGGCTGGAGCCATCTGCATCTGGCAGTTGGCCATGTGGGGTCCTGTGGTATATATTGGAGAGAGCCAGGAAGTGCCCACTGACAAACCTAGAGTTTCTTAGGGAAAGAAGGCGAGCTTTCAGAATGAGAAGAGAGAGTAAAGGAAAGAAAGCAATGTGAAAAACCAGGTTACAGAGACTGCAGATTGGCTGGCTGTGCCAAGTTGTCGTGAAGGATCAAATGTGTTCAAGAAGAGAGCTGCCACTGTAGGCAGTGGAGCAGGGAGGGGTTCGAGGTTCCCAGGAAGGGGAGTCAAGTGGGGAGCAGGCTCCCCACGTGCTGGGAGGCCTTGGTGATGGGGAGGTCCACTCTGATGCCCCATCCCTGCAGGGGAGGGTCTGATGGATGGGCCCAGTGTTCTCCCCAGGGTGCCCTGGACAGAGAGGAAGCCAGGAGCTCACTGACAAAGGTTAAGGATGTCTTGGTGTCAAAATTTGACCAAGAAGAAGGTCAAGTGGCCACTTGGGTTGATGCTATCTGTAGCCTTTGGACTGGATATAGTCCATCTTGGCACTCACCTGGTTGGGAGATGTCAGAGATGCTGCTGCCCTAAGAATCTGGGTTTGTGGGGCAGAGCAGTGCCACAGATGGCCTTGTCCCAAAGCCTTTTGGGTAAATCCCATAGCTCAGAAAGAGAACACACAGCTGGGCTTTGGCCCCGGGTGTGCTCATATTTGTATGTCCTCTACGAAGCTTTCAAACTGCTTTTCTGACTACAAACCACAGTAAGAAATACATTTTATGCTGTAACCCAGTACACACGTTGTTCCAAGGAAAAACTGCCCTTGCTGTTTTCTGTCCTGTTTCATTGTTTGTAACTGTTGGTCATACCCAAAGTTGAAAACCGCCGTTCCGTGTCCTTGTGCTTTCTCATGTTCTCAGTGTTCTTTCTCACAATAACTCCGTGAGGGGGCAGGGTATGGATCCTGATGGGTGATTTGGCCACACAGCTGGGAAATGGCAGAGCTGGTACTTTCATTCCCCCATGCTGCTGGCCGTAGACCTGGGACCAGCATGCAGGGCCCTCCCTGATGGGGAGCACAGGCCTACCTGTCCCCAGCCCTGTGAGCCCTCCGTCACTCACTGTCCATGCAGGAGACTCCCGCCAGGAAGCGCCCGCCACCGTGGGAGCAGTGCACCGGCCCGTGCCTCTGGCACTGCTGCAGAGCCAGCTCTGTGCCTGAGCAGCGCACCCCACTCATCACCACCTCTTGGGTCCTCGGCGTCCCTGACCAGTACCAGGTTTCCTAAGAAAACAGCCAGCGTCACCCAGTCAGCGTGCCTTTGGAGTCCTCCTGACTCCCATCTGAGGTGCGGCCTCAGTCATACCACCCCCATTAGGTTGTGTGCAGCTGGGGCCCGAAAATCTTTAGTGATGAGAACCCATATTCCCTGGGGCAGTCCATGACACATTTGGACCCTTCTGATGTTAGAAATCCCCTCCACATACAGAGGTAAAAATCCACCCACCGTGGCTTCCACTATTGGCCCTACACCCCTCCCTCCCCCAGATGGCAGAGGAGGGTCCTGTTCCCCGCCCCTCTGCTCGGGGGCTGTGCTTCCATTTCCCCAGCTGCTCCTCAAGCTGCCCAGATCATCAGTTGTGCTCAGGGTTGCCCAGTCCGCACTGTGCGGCAGCCAGTGTGGGTGCAGGTGCAGAGGTTTCTCTGTTGCAGTCATGCCTAAGTCCTCTTGATTTTATTTTTTGATGTATTTTAGATCTATCCACTTATTTCCCCTGGACCGCCTGGTCCAGTCCAGCCTCATTTCTCACCTGGGCTACTACGATAGCCTCCTGAGTGTGTTGCCTTGCATTCATGTTAGTCTCCACCAACGTTTTCCAAACAGCAAAGGAAGAAATCTTTTAAACATGTGGATTGCAAGCTTTGAGTGATCTTGCCCCTGCCTCCTCTGCCCTCATGCTTGACAGCACTCTCGAGAGAGAGCCACACTACAACCCCGGGCCCTCATTTCCTCAGCCGAATCAAGCTTTCTCTGGCCACAGGGCTTTTGCATAAGCTGTTCATTCCTCCTCCACCTTGTCTGACTAACTTCTATTCATCTTTCCTGCAGACGCAAATGTGTCCCTCATTGACCATTTCATCAGGACTATGTCTTCTTGTTTACCACACTGTTCCCAACACTCAGCATCATGTCGGCTCATAGTTTCACTCAGTAATGAATTGCCAAATGGGTAAAGAGGCAGCAGCTTTAGCACAGGAAGTTTTGGACCTCAGTCCAGGAGGGTGAGAGGTCATACGGAAGAAACAACAGAGGGACCTACCTTGTAGGCATGGATGGCAAAACCCAGGCCGAGCTGTCGGCAGGCCACCATGGCTTCGGTGAGCCCCCAGTTTTCACTGCACACACTCCCCCAGCGTGGGACCCCGTTCACCTCCACCTGCACCTCCAACAGCCCCTCCTCAGGGATGCGCCCACCAGCCAAGCGCACCTGCAATGGCGAGGGGTGTGTGAGGAGTGGGGTAGCCTTGCAGGGAAGAGCTCAGGGCTGCAAGCCTGGAGGGCTGCCCAAGCCAGCTCACTGTGTCGCCCTAGACAAGACAGTCCCCTTCTCTGCCTTGGTCTCCTTCTCTGTACAGTGAGGACAGTGTAGCAGGTAGTCTCTAATGTCCCTGCCTGCTAGAGAAATCTGACTCAAAGTGCCTGGACCAGGGGCTCCTCCTGCTCTGGCACCTGCCCTCCACCATTAACGACAACTGGCAATTTGCAAAGGGCGTTCGTGTCCCTCGCCTCATTCACAGTGACCCCCTGAGAGCGTGAACCTCGTTTTACAGCGGCACCAGCGACTTGCTCACAGCCCACGTTAGCACTGACACTTTGCCCTGAGCATCCCACACAGACTCCCTCGTGCCGACAGCCCTGTGGCCCTCTTTCCCAGGCACCTTCTTTCTCAGCTTCACAGGGGACCTGAGATGGGTGTGGGAGAGCACATCTATCTGCAGAGCCCCTGTGACCTCTGACATTTCGGAGGGGCTGCAGCCAGGTCAGCTCTAAGGGAAGGCAGACTGGTGCCCAAAGCAGAAGCGCTAGCTGCTTCTCCTGGACCTCTCCCCTCTAGCTCGATGTGGTGTCCTGGGGGCTCCCCAGGGTTTCCCGGCCCCCAGCCTGAGGCCATGCTCAGACCCAAACTCACCTGATTCTGAAAGCCCATGTTAGGGACATTGCACCTGACAGCAGCATCATTCTCATGTTGGCAACCATTCTGGGACCCTTCCAGGGCAGGGCAGTCGCTGAGGGTCTGCTCATATCCCCTGCAGCGTACCTCACTCAGGTGGATGGGCCCTAGCCCTAGATGGGAAGAGAGGTGCTGTGGGCGAGGCTCCATCTCCGTAACCCCACACTTGTGGCTTCCTCTTCACAGAGGGGGAGAACTTTCTGTCCCGGCCCTGTCACCCCAGGGTCTTCAAGACATGGACCAGTGGCATATCCAGGCCTTCTAACCCCTCCCCAGGCTGCCTCACTCACCTTGGCCCAGCCGGGCCCCAAAGAGGGCCTCCCGAGCAGAGCCAAAGCCCAGCTGACGACACACGACACTGGCAGAGATGAGGTTCCACCTGTGGTCACAGACCGTGCCCCACTGGCGGTTCACGAGCACTTCCACCCGGCCCTCGCCCACCTGGGCCCCGGAGCGCAGGCGCACCCTCGGCTCCTGCTGGGAGAAACCTGCTTCAGGGACGGCTGAGGAGGAGGCACCAGCAGGGGCTGAGCCCCCACAGCGGGATCCCCAGCGGGGCTCCTTCAAGCTCCATGGTGGTGGCCAGAGCCAAGGATGGGGAGTTCCAGTCCTGCTTCTGACTTCCCATAGCTGTCACCCTGAATAAGCTGTTTTTCTTGATCTCCATTTCTTCAATGACCAACCACCCCCACAGCCTCATCAAGGATGCCGTCTCAAGTGTGACGCTGAGGCATCTGTACCACCTCACAGCGTCTGTACCACCTCACGAGACCATCTCAGTTTGGCGCTGAGGCATCTGTACCACCTCACGGCGTCTGTACCACCTCACAAGGCCATCTCAGTTTGGCACTGAAGCGTCTCTACCACCTCACACGCACTTGCTCATCTCCTCTTTATAACAAAGGGGCAGGCTCAGGATCAGTACTGGCACTCAGTGGAATGTAGTTAGGATTTAATTACTGTTTTTACGGTCACCTTCTATTCGAGGCAGGTGATGTCAGCTTTCCATTTATGGTAGGGCTATAAATGATCCCTTTTAAATACATTCCAAGGTTCTACAGTTCTGTGATTCACTCTCCTCCTCCCAGTCTGGTTCCTCTCTCCTGCGTGTCCTGGACCTCCCTGCACCCCCCACCAGGCAGGGTCCCGCCCGTGCCTCCAAGCTGTGGTGTGGGTGCAGGACCCCCAGGGCTCACCTCTGCCCGGGATCCTTTGCGTTGTGGCTTTGTCTTCGGTGGGCGGAAGCGAGGCCCTGCCACACAGCTGACCACAGCGTGCATGCCACCTGGGCAGGCTGGCCGAAGCTTGCCCCGGGCTGGAGCCACCTGCACCTGGCAGTTGGCCATGTGGGGCTCTGTCCCCAGGCAGGTGACCTGGTGGATCCAGAAGGAGTTCTTATTCGTCAGGCTCTTCAGCCTAGAGGACAAGGGAGACTGAGGGTGGAGGAGGGGCTGAGGGAAGAGCTTTAGGACTAAGGGAGGCCAAGGTAGAAAGGAGGGAAGGGGAGGGGACGGGATAGAGGTCCTTCATGCCGCACCCCTTTGCCTCCTCCCTCTAGGGTGCTGCTCCTCACCTAGACTTAGGGTCCCTCATCTTCAGATCCCAGACTTTCCTGTTATGGGAGAAAACAGATAGGAGGTGGAAGGGGTGTGGAAGTCCCACCCTCTGCCACCTGGTTCCTCATAGTTGTCCTTAAGTTTGCACAGGACTTTACATTTTGTAAATTTATTCACAAATCTTATTTCAATGCTGAGCTTCACAGCAGCCCTGATAGGGTGGCCACCTCACAAATAACAATTTTACAAGGAAGGCAAGAAAGGTCCCTCAGCCAGTCCTAGAGTGGGGACAGGCGGATCAGCCTTGCCCTCTCCCAAGTCCAGAGGAAGGGGAGCATTTAGGGAGGGCCCAAGAGAAGGGGCCCTCTAGGGACAGGTGGGAGGTGAAGGCCTTGCTGCTGGGGGCGGCCCACCCAGAGACAACCAGGCTACCATCAGGCCTGCCCTCCTCATGGGTGGCAGGCGAGTCAGCGAGACCCAGGTGTGCAATTACCAGGCAAGGGGAGTCAGGCTGCATCCCAGGATCACTAAGGATGGAGCCAGGGGCTGACCACCACCCCTGTTTCCTCAGGACCGGGTTCCTCTAAGTCAGAGACACAAGGACACTGCAACAAGGGCCTTCTAACCCTTTAGGGAAGCAGGATGAAACTGATTGGGGTGGCAGATGACTTAGACGTACTACGGGAGATTTCTCCCTTGATGGGAAACACACAAGTCCTCCCTGACACGGATCTGGCAGAACCATGACTATGGCTGTCGTTTACTGGTTGATGCAATCAGCTGTGACAGTTCCACCTTGTTTCTGACAGAATATTTTTATGTCTCCTCTCTCCAGGTGCCCCACCCCACGCCTCGCTTACACGCAACCCAGTCACAGCCTGGCTTGGATCAGAGCTGAGGAAATTCAGGAGGGAAGAGTTGGGATATTCGCAGTGGAATTGAGGATGGAGGCCCAGAGGCCCTCCCCAAAGCCCTAACACCAGTCACTGGCTGAACTGAGGCCAGAACAGTTTGTCTAAACTCTACATGTGGGTGTCACTGAAAGTATCTGCAGGAAAGTCTAGTGTTTTAACCAAGGACACGCGGTTTTATGTTCAACTGTTTTCACCAGGGGGGCGTTCTGTACCTAGTCAATTCTGTTGACATAATTCGAGAGTGCAGTGTTTATTTTCTGACTTTCTAGGTATTTCCCAGGATCCTGAAGGTCCTCCTCATTCACTTTCCTGTTTATTATTCTGAGACACCCATGAAGCAAGAAATCCGGGCACATTCCTCAGTAGGGCCTGTTTTCTCTCCCCCAGTCCCAACACCTGCTGGATGTCCTGCCACAGACAACACCACTGCCACTCAGTCCTCACTGAACTCTGCGAGGTCCCACATGCCACACACATCACAAACTCACCTGCGTGCACACTTACTTGCCCCTCACATGAGTCCACACTCAGGCTCATGCACACACCCTGCATCGCATGCATGCACATGAACACACACTCAGGCCCTGCCCCATAACCCTGCCTCCCGTGGGGCCTACGCCAGCCGCCCTCCTACCTGTAGTAGTGGCTGTCGACAGGCACCTCGCTGGGGAAGCCCAGCATCCCGCACACCACCCTGCTGTTGTTCATGGTCCAGCCGTGGTCACACACCTGCCGCCAGTGGCCCTCATACTTCACCTCCACGGCTCCCTCAGTCACTGGGCTATGCTGCTTGGCACTGGCAAGGATGGGCTTGAGCCGCACCTCCTCCAGCCGCCGGCCCTGCGGGGTGCACAGTCACCTGTGGGCCTCGGGACTCCTGCTCCTCCAGTGGAGCCTGCTGCAGATCTTCATGCAGAAAGGCTGGGGCTTCGAGCTTTTAGAGACCATACCACCCAGCCCCGTCATTGAACAGGCCAGGAAACTGAGGCCCAGAGAAGGGGAGGCATTATCAAAGGCCACAGAGTAAGTGCAAGGCAGAACCTCAGCTTGTCTAAGCCCGTTCCCTCAGTTCCTCGAATTTGTCAAATTGGAGAGAACTAGGCAGATCTGGCCTCCACTGGGATCAGGATGGGAGTCCTTGGAGTTTGGGAGTCTTTTGCTGGGCATGGAAGGGCCTTCTCCGTGCCACCCTGAGAGAGCTGAGATGGGCATAGACCAGCTGCTGACCACAGCAGGATCCTATGGCCCACAAGACCCCCTAACCCTAGCCCTCGGATGACTTAGACCAGTATAGAGTCCCCATCACAACACGCTGCGTTCAGTGGCCATGGCCAGCTGTCCTGAGGCTGGAGCCTGCCTGGCAGCAGAGCCCTGCCCTGCCTGCTCCTGTTGTTTGGCTTGGGCTGTTTTTAGCTCAGGGTTGTTCGTGCTGGGGAGAGGCAGCAATTGTGGCCAGGCCTCGTGGATGAGGGAGCCCCTTACCCCACTGCTGTCTCCCTTATGGGAACAGCTTCTGTGATTCCCAGTGGGGTCAGCTCTGGTCCTCTGGCCTGCCTTGCCTCAGGCTGGGGCCCTCTATTTATGCACCTGCTGCAGGGCACACTCAGGAGTCGGGGCCCCGGGGATGACGCTCAGTGCAAACTGCACCCTTTCCCCTCGCTTATCCTCTAGGCCCATCTTCTGGGAGGCTCTCTGTCCTCTGACCCAGCCCTTGGCTCAGATCAGAGCCTGAACAGCCTCCTCACCTGGGGCCCAAGGGCATTGGAGACAGTTTCAGAAAGGTAGCCACGATGGCGCCGGGGGTGGCATATCACCCCTACGTCTTCTGAGTGACTGCAGTCACTGACACCCCAGCCATTAGACCCGCACTGGTCCAGGGAGCTCTCTGTGCCCACACAGCGCACATTGTCCAGCCAGATGGGTCCTGTGGAGTGGGGGTGATGCTCAAAGATGGCACAGAGAGGCAGGTCCCAGGCTCTGCCTCCTGCATAGGACCCCACACTTACCAAGTCACCTCTTCCAAACCCTGGGAGAAGGTGGCAGGGAGGAGGAAGATTGGGTCTCCTAGGGAATTAGTATTTATAACCCTGCCTGCTACCTCCGTTGGGCACTGGCTCTTAGATAATCTGTTTTTGGAAAATGCCAGGTAGCTCTAGGAATCAGACCTACCTGTTTGCCCATTTTTTCATTCAACATTCTCTAAGCACCCACTGTGTGCCAATTGCTATGTTCAAGGAACTTAGAGTTTAGTGGTGGTGACGGCGGTGCCCTCATTACAAGGGAGAATGGGAGGGTGGGAGCAGAGGCCACGTGCAGCTGAGGCACTCAGGAAATGCCTTGTGGAGGAGGTCAAGTGAGCAGGGTATTAAAGGATGGGTGGGTGTCAGTGAGCCCAGCCCGAGAGAAGACTGTTACCATTTCCTTGCCATCCCGCTAGGTGGCACCAGTCACTCACCTTCCCCTTGGCCATACTTGGCACTGTGGGCCCAGGTCAAGGCAGCTTCGAAGCCCAGCTGGCGGCAAGCCACTGTGGCCTCCTGGATAGCAAAGTTGTCGTCACACACGGTGCCCCATTGGCCCTGGTGCAGCACCTCCAGGCGGCCCTCCTCTGGCTTGCTCTCTGGGCCCACCAGCCGGAGCTTAGTGGTGCCCAGTGACTGTGGCCTGCTGGGAGGGGGCTGGCCTAGCAGCAGCAGCAGGAACAGAGAGAGGGTGGCTGGTGGGGACCACGCCATGGTGACTTCAAGGACAGCTGAGGCCAAGATACCTGAGGAATGAGTAAACATAACAGTGGTCACCACCTCTACCCAGATCTCAGACCTCTGCAGCAATTTGGCAGCTCCTGGCAAGACAAAGGAAAGAAAACCCCCTCCAATGTGTGTGTGTGTGTGTGTGTGTCTGCGTGTGTGTGTGCGCGCGTGCACATAGTGGCATTAATTGAGTCTGGGCCAGGATAGCTGACTTGGTTCAAATCCACCACATTCGCCATGACCTTGAGGAAGTTTAAGCTTAACCTCACTGAGTCTCAGTCTCCTCATCTGTAAAATGGGGATAGTAATCTCCATCTCACAGTGTTGTTGAGTGTTAAATAAAACACCATATGGAAAGTGCTTAGCAAAGTCCTAGCATTGGTGAGTACACAATAGACAGCAGCTCTTACACACCTAAAGTCTTATGTGCAGGCAGACGAGGTGGTCCACCATTTGAGTCATGGGGGTGCCCCCAGGGTGCCCTCAGGTCAAGACTATCTACCCCAGGGACACTGCCACCACCTTCTGATGTTCCTAGCACCCTAATTAAATGTGTGAAATGCCGCCTTCACCTAGAAGGCACAGGGAAGGCTGGAGCAGAAAGGGCTATTAGATGGGCATCAAGGACTCTGCCACTCATTGGCTGCGTGGCTTGGGCAAGTCTTTTCAACTCTCTAGGTCCTGACTCTTTCTTTTTTCTTTTTTCTTTTTTTTTTTTTTTTTTTTTGTTGAGACAGAGTCTCACTCTATCGCCCAGGCTGGAGTGCAGTGGTGCAATCTCAGCTCACTGCAACCTCCGCCTCCCAGGTTTAAGCAATTCTCTGCCTCATCCTCCTGAGTAGCTGGGATTACAGGCGCCCACCACCACGCCCAGCTAATTTTTTTGTATCTGTAGTAGAGACGGGGTTTCACCATGCTGGTCTTGAACTCCTGACCTCATGATCCACCCGGCTTGGCCTCCCAAAGTGCTGGGATTACAGGCGTGAGCCACCGTGCCCGGCCCTGACTCTTTATTTCTAAAGTGAGGAGATGGAACCACGTATCATCTGATCCCTCCTGCAGCTTGGATAGTCTGTGATAGCCTCACATCCATCTAGGTGTATGATTCATACAGATTCAATACACATTTTTGGAATACTTGCTTCAGGCCAGGTGCTGGGACACAGAAATTAAGACATCAAACACCCTCTCTACCTTCATGACGCTCAAGCAAGAAGAATTAGGGAAGCCTTCCAAAGAAGGGACACTTAACCTGAGCCTTATTGGGTGAATAAGATTCTCCTGGGTGAGAAAAGGGGCATTCGAGGTAGAGAGAAGAGGATTAGGAAAGAGCGAAAGAGGTGAGTTTGTGCAAGTGCAGGAAGTGCCCTTCTCTTACCCCCAGATTACAGTGTGGAGGCTTGGAGGGGAAAGAGATGGAGGGACAAGCTGGGGCCAATGATCAAGGGCCTTGTGTACTACACAGAGGGTTTGCCTTCATCCTGTAGGAAGCGAGGGGCCAGGGGAGGGTTTCAGGCGGTAAACAGAGAGGGCCCGTTTCCAGGAGGCTGTAATCAGATGTTCTTTGGGTCCTTAGAGAGGGGATGAGGCTGGGGGCAGGTCCTCTCCCCCTCACACAGCAGCCTTGATCCCGGGACCAGCAGGTGGAGAAGGGCATAGAGGAGAGAGTCTCAGCTGGTTAGAGCTGTCAGAGACTTCTGGAGCCACCAAAGCTGAAGCTCCTCCACCCCAAGGCTCTGCTGCCGATGGGAGCTGAGGCCAACCTGGAACAGGCGATGGAGAAGATGGGCTAAGAAAGCTCGTTCTGATGAGACCTGCCCCTTCCACGGCCATGGCTCCTCTTGGGGATTCATGCAGCTCATCCGCTTGGGTGGGGAGGCTCTCACAGGCCCCTGCCACTCTCACTTCCATGGATGGAATCTGCCCCACTCCCTCTCAACGGCCTTGGCCAGCAGTGCTGGGTGGAGTGGGCTCCTAAAAGTGCACTAGACAAGTTCTGGGAATGAAGCTCCATGGGAGTGGGGATGTGTTGTGTCCCCAGTTCCCAAAATAGTGTCAGGTGTGTAGGTGGCACTCATTCATATCTATAGTTGCATGGATGGGAGGTGGCAGCACAGTGCTTGAGAGCACAGGCTGGGTGGTCAGACTGCTGGGGTTCAAATCCTGCCTCCACCCGTTCATTTTGAAGTGATCTTGGGCCAGCGATTTAGTTTCTCCCTGCCTCAGTGCCTCCCTCTGTAAAGTGGGGATAATAATAGCAACTGCCTCATAGGATTTTTTTAAAGATTAAGTGAAGAAACATTAAACCCTTAGAAGAGCAAGCCTTCAGTAACAATGAACTATTACTATTATTATTATTATTATTTTTGAGACAGATTTTTGCTCTTGTCACAGAGGCTGGAGTGCAATGGCACAAACTCGCCTCACTGCAACCTCCACCTCCCAGGTTCAAGTGATTATCTTGCCTCAGCCTCCCAAGTAGCTGGGATTACAGGCATGCGCCAACATGCCCAGCTAATTTATCTGTATTTTTAGTGGAGACAGGGTTTCACTAAGTCGGTTCTTGAACTCCTGACCTCAGGTGATCCACCCTCCTTGGCCTCCCAAAGTGATGGGATTACCGGCGTGAGCCACGACACCGGCCAACAATGAACTATTATTAACAGCTACTGTGACAGCGATGATAGAACCGTTGGTCTAGATTGGTCCCACCTCCTCTCTGTACAAAGAAGGAAACGGAGGCCACGTCTGATCTCAACTGCAAGTCCTTGGTACTCCTCTTTGCAGCATTCTCTAGATTTGCCCCTCTTCCCTCCACCCACACTAGAGAGCCTAGATGCTCCCCTCTCCACTCCCTGAGGCTGTGCAGGGGCTGCCTTCCCATTCTCACCTCTGCAGCTCTCCCCCTCTGACCCCTCCCACGCTTCCTTTCCAGACTGAAACACTGTCTTCTGCATGTCACTCAGAGGCTTGTGGGGGCTCCCAGCTGGCTGCCCCATGAGCAGAGTGCTCTCCATTGTTTCCCATTCCCTCCTCTGTGCTCCCTGGAGGAGGAGGTAGACAGCCAGGGACTGAGCCAAACCACTCCCCAGATGGCAAGAAAGGATGGGACGGATCCGCCTCAGGTCCCTCAGGTGTTAGGATGCAGTGGTCACATGGGTCGGGGCTGAGTGACAACCACGCCTTCTCTACCACCCCCAGGAGTCGGGATGCTTCTATCTCTGCTGCCAAATTGTGTCTGGAGTCAAATGTTTTCCTTTCTCTGAGTCTCAGCTGAAAAACCTGTAAAATGAGGGGGTGGCACTAGAGAGCCCCCCTATCTGACATGCTCTGATGGGGCCCAGGGTAGGCTGGGCAGGTCTGCTGTTTGGCTGGTGGCTGAAGTCTCTGACACACTGAGGAGGTCTTATTACAGGCTGTGGACAGTCCCAGGCCAGCAGCTCCTTCCTCTCCAAGGGACCAACCTGAGGGCACAGGAGGGCTTCTGCTGTAGGACCCTGGGGTCTGGGCCAGGGAAGCTCCCTTCCATGTACGCTGCTGGAAGGTGGGGGGACGGCAGCAGGAATCAAGAGTCAGATGCAGGGAGAGCCCCTCTTATATAGGCCCCCCAGAGCTTTCGCTCACACCAGACTATAGCCTTCATCTCCCAGCCTACAAGCCTTTGCTCTCACTGTTCCTTTCCCTCTATCTAAGATTGTTAAACTCCTACACATCCCACAACGCCAGCTCAAATGCCACCCCCTCCATTAAGCCCTCCCACAAAGCCTTCCACAAAGCACATTGTGTGTTTGCTTCCTGACCCCACAACCAGACTCCACCTGTCTGCTCCCCTAGCACTGAGTACAGAGGACCAAGCTGCGCATCCTCCCTCAGAAAAGGAAGCGGCCTCGAAAGTGGTGGTTACTTTCCCAAATAAAGGAGAAGGGGACAGAGGAGAGAAGGAAGGTGGAAGGGAAAGAGGAGGGGAGGGAACTGAGGATAATAATCATACATTTTAAAATACAGATTAAATACTTATCTCCATTTTACAGACGAGAAGGTAAGGTCCAGGGAAGTCAAGTAACTTGCCCAGCCAGGATTCAAACCCAGGCAGCCTGGCTAGACGCTGGACTCTCAAAACCACCAAGAATCGATGTTGGAAGAGGGGGAAGAGGAAAGGAAGGCAGGGAGCTGACTGAAATTCCACCCCGTTCTGGTGGATTTATGACCCAGGCCGTGGTGTGAGGGCACTGGGCAGGGTGCTTTTCGCTGAATGCCGAGTGACAGATCCAAGATCTTGCCAGCTTGAGGCACAGAGGCACCTGCTCCAGGTGTGCCAGGAGATGCTGGGACCTGGCCTGACCTAGCGCAGGTAGGGAGGGCTGAAGACAGCAAATGCCCGAGAGTATTCAAGAGAGAGCATGGGGGGTGCTGTCCTGAGGGCGCAGCAACTTTAGCATCGCTCATACTTTCTCTGCCGTTCGGCAGCTCTTCTCAGCAGCCTCCTCTCAGCCCTGTGGCCTCCCCGGGGTTACTGACTCTGTGGAGCTGAAGCAGTGCCAACAAATGGTCTCTGAGCTGTACCTGTCCAGGCTAGGAAAGAGGGGACTTGAAGTCTTCTGCCCCCTTCCCTTCGGTGTTTCCGTCACATGCCGACCCCCCAACATAATCAGCTCCGGTCTGGATAGTTGGAGAGCCCAGATCAGCCCTGGCTCTTTGTCCCCCAAGTCGTAAGCGTGACATCTGAACCCGCCTTGCCCCTTCCCTGTCTCCTCCCTGGAAGAAGGCAGAGCAATGGTTACACACGGCGTGTACACAAACAAGACACGCAGGCACCCCTGAGGCCTGGGCGCACCACTCAGGGCGGGCCTTGGGCCAAGCTCCCCAGCGTGCTCACTTGTCCAATTGGAAGCAGGTTGGTGAGCGACTGGAGGGCCGGGCTGAGGGTGCATGGGACCCCCCCATTCCCCCTAGGCCCAGTCTCCAGGAACCCTCGGAGGCCTGCAGACCCACAGAGAGACAGAAGGACAGATGGGACAGCAAGAGGCAGACCAAGAGGCAGACGCGAGGCCAGGGGCCAGGGGCCAGGGGCCAGGGCCGGGCCAGGCGGGGGCTCACCAGCTGGAGCGCGGACGGTCCGGGGCTGGGCGGGCGCCGCAGCGGAGCAGCGCTAACGTGCTCCCTCCCGGGCGCCCTGGGGCCTTTTTATCCGCCTGCCGCCCGCGGCCCCCCAGCCCCGAGCTGGCCGCGGAGGAGGCCCCGTAGGCCCCGCCCCGGGCGGGCCTGGAGTCCGCGGGCGCCGCGCCCGGCCTTCCGCGCGGCGCCCCCCGTCGGGACACGGGCCAGGTGGCGGGGGCGCCCAGCCGCAGCCGGCGGGGCCGGGAAGTCCCGGGGGCGGGAGCCGCAGGGGCGGGGGGAGCGGAGCTCCCGGGGAAAGGGCGGCGCGGGGCCCGCGGCTGTTTTGCAGGGAGGGCCGCAGCGGCCTCGGGAGTCCCTCTCCCAGGCGCAGTTTCCTCTTTTGCCGAACGAGGTAATGACGCCTACCTAGAGTCCCAGTCTGGCAGTCCTGGTGGGTGCCAGGGCCCCCAGCGCAGCGCCCTTCGCACGGGAGCGCCCGGCTGTCACAGGGGCCGAATCCCACGAGCTCGGTCACTTAGGACAATGTGGACGCTCTTTCGGGGAGGCCAGAGCTCAGTTCAGAGAGGTCGAGGTGGCGCGGTGCAGGGGTGCTCTCCTGCAGGAACAGGCGAGTCACCCAAAGTTTAATGAATACCGCCCCCCCTCCCCCGCCCTCCGTGTGAAACTCTGCGCTGCCCATTGTGCAGCTGGGAACACTGAGCCCCAGGCGCCATAACTTGCTCCTCCAGGCAATACAGTGAATGGGAGAACCCCTTCACAGAGCTGAATGATGCAGTCCTGGCCCTTGTCAGACTCACGAGAGGAGGGTGTTAGTGCAGGGAGCAGGGACTGTGGAATTAAAGAAATGTGGACATGGCTGACAGAGAGGAGTCCCATCAGCTGAACTGAGCACCTAGGTGCCTGAACCCCAGTCCAAGCCCCCAGTTTCTTTCCCCTAGACCTGGTCCTGCCCTCAGCCTCAGTGGCCCCATCTGTAAAATGGGCAGAGGGTTCCAGCCTCCCGGTTTCCTCCCTAGGCCCAGAGCTGCCCAACCTGGTTCCCCACCTTGCCTGAACGTCCTCCCAAAGGTTCATTCATCCCACAAGCCTTTATTGATTTTCTCCCACATGCTAGACAGAGTGCTGGAGTGCTAGACGCTGGAGGGGGCCTTCCCAGTCTGGTGGGGGAGGCAGATGCGCAAATAAGAATAAGCCTGGACAGGCAGAGTGTGATAGAGCTAGGATGTCAAGATGGACCTTTTCGATCCTGGGTGACAGCCAGGTCTTAATGACCCTGCTGCCAGGGACCTGCCATCCACTCCTGGCTGCCCATGTCCAAGATGTCCCCCCAGTGCCCCTGCCCCACCCCAGCTGGGCCCAAAACATTCCCTGTGATGAATCAGCAGGAAAGAATGCTCCCAGCCTCGGGTCAGTGGCAGCAGCCCAGCTCCCCCACCAGGGACAATGAGGCAGCTGTGGGCTTGGGTGCCAGGTATGCCTAAGCCCCCTCCTAGGGCCCAGCCACCTCTCATGCTGAGCCAGAAGCAACACAGAGGGTTCGGAAACGTGGGCTCTGCCTGCTGCCAATCACTCACCAGGCCTGGCTGCCCAGAACTAAAAATACCCTGGAGCACAGGGGCCGGCGGAGGATAGAGACCAGGGAATGAGTGGATGTTGCCCAGAAGTCCTTTAATTTGCACAACTCTGGGCAGAGGCCAAGGCTGGGAAGCAGTGGAAGTGGGGATCTCTAAGGCATGTGCTGTGAGCCCCCAACCCTGAGAAGTGAGGGGCTCTGGTCCCAGCCCCAGCCCATGGCGTACTAGCAGTGGGATTTTCTCGGCTGAGTTGTCATCTCCTCATCCTTAAATGTGATTGCTGTAGGGGTCAGATGGGACCACTAGATTCATCTCAATCAGCTTTGATTTGATTGAGAACGCCCTCTTCTTCCCTCCTGCCTGGCTATGTTCACCCGGCCTCAGCCCAGCGCCTGTGACCCTCTCTGCACTCTTTATATAATGGTCTGTGTCTGCCTTAACTCTGGGCACCCCCACCCACCCCCGAGCTTCTTATTTATCTCTAAACCCAGCTCCTGTCACAGAGCTTGGCACATAGCAAGTGCTCTAGAAGTGCTCACGGATTGAATAAATGGACCTAGTAGTGTGTGCCGGTTTCTGGTCCCCAAGGCGATACAGACAAGCCAGAGGTGATTCCTATCTTGTCCTCAAGGAATTTGCAGAGTGGTGGGGGAGACAGAGCCACAGTCCTGCTGGTTAGCAGGACAAGGCATCATCACCATTATCATCATCATGGCTGGCTGGGGTCGAAAAACCGGTGGACAATGCTTTCATCGTCTCCTGTTTACACAATGAAACTGGGACACAAAGGGGTTAAGTGACTTGGCCAACGTCACACAGCTGTAATCTGCAGACGGGAGCAAGTGATCAATGACAGCGAAAGCACAGGGCTGTGTGGATGCCGAGCAGGGAAGTCTGAGGGTTGAAACCTTCCCAGAAGTGCCTTGAAAGGTGGATCTGATACACTGGGTAGAGAGGTGGGAAAGTGGGGTGGTCAGGAATAACACTTTACGATGCTGTGGAAGCCGTGAAGCACCATGCAGGTGTCTGGAGTTACCGCAGCTCCCCTCATCCCTCAGCCAGTACCCAGGGACTTGAGTGTGTAAGCATCACCTCTCCCTGCCTCCTCCCAGGGAAAGGAGCTAACATGCATCTCTTCCCCGTGGGGTGCTTCTCAACCCTCCCTTCCTGCCTAAGTCAGGGTCTGTACTTTCCTCCCAAGTGGGAAGGCCAGAATCTCCTGCAGAAAGCGGTGGCCTCCAGGGTGCACCTGGGTGAACCTAGTAGTGAACCTGGTGGAGTGCCCAGTGCCCATACCTGCTGGCAAACTTCCTCCTCAGCAGCCTTCCAGACTCAGTTCTAGCCTCATCTCCTCTGTGACTCAGTATGGAGGAAATTGTACAGCTTTAAAAAGTGGGCAACCTGAGTTCTAGCTCTGCTTCTGAATTATGTGGCCTTGAGTAAGTTATTTTGCTGTGCCTAAGGTACTGCCTCCTGCATCTATTTGTCCTGCCGTTGCATTCTTGCCTCCTCTAACATTCAGTGCTGTGGCAACAGCCCCCAAACTGCTCTCGGTTTTTCCCTGCATCTCACTGTTCCTGATGTCAGTCTTTCTAAAGTGTTGTCTTGCTCTAGCTCAAGAATCTTTAATTGCTCACTACTGCCCACAGGAGAGGAGGAATCTCCTGTTGCCTCTACTCACTTCATTTTCCATATTCTACCTACCCTTCAGGCCTAACTCAGATTCCAACTCCTCCATGACATCTCCCATGAAAACTTGCATGAATGCTCTCAAAGTAGAAGGTGCTGGAAGAGTCACAGAGCCAAACCAGACACAGGGCGTGCCCTCAAGGAGCTCACCGTCTAGTGAGAGAGATGACTCAAAGACATAGCTTGATGGATCATAGATTGTGATAACAGAAAGTAGGACAAATGGGGAGAACAAGCCATTTTGGCCAAGGACAGGCTTCTCCTTTATTGAGAGCTGTTTATCCAGGAACAGGGCTTTTGTTCAGGGAGACGATGGGAGCTGAGGGGGTTTTGTAAGATCATGAAGTTGGGGGAGTGGGGAGGGTGGATCTAGGAAGGCTGGAGGGGCTAGTCAAGGATATGGTTTCTAGGGAGAAAGGAGAGATGAGCTGGTTGCAGTAAGGAGAGGAAATTTGGGGGAAGAGAAGAGCTGGTTAAAAAGAAATTCTGGGAAGTTTGGGTTTGTGATAGGCAAAGTCACCCTCTCCCCTATTCTGTGAAAGCTTCAGAAACCCCGCATAAGTCAATCAAGTATGGAGCTGGACAGGCCCACCCCAGCATTTGCAGGGCCCAGGGCAAGACTCAAGGGAGGCCTTAGGCCATGAGTCAAGTATTTTAAAGCCGTCAACCAAATGAATCCATTGTTAAATCAATCATGGTCTATCCTCCTACCTTGACAAATACACCTTTGGTAAGACCTGGAAGGTCAGGTTTGCATTCAGAACTTTCTACTCCTTGGAGTTCTATATGGAACACACTATGACAAGAGTGTCTGCCTCTGGCCTTGCACCCTGGTGTGCCCCTCTGCACCATATTCTGCCCCATCCCACACAGCAAGGGGCCTTCTGCTGTGACAAAGACATGCAACACCCTCGGCTCTGTTCAGACCTCCCACAGACAGCTGTCCTGTGGCTGCCCCGTGCCTGGGTGCACACTCTGGCACAGGCACAGGCTGCACTCAAGAGGAAGGGCTCGAAGTGGGCTCCGGCCTCCTGGGCAAAGAATTCCAAGAGCATGGGTTTGGAAATCGAGTGGAAGTTCCTTGCCCTGTGACAGGGCGGGGGTGGGGGGCATAATTGACAAGAGCCACGGTGATGCCCTCTGTAGCAGGAGGACCAGAGCAGGGACGCTTGCCCAGGTCTAAGGGCAGCATGGAAGTGGGATTGTGTGTATTTGTGTATGGGGTGGGCAGAGGATGTGACATGAAGGTGGGAATGTGGCTCAGAGGTGGGCCCTGGGGGAGAGTGAGGGGGCTACTCAGTCACTGAGCCTCCTTAGGGTCACACACAATGCTCTGTGGCTGAAAGAGAGGAGAGGATGCCCCCAGCGCGGGGCGTGGGTGAGGCGGGAGAGGAAGGCAGAGGCATTTGGTCTGGGCTCAGGTCGAAGATGCTGGCAGGGAGAGGGTTGAAAAGGGAGGCAGCCCAGCCAGGTTACCTTTAGAGAGCTGTGAGTCACCTGAGCAAGTGCCTTAGCTTGGCAGGTAGGAGGGGCCGCTGCAGCTTTCCGAAAGGGTTGGGGTAGGAGTGGGATTTGGTTAGAGTTGGGCTACAGGAATCTTAATCTTGCCGGGTACTGTCCTGAGCTGGTTTACGCTTCACAGTCATACCTTTTTGTAGGAGGTGGAGTGGACAGGAACTGATAAGGGGGTTGGGGTGAGGGGACAGGAAGGAGTTTAATAAGCTGTAAGCTGCTGAAAGGCAGAGAACAGGATTCAGATTCCCCACTTCCACCTCCAGGAATCCCAGCACAAATGCCCTGAATTCCCAGAGATGTTTGGACTCTATAAGATCAATCGCTCAATGCACATTTCTTCCCCAGAGTCTCTTCCTGCCCCTCAGGAAGACACATGCTGTCACCCCATTTCTCATATGTAAATCCTCCTTGCCTGGGGAAGCTCGGTGTCCTGGCTGTCCTCTCCCCCTCCTCCTCCTCCCCACCCCCCCCTCCTCCTCCTCCTCCTGCTCTTCCTCTCTTCCCTCAGGACCTCTTCCTGCCCTGCTGCCTTCCCCACCCTCTCTCTCCTTCCCCCATCTCCCTCCTGGCCACACACCCTTTCTAAACTCACCTCCAACCCCTCTCCAGTTCCCTTAAGAATATATCTCCCCCTGCCAATTTTCCTCTTCCCCCTCCACCCCCAGTGCCACCTGCAGACTCCCACTTTCCCTGTCTCAGCAGCTGGACACAGGTGCAGCGCCTGGATATGCTTCTATTCAGGTAAATTAAAGTCATAAGTTCTGGGGGGAAATGAGGCGGAATGAAGACTCGGTGCCACAGCCACGCAGCCCCGGAGGTCCCTTCAGGAGCTCGTGCAAGTCTGCACTGACCTTCTCACTTGCCAGTAATTGAACCCCTTTTTCCTTAAGCAACACCAAGCAAGTTAAATTAAAAGACATTTCTTATTCTATGCTGTTTTCCTGGGTCCTTTAAAGCCACTGGTGTAGTAACTGTGTTGCATCTCCCATGGCGGATGAGGTCAATAGGCCTTAGTGGGCTAGCCTGGGAACTTCGCAGGCTATTGTGCTCTCTTCGCAGGAGAACAATGTTCTTCCTAGCCCAGGGTTTTGCCTCTTCTTGGCCCCTTTGGGAAGATCACTATTTGAGGGCACAGCCAAACTGAATGCTTAAGTGTTAGAAGCCACTCCCAACCCTAAATCCACTATTTGTGAATTATGTCTGGAATTAATTGAGATATTCCATGGGAAATAATTTCAGGAACAGAGGTGTTGATTAAAGAGAGGTACATGTGAACTTAACACAGATTATCTTCGGTCTTGTATTATCTTAGTTTTTCTTTTCTTTTTCTTTTTTCTTTTTTTTTTAGATGAAGTCTTGCTCTGTTGCCCAGGCTGGAGTGTGGTGGTATGATCTTGGCTTACTGCAAACTTCCCCTCCCAGGTTCAAGCAATTCTCCTGCCGCAGCCTCCTGAGTAGCTGGGATTACAGGTGTATGCCACTGTGTCCGGCTAATTTTTGTATTATTAGTAGAGATGGGTTTTCACCATGTTGGCCAGTCTGGTCTCGAACTCCTGATATCAAGTGATCCGCCTGCCTCGACCTCCCAAAGTGCTGGGAGTACAGGCATGAGCCACTATGCCTGACCTGGTCTTGGTTTGTTGATGTAGAGCTTTGTAAACATTTGAAAGACTGTTTGTTAGGAATTGGTTTTATCTATCAGCCAGAATGTATGATCATTCAAGACTGGGAGTGACAGATTCCAAAGGTTAATTTTCATGTAACCAGCTCATCTTTAGCTTCCAGGAACCGGGAAGGGAGAGCCAAGAGCTGTCCTGGAGGGGAATTCCCTTGACCTGACTTGGAGGGGCAGAGAGGCAGGGGACCTGACATACAGGTCAAGGGAGATCCCTGGATCAAGCAGGACCTGAGCCAAGACCAGAGCCAGAGAGCCAGGAGCGAGATGTAGAGCCATTGGCACCAAAGTGTTATCAAAGACCAAGCCAGAAGTCCGGACTGAGGGTGGAGAGGAGAAGGACAAGCCCTATCAGAAGCCAGGGCTGAGTCTGATGAGCCTGTTCAGATGCCACCAGACAGAGCAGGAGGGCAGCAGAGCAACCCCCACTTCTAGTCCAGTGGCTCTTCGAGTGTGGTCCTGGCTCAGCAACATCAGCATGGCCCAGGACTGTGTTTGAAATGCCAATTCTTAGGCCCCACCACAGAGCTACTGAATCAGAAACCTGGTGGAGATGGGGCCCAGCATCTGTGTTCTAACACGTCCTCCAGATAATTCTGGTGCCTGCTACCATCTGAAAACTCTTTTCAAAGAGGTTTGGACAATGTTTGGTCTGACCGAGTCTGGAGCCCTGCAGGTGCCATTCTCCTTGGAGTCCCAGACCTGTCTGGCAGGCAGGAGCCCTCTTGCATTCTGAGGAACCTCTTCCACAGATGTCAGGCTGAGTTTTGGGGAAGCACAGTTTTTGGGAAGCACAGCCTTCTACATCCCAGTTATTCCCAAATGGATTCCAACCTCTTCATGGTGGAGTGGGAGAGCCATGTCCTGCTTAGATATAAGGACCTCCATGTCCCCAAGGAGCCCATCATTGTGGTGGTGGGAATTCCTCTTGTTGTCTTCAGGGGGTCCTACCTCTGCTGGGTCAGGAAGGGGAGGTCAGGCCAACATCTAGATTCTGACAGAATCTTCCTGCATGATGGGAATTTCAACATCTATTCAACACCACAAAAGTCAGTGCTACTGTGAACATCAGACTGAAGTCTGAGATCTTCCCAGAGACCAGCTGGCCAAAAGGTGTCATTGATGCCCAGCTCTGGGCAGGCGGAAGAGACCCGGAGCCTGTTACAAATGCCTTCTCCTCCTTCTTGGAGTTGGTTCTGGCTTCCATAATTCACAGTGGATCCAGAGTTGCAGAGATAGTTCTTAGTCTTGGGCCATTCTGGATATATCATTCTTCATCATAGACCATTCTGGATATGTCTTTGTGGCCAAAAAAAGAGTGAAATAGCTGCAAGCTTGTTGATTTGTTTACAGAAGAAGAAGAAGAAGAAGAAGAAGAAGAAGAAGAAGAAGAAGAAGAAGAAGAAGAAGAAGAAGAAGAAGAAGAGAAGAAGAAGAAGAAGAAGAAGAAGAAGAAGAAAGAAGAAGAAGAAGAAGAGGAAGAAGAAGAAAAAGAAGAAGAAGAAGAAGAAGAAGAAGAGGAGGAGGAGGAAGAGGAAGAAGAAGAAGAGGAAGAAGAAGAAGAAGAAGAAGAAGAAGAAGAAGAAGAAGAAGAAGAAGAAGAAGAAGAAGAAGAAGAAGAAGAAGAAGAAGAAGAAGAAGGAGAAGAGTGCTCAGAAAGGACAAGAAAAGCTTTATTTCCTAGCCATTAACTGAAAACCACTTTTCTTTTCTTTTTTTTTTTTTTTTTTCGAGACGGAGTCTCGCTCTGTCGCCCAGGCTGGAGTGCAGTGGCACAATCTCGGCTCACTGCAAGCTCCGCCTCCCGGGTTCATGCCATTCTCCTGCCTCAGCCTCTCCGAGTAGCTGGGACTACAGACGGGGTTTCACCGTGGTCTCGATCTCCTGACCTCGTGATCCGCCCGCCTTGGCCTCCCAAAGTGCTGGGATTACAAGCGTGAGCCACCGTGCCTGGCCGAAAACCACTTTTCTTAGGACAGCTTGACCCCTAAAGTGTTGACTGATCCATCCAGAAAAAAATGTAGATAAATGATGTCTGTTTTTAGCATTTCATACTAATAAACAAGGTGGGAGAGAAGGAATTTCACCAAGATATCAGCAGAAACATAACTTCGGAGGAGAAATAATTTCCTCTTCATTACCAATTAATGAGCACAAGCTTCTGCTCGCCAGCACTCTGAATTGCTGTCACTGTGGTGAGGTGGTGTGACGGGAACTTGGGGTAACGCCTTAGGCCTCTGGCAAGGATTCTTACATCAGAGCTAATAGGTGAATGTGTCTCATTCAAGGTGGGTGTTGCTCCGTCCTAAGTCTTGGGCATGGAGCCATTGTATCTGTACAGAAAACACTTGACTAGGCACTATGGGGACATCAAGAGAGAAAGACCCGGTTCCTGCCCTCGGTTTAAGTCATGGATTATGTTTATATCACTATATGAATTACATAAACCAGTGAAATCTATTTGTATAGATGAGATCATTCATTCTCTTATTCATTCAGCACATATTTATTGAGCACACATGATTTATGTAGCCACTTTGGGGTCTAGAAAAGTCAACATAACCCAAGTTTCCCAGGCTCCAGGACAGTGCTGGGGTCACACTAATGATAATGGCCATATTTTCCAGGTTCTTGTCTCTACTGTTCGGAGAGCGCTTCCAGCACCATGCCCCCCACCCACTGCTCCAATCAAATTCTCACTCAGTTTGCATCTAGGAGTTTTCAAGGGTGGCCAACATGTACTCATAAAGCAGGCTATAAGCCACAGCTAGATTGCAGCATCTTCCATAATCTTCCCACCCAGCTTTGCACCCTCCCCTCCCCAACCCTTGATGTTCATTATCTAAGAAGCTTTGTAAAAAAACTTTTCAAGTATTTGTGGCTAGTGCCCGCTGCAAAAAAATGCTGCTGTCCACGCCAGGGGGTTAGCAGCTCCTGAAGCTGCCACCTCTCAAGGCACAGATGGTGCTACCTTTCCTCTGTAATGAGGAAAGTGCCTGACTCTGCCCTGTGCTACAGTGTGCCATCTGTACTCTATTCTGTTACACTGGCCTACGGCCTGTTTTTTCACCAGTATCACACCATGTTGGTTATTATAATTCCATGTAAGTCTTACATCAGATAGTGTGAGTCCTCCAACTTGGTTCTTTTTCAAAATTGGTTTGTTTATTCTAGCTCCTTTGCCTTTCCATATATATTTTATTTGTTTGTTTGTTTATTTATTTATTTATTTATTTTTAAGACAAAGTCTCACTCTGTTGCCCAGGCTAGAGTGCAATGGTGCAACCTTGGCTCACTGCAACCTCTGCCTCCTGAGTTCAAGCAATTCTTTTGCCTCAGCCTCCCGAGTAGCTGGGGTAACAGGTGTGCACCACCACACCCAACTAGTTTTTGTATTTTTAGTAGAGATAGGGTTTTGCCATGTTGGCCAGGCTGATCTTGAACTCTTGACCCGAAGTGTTCCGCTCACCTCAGCCTCCCAAAGTGTTGGGATTGCAGGCGTGAGTCACCACACCCAGCCTCCATATACATTTTAGAATGTCTTTCCATATATATATTTCAGCTTGTCAATTTATTAAAAAAAACTGCTGGGATTTTTTCATTGGGATTACACTGAATTTATAGATGAGTTTGAGGAGAGATGACATTTTAAGAAAATTGGGTCTTCCAATTTGTGAACAAAGTTTGGTCTTTGATTTCTTTTATCAGTGATTTGTAGTTTTCAGCATAAAGATTCCACACGAAACATAATTTTTTAAGACTTATGCCTGAGTATTACATATTTTGGTAATATTGTAAATGGTGCTTAAAATTTTTAAAAATTTCTGATTGGTTATTGTTAGTACATAAAAATACGATCGACTTCTTTTGTATTGACTATATATTTTCTGTGAAATTGCTAAATTCATTTCTAGTAACTTGTATTTTCTTTGGACTTTTCTACATAGAAAAGCGTGTTATCTGTGACTAGAAAGTTTTATTTCACTTTTCCCACTCATGTGCCTTTCATGTCTTTTCCTTGCCTGATTGCACTTTCTAGGCCCTCCAGTATTTAAGATGAGAAGGAAGGACAGCGAACGTCCCCACATTGTTCCCAATCTCAAGGGAAAAGCTTTCAGTCTTTGACCATTATTTATGGATGTTACCTGCAGGTACATTTCACTTCAGTTGTCAAATTTATGTGTGTAGAGTTATTTATAGCACTCTTTCATTACTCTTTTGATGCGTGCAGGGTCTTTAATTATATCCCTTACTTCATTCCTGATACCAGTAATTTGCATCTTCTCTCTTTTTCTTTGTCAATCTTGATAGAGGACTGTCAATTTTATTGGTCTTTTGGAAGAACTGGCTTTTTGTTTTATTGATTTTCTCTATTGTTTTTGTTTTCAATTTCATTGATTTCTGCTCATATCTTTATTATTTCTTTCTTCTGTTAAAACAGTGTTTATTGTTTATTTTGTGTTTTTATGTGCTTAAAGTGGGAAATTAGATGATTAATTTTAGACTTTCCCTCTTCTTTAATGTAAGCATTTAGTGCTATACATTCTCCTTTCAATACTGCTTTATCTCTGTCTCACAAGTTTTGATATGTTGTATTTTCATTTTCATTCACTTCAAAGCATTTTAAAATTTCCCTCGAGACTTCTTCTGTGACCCATGAATTATTTAGAAGTTTGTTGTTTAATTTCCAAGTGTTAGGATGTTTTTCAGTTGTATTTCTTTTATTGATTTCCATTTGATTCCATTGTGGTCAGATAACACACTCTGTGTGATTTAAATTATTTTAAATTTGTTTAGGTTTTTGTTTTGTTTCGTTTTGTTTGTTTTTTGTTTTTTTGTTTTTGAGACAGAGTCTTGCTCTGTTACCAGGCTGGAGTGCAGTGTGGCATGATCTTGGCTCACTGCCACCTCCACCTCCTGGGTTCAAGCGATTCCCCTGCCTCAGCCTCCCGAGTAGCTGGGACTACAGGTGCATGCCACCATGCCCAGCTAATTTTTTGTATTTTAGTAGAGACGAGGTTTCACCATGTTGGCCAGGATGGCCTTGATTTCCTGACCTCGTGATCTGCCTGCCTCGGCCTCCCAGAGTGCTGGGATTACAGGCATGAGCCCCGTGCCCAGCCTGTTAGGTTTGTTTTATGGTCCAGGACACGGTCTAACTTGGTATACTTTCCAGGGACACTTGAAAATAATGTGTATTCTCTGCTGGTGGGAATGTAAACTAGTACAACCACTACGGAAAACAGTGTGGAGATTCCTTAAAGAACTAAAAGTAGAATTACCATTTGATCCAGTAATCCAACTACTGGGTATCTACCCAGAGGAAAAGGAGTCATTATACGAAAAAGACACTTGCACACACATGTTTATAGCAGCACAATTCACAATTGCAAAAACCTGGAACCAACCCAAATGGCCATCAATCAGCAAGTGCTTAGAGAAACTGCGGTATATATATATGATGGAATACTACTTAACCGTAAACAGTAATGAGTTAGTGGCATTCACAGCGACCTGGATGAGACTGGAGACTATTATGAAGTAACTCAGAAATGGAAAACCAAACATCATATGTTCTCACTCATAAGTGGGAGCTAAGCTATGAGGATGCAAAGGCATAAGAATGACACAATGAACTTTGGGGACTCGGGGGGAAAGAGTGGCAAGGGAGTGAGGGACAAAAGACTACAAATAGAGAGCAGCGTATACTGCTCAGGTGATAGATGCACCAAAATCTCACAAATCACCACTAAAGAACTTACTCATGTAACCAAACACCACCTGTTCACCAATAAGCTATGGGAAAAAAATGCATGACATAAAACGAAAATAATGTGTATTCTGCTGTTATTGGGTTGTTGGGTGAAGTGTTCTAAAAAATGTCAATTGGATCTTGTTGGCTGATGGTGTTGTTGAATTCTATATCCTGTTGATTTTCTGTCTAGTTGTTCTATCAATTGTTAAAAGAGAAATGTTAATGTTTCCAACTATAATTGTGGATTTATTTATTTTTTATTTCAGTTCTGTCAGTTTTTGTCTTATGTATTTTTCAGCTTTGTGGTCTGCACATACATGTTTAGGACTATGTCTTTTTGGTGGATTGACACTTTTATTACTATGTAAGGTCCCTGTCTGTGTTTGGTCATTATCTTTGCTCTGAAATATACTGTATCTGATTATAATATAGCCTCTCCTGTTTTCTTTTGATTAATGCTTGCAAGATATGTCTTTTTCTATCATTTACTTTTAACCTCCCTATATTGTTATATTTGAAGTTTCTTGTAGACAGAATATATAATAGTTATGTCATGTTTTTAAATCTACTCTGCCAGTCTCTGCAATTTAATTGGTATATTTAGACCATTTACATTTAATGTAATTATTGATAAATTTGTGCTTCAGTCTGCCATTTTATTTTTGTTTTCTGTTCTGTTTTTTGCTTGTACATTTGTTTCCTGTCTTTTTATGGGCTAATTGAATATATTTTAGAATTCAGTGCTGATTAATCTATACAGTTTTTCAGTGTATCTGTTTGCAAAGCTATTTTAAGTGGTTGCTTTAGGTATTACATTATATATACCTAATTCATTGTAGTCTATTGGTATTGCCATTTTCCCAGTTAGAGTGAACTGAGGAATCAAATCTCCTTTTATGTCTCTTTCCCCTCCCCCATTTATAATTGTCTTAAATATTTATAACAACAACAGTGTTTTGCTGGATGGGGAACCTGGACTTATACCCCCACCTAGCAGTAACAAATGATGCCACACTTCCCATGATGGAGCAGTATCAGAGAAACTCAATTAAAACAAAAGGTTTAAACAGTATCCAGAGTGTCATAACATAGTACCCAAAATTTTTAGGCTTTGATGAATCACTCATTATACTGAGAGCCAGGAAGCCCTCAAACTGAATGAAAAAGACCATCAAGAGATACTAACACTGAAATATCACAGATGTTAGAATTTTCTGCAAAGATTTTAAAGCAGCCATTATAAAAATTTCTCAACAAATGATTACACAGTTGAAACAAATGAAAAAGAAAACAGTCTAGCAAAAACATAAAAAGCTTCAGAGAAAAAATTAGAAAATATAAAGAAGAACCAAAAGGAAATTTCAGAAAATAAAAATACAGTAATCAAAATTTGAAATCTCAATGGATGAGCTCAAGAAGAGAAGGAAAATGGGTATTTATTCATCTCTTTACTTTTCTGTTTCTTTTTCTTTCTTTGTGACATTCCAAAATTTCTTCTTTTTATTATTTCCTTCATGTTTAGAAAATTTCTGCTAGCCATTCTTTTAGGATAGGTCCCCTGGCAACAAATTCTCTGTTTTACTTCACTTGAAAATATCTTGATTATCCCTCCATTCCTGAAGGACTTTTTTGACTGATATAGAATTTGGGGTTGACAGTTTTTTCTTTCAGTTATTTTCTGTCTTGAGAATGTGCCATTTCTTACTGGCCTCCATGATTTCTGATGAGAAATCCTTCGTCATTCAAATTGTTTTCCCCTATAGGTATCATTTCTCTCTCATTGCTTTCAGTAATTTTCCTTGTTTTTGGTTTTCAGAACTTTGACTATGATGTATCTCGGTATGGAGGTACTTGGGTTTATCCTATTTGGGATTTATTCATCTACTTGAATTTAGAGGTTTATGTATTTTGCCAAATTTAAAAAATTTTCAGCAACTATTTCTTCAAGTGCTTTTTCAGGCCCTGTTTTCCCCTCTGCTTCCAGGACTCTGATGACAAGAATGGTGAATGTTAGATCTTTTGTTATAGTCCTACAATTCCCTGAGGCTTTGCTCATTCTTCTTCTTCTTTTTTTGAAGTCTATCTTCTATATATTGTTTAGATTAGTTAATGTCTATTCCTCTATCTCTTAATGCATTGATTCTTTCCTTTGTCTCCTACATACTGTTCTTGAGCTCATCCATTGAGATTTCAAATTTTGGTTATTGTATTTTTATGTTCTAAAATTTCCTTTCGGTTCCTCTTTATATTTTCTATGTTTCTTCCTCTGAGGCTTTTTATTTCTTTGCTAAGATTGTTTTCTTTTTTTATTTGTTTCAACTGTGTTTGTAATCATTTGTTGAGACATTTTTATGATGGTTGCTTTAAAATCGTTGTCAGAAAATTCTAACATCTGTGATATGTCACTGTTAGTATCTCCTGATGGTCCTTTTCATTTAGTTGGAGAGCTTCATGGTTCTCAGCATGATGAGTGATTTTTCATCAAAACCTAGACATTTTGAGTGTTATGACACTCTGGATATTGTTTAAACATTTTATTTTAACTAGCTTTCTCTGATACTGCTCCATCAGGGGAAGAGTGGCATCATTTGTTACTGCTAGATGGAGGTATAAGTCCAGGTTCCCCATCCAGCCTCCCTTGACCCATGATGGGGAGAGCTTCTCATTACTCCTGGGTAGGAATGGCTGGTTGGCTTTCTACTATGCCTTCCCTGACACTTCCCTGGCTAGGATGAGTAGGAGTTCTTGTCACTATTCCTTACATGGCCTTCACTGACCCACAGGAAGGGGGTGGCCTCATTATTACTGGATGGTAGTGAAGGTCCTGACTCTCTACTAGACCTTATCTGACACCACCCTGGTGAGGAGGGGAAGAAGTGCCTTATTACTGCTGGGTAGGAGTGGAAATTAGGCTCCACTGATACTGTCAAGGGTATCAATGGTGGAGAGAGGCTCATTACCGCCCGCCCGGAATAGAAGTCCCAGCTCCCTACTCAACCTTTTCTGATACCACTGTGGTGGAGGGACTGGGTGCTTGTTATAGCTGGGAAAGAATGGAGGTCCAGACTCCTTGCCTGATCTTTGCTGGTGCGTGTGTGTGTGTGTGGGTGTGTGTTTGTGTGTGTGTGTACATGTGTGTTGGCCAGGGGTGGAAGTAGGGGAGAGAGCCATAGTTTTTTCTGTGACGTCTGGCTAGAGTAGAGCAGTCATTATCTGAACATTTTCTGTCTTGCTAAGCTGCCCTTTTCCTGACCTTTTAGCTGGAGAGAGCAGGTTTTCGTTTGACCACTTTGTTTTTCTTGTCTATGCACATTGGTGCAGCCAGGTTGCTTGCCTCTTCAGCAATAAGTCCAGGATACACATGAGGCAAAAATAACACCCAGAGAACTCACTGTCATTCGTTTCTTGGGCCCCAGGGTCTCTAGCTGGGTTGCCTTATTCTCTCCACCTTTAAGGGTCTTCTTATGTTTATTTTATATATAATGCCCAAGATTTTTAGTTGTATTAATACTTAAATTCCCAGTTAGTGGGAGAGACAGAAAAAAGTGCTTCTATTTCATCTTCCCAGAGGCAGAAATGTTTCCTCCTCGTTTATTTTCTGAAGAGTTTATGTAGGATTGGTATTATTGCTTCCTTAAATGTTCAGGAGAATTTTCCAGTGAATCCATCTGAGCCTGTGGTTCCCTTTGTTGGAAGATTTTTTACTGTGAATGTCTTAGTATATCTAGGATTATTTACCTATTTTTCTTTTTCTTTTCTTTCTTTTTTTTGAGATGGAGTCTCACTCTGTCACCCAGGCTGGAGTGTGGTGCCATGATCTTGGCTCACTGCAACCTCTCTGCCTCCTGGGTTGGAGCAATTCTCCTGCCTCAGCCTCCCGAGTAGCTGGGATTACAGCTGTGTACCACCACACCTGGCTAATTTTTTTATTTTCAGTAGAGACGGGGTTTTCGCCATGCTGGCCAGGCTGGTCTTGAACTCCTGACCTCAGGTGATCCACCCATCTCAGCCTCCCAGAGTGCTGGGATTACGGGCATGAGCCACCGCACCAGGCTGAGTTACCTATTTTTCATGTAAATGAAAGTTTGGCTGCTTGCAATTTTCAAGGAATTTCTCTATTTTACCTAAGTTTTCAAATTTATAGGCATAGGTTTTTTTTTTTTTTAACATTCTCTTATTTTATTTTTAATGTCTTAGGGTCTACAGGGATATCCTTTATTTTTTCATTCGTATTATTGTGTCTTCTCTCTTTTTTTTCTTATTAAGCCAGATCTTGAGGAGGACAAGCATTATCTTGTGAGGTGTCTACCTCAGCTGAGGACTTCGAATAGTATCCATTCAAGGGGCTGGATCTTGTAGGTGGGAAGATCTTCTTGAATAAGACAGAGGTGGATGTCTCAGCCAGGCCAGAGGCTTCAAGTGAATCTGAGGTTTCATTGTTCTCATACCCATTCTCCTATGTGTGTCATCCTAGATCTTAGGGTCCATTTATTCCCTATCATGGTTCAGCATAAGAAACTAGTTAAAAACGTATACATATCCTTTTCAGTTTCACCGCTCTTACAATTAAACCCTGTGCCTAATTTTCAGCACTCTCCCCCATGGCTACAGGGATGAGAGTCTCTTTAAATGCTTCCAGGGAGGGCTTCCGGCTTTCATGGAATGCTGAGCTGGTAGGTGACTGAGCCTGTTGTTTTCTTTCTGTAATATTTCTAGGATAATATTTTAAAAAATCATTCAATTCCATTATCCTTATTATTACCATTGCCACCACAATATTCAAGTTCTAGAGTACCGCATGAGCCAATATTTTCTCTTCTGTTTGTTATCCCAATACACTGCTGGCAAGAGCCTTAACATTTGTGAGCTGTAACATAGTACAAAGGGTTTTAACACCCACCCTTACCACCATTAATGCAATCATTTTGCTGTGTGAACCAGTAAATAATCCAGTTTCAGAATCCTATCCTGAGGGTGCACTTTGGTACCAATGGAATTAGTTTGGGTTCTCCTGAAGGCAGTGCCTGAAATAAGGCCTAGTGTGCAAATTGTTTACGTGGCAGAACATTCCAGAAGGCAGAAGTAAAGGACAAAGAAGAATGATACCAGCAAGGGAGAAAAGCCAATGGATGTGTTATTGAGCTGGTTACTGTAGTGAGTAATTGAGGATCTATCTACTAGGGACTGTCTTTGGAAGGATACAACTAAAATTTTTCCCAAAAGGATGTGAGGCTGGGACATTTATTTCCCAATTCTTTCTCCATTTGTGCCCTCTCTTGTGGAGGGTTGCCTTCGGGGCATTGGCCACCTAGATGGATACAGCATGGATCATAAAAAACATCTGCTGGACCTCCATGCTGCAAGTGTGGAACCTGGATGCAATGACAGGCATGGCCGTAGTCCTTCAGCTACAGTATAGTTTGAGCTTGTGTTATGACCCCAACAATTATGCCTTGGTTTATTCTAACCTAACTCTAACTCTGCTGGTCTCTTAGTCAACCAGGCTTCTCCAGTGCTGGCTCTCTCCTATGAGATGCAGCCTGCTTTTCTGGGGTTTTGATGTCCTGCCTGGCTCTGATGAGGGTTTGGGGGAGAGATGGGGTAGGCAGAGGCTGATTCTATTCCCAGATACCTGCTGTATCAGAAGGCTGAATAGTGGCCTAAATAAGATATGTCTAAGTCCTAACTCCTAGAATCTGTGAAAATGACCTTATTTGGTAAAATGGTCTTTGCAGATACAATTAAGGAACTTGAAATTAGTTCATCCTGGTTTTAGGGTGGACCCTAAATCCAATGACACGTATCTTTATAAGAGAAAGGAGAGAGAGATTTGAGACACATGGACAGAGATTGGAATGATGCTGCCACAAGACAAAGAGTTTCTAAAGCCACCAGAAGCTGGAAGTAGCTGGGAAGGGCTTTCCCCCTAGAGCCTTCAGAGGGAGCTTGGCTCTGCTGACACCTTGATTTTGGAACTCTGGCCTCCATACTCTGAGAGGATAGATTTCTGTTTTAAGCCACACAGAGTGTAATAATTTGTTATTGTGGTTCTAGGAAACTAATACATAAGCCACAGGCTGAAACTTTTGCTGTGAGAGGGCCAAGTACCCCAAAGCTGGAGCAGCTGACCCGTTGCTGTGTTACCTCTGTTGGCTGGGAAATGGCCACTCCTGTGGTCAGCCATCTGCTGACCTCATGGATCCCAGCCCACTACAGCTGGAACTTGGCCATATCTGAGGTCTGTAAATCCACTCAATATTGTCCTGACCTGTGTGATGCCTCCACTAAAGTGGCTTAGTTTCCTGGGCCCTGCCTGGCCAGAGACATGGGATGCAGCCTCACTACCAATCACCCCTCAGATCTCTCCTAGCAGGACCTTGTGGATGATATGGATCAGAGCTTGTGTTGCTTAGAAAGGATAGACATTGACTTTGATTAATTTAAACAAAAAAGGAAGTTATCAGAGGGATATATGAAAAGCTAAACAATCCAGTCTGGTAAAGGCAGACCAACGGCCCAGGAGACCTGGTTATTAGCTGGAATGAAAGACTAGTTGAGCCAGGTTGCTGCCAGTAAAATGGCCTGACTGGGCCAGATGAGGTTCCGTGCCAGGCCCCTGGGGGAACAGGGATGCAGGTGGTAAGGGGACACTTTGAGAGTCTGACCAAGTCCCAGAATGGGTGGGGGGTTCCTCAAAGGGAAAGTGAAGTGTGGTACCAATAAAAGGAGAAAGGACCCTGGGCAGAAAAAAACACCAGCTTGCAGGCCAGGGACAAGAGCCTGTTTTACTGCCCCTCTTCTTGCCCTGATTCCTGCCTTGCAATCGCTACCGCTTTCCACTCGGTTCCTCAGAAGGACTAGGGAGAAGCCAGATTGTTTTCTTTTCTAACAATAGAGGATCCCTTGAGTCAGCAGTGAACGATAATTAGACTGTGATCGTTCTGTTTAAGCACTTCACTTAATCAATTACAATCGCCTATGCTGTCTCCTAGTATCGATTATAGAGTCCCTCGTTCTGGAAATCATAAAGCTCCCTCCTGGGATGCTACCGCTGGCACCGCGACTCTCATGGATGCGTGAACACCCGGTGCTGAAGCAGACCTTTCTATGCGGCTGCTTGAGATCCTTTTTCATCTTAATTGTTTCTGAAGACAGGACAGAATACCAGCTCCTTCTATTCCTAATCTGAATCTAAGTGGGAAGGAGCAGCCCAGTTAATGGGGCATACAGTGGCTCCCAGGTGGGCAGGATGAGGTTGGCGGCTCCAGACGCCCTCTCAGAGGAGACATAGGACACGGACTACAGATTGGCTGTGACCCCCTGTAATGATGATAACTGGGGAAAGGTGATCCTGGACAAACACCAAGCCACCTCACCCACCATAGTCATCGTGGCAGGAAACAATGGCTCAGGCCAGGACAGGGTGCACGTCAGCAGGAAGGTCCCAGAGCTGCCTCAGGTCTAAGCAGCGTGGAAACGAGAGGAAGGGCTGGAGGTTGAAGACAAAGTTGCAGTGGTTTTCAACCTGGCTGCACATTTAAAAAGACCCATGCCTCAGTGGGTTAGGAAGAGCAAGCTAGTTGCGCAAACTGGAGACACCTGAGTAGGGAGAATAACTGAGAAATTATTCCAGGTCTATTAGCCAGGGTTCTCCTGAGAGACAAATCCAATAGGAGCTCTCTCTCTCTCTCTCTCTCTCTCTCTCCACACACACATACAAACACACACACACACACATACTCATATATAGAGGGGATTTCTTAGTGGAACTGGCTCACGTGGTTTGGAGGCTGAGAAGTGCCACAGCAGGCTGTCTGCAAGCTGGAGACCCTGGGATGCTGTAGTGTGGCTCAGTCTCAGAGCCAAGGAAGCTGATGGTGTAATTCTCAGTCTGAGGCTGACGACCTAAGAAGCTTGGGGGCTGCTGGCATAAGTCCTGAGTCCCAAGGCCTGACAGCCCGAATTTCTGATGTCCAAGGACAGGAGAAGAATAGTGTCCCAGGTCCAGGAGAAAGAGAGGCGATCACCTTTCCTCTGCCCCTTTTCATTTTATTCAGGCCCCCAGCTGATTAGATGGTGCCCCCCTACACTGAGGGCAGACCCTCCCCACCCAGTCCACCCACTCACATGCCAGTATCCCCTGCAAGCAACCTCACAGACACACCCGGAAGTGATGCCTTACCAGCTCTCTAGAGAGTCCTTCATTCAGTCAAGCTGACGCTTAAAGTTAACCATCATGCCAGGTATGAAGCGATAAGGACCCTCCACTGAGGTGTAGGCAAGTTGGTAGAGGTGGTCATGTTTGAGCAAATGGCCTGGTAATGGTTTAAAGGCTTTTATTGAAGTATGGGTGGTGAACAGGGCTGCCTGCCCTCCCCTGATCAATCCCAGGGCTGCCTGCCCTCCCCTGATCAATCCCAGGGCTGCCTGCCCTCCCCTGATCAATCCCAGGGCTGTCTGCTGCTTCTCAGCACCTAGTCCTGGGCCTGGGCCTGGGAAGTGCTTGATAACTTGTGAATGAACCCAAGGACCTGGGCAAAGAAACATGGTTCATTACCAGGAAAAAGGGAAATTTGAACTTACCTCAGTAAAGGAGTGATTAAATAACCCATGGTATAACCCTGGTATGGAACATGGAGCAACAGAGAAAAGGATGAGAAAAGCAATCCCATTATTGGGTGTATACCCAAAGGAATATAAATTGTTCTACTATAAAGACACATGCATGTGTATGTTCACCAAAGCACTATTCACAATAGCAAAGTCACAGAATCAACCTAAATGCCCGTAAGTGGTAGACTGGATAAAGAAAATGTGGTACATATATGGAATCTACATGGCCATAAAAAAGAACGAGATCATGTCCTTTGCATCAACATGGATGGAGCTGGAAGCCATTATCCTAAGTGAACTATCACAGGAACAGAAAACTAAATACTGCATGGTCTAACTTATAAGTGGGAGCTAAACATCAAGTGCCTATGGACACAAAGAAGGGAATGACAAACACTGGGCCCGACTTGAGGGTGGAAGGAGGAGGGTGAGGATCGAAAAACTACCTGTGGGTTCTATGTTTATTACCTGAGTAGCCAAGTAATCTGTACACCAAACCCCCATGACATGCAATTTACCTGTATAACAAACAGGCACATGTATTCTTGAACCTAAAATGAAAGTTAAAAATAAAAAATAAATAGAAAAAAGTAAAAGAAAGACATGGAATGGTTTCCAGACATAAAGCGAAAAAAGCAATTCCTCACCAATGTGAGTAGAAGGATGCCATTTGTGTAAAGAAGGAGAAGCTCAAATTATGAGTATGCAAATGTGTTTGTTTGTTTGGTTGTTTGTTTTTGAGAAGGAGTTTTGCTTTTGTTGCCCAGGCTGGAGTGCAGTAGCATGATCTCGGCTCACTGCAACTTCCACCTCCCAGGTTCAAATGATTCTCTTGCCTCAGCCTCCCGAGTAGCTGGGATTACAGACTCCCACCACCATACCCAGCTAATTTTTGTGTTTTTAGTAGAGACGGGATTTTGCCATGTTGCCCAGGCTGGTTTCGAACGCCTGACCTCAGATGATCTGCCCACCTCAGCCTCCCAAAGTGCTGGGATTACAGGCGTGAGCCACTGCGCCCAGCCTGCAATTGCATTTTTAAAAAGTATGGAAGGATATGCAACCAACGATTGACAGGGGTTTCCTCCAAGGAAGGAAGTGAGATGGGAAAGGAGGACATTCACTTTGTGCGCTTTAAATTTTGTTGTGTGTTCTGCTTTTCTTTTAAAACAACTAATATGCGTTCCTTTATTACCTGTATAATTAAGACTTTTAAAAATTAGAAATATAGTCAGCCTTCTGTGTCTGCGGGTTCTGTATCCTCAGATTCAAACAAGTGCAGATCAAAAATATTTGGGAAAAAATGACAAAAAATAATACAATAAGAAATAATATATATATAAATACAGTATAACAACTATTTACATAGCATTTACTTTGCATTAGGAATTATAAGTAATTAGAGATGATTTAAAACAAGCTTGTCCCACCCGCGGCCCACAGGCTTCATGTGGCCCAGGACAGCTTTGAATGTGGCCCAACACAAAGTCATAAGCTTTCTTAAAACATTATGAGATTCTTTTGCGGATTTTTTTTTCTTTTAGCTCATCAGCTATCATTAGTGTTAGTGTATTTTATGTGTGGCCCAAGGCAATTCTTCCAGTGTGGCCCAGGGAAACCAAACGATTGGACACCCAGGATTTAAAGTAAATGGGAGGATGTGCATAGGTTATATGAAAATACTTCACTATTTTACATCAGGGGCTTGAGCACCTGTGGATTTTGGTATCCATGGGGGGCCCAGAACCAGTTTGCACATACGAGGAATGCCTGCATAGTTATGGAATGGGTTTGAGGAGGCCACAATACTCAATTTTGTTGTGTAGTTGAGGGAACAGTGGTGGCTGACTATGCATGACCAGGAGGGGGCTGAGATGAGAATACCTCGCATTGCAGGGAGTCTGAAACCCCTGCAATGAGCATCAAGGGGCTGCTTAAATGCAGATTTCTCAGCCGTACTGACGCAGGATGTCAGAGTGAGGGATCTGCATTTCAGCCAGCTTTCCGAGATCCTGACACCAGTGGGTCGTCGAAGCACTCCTGTGAATCCACAGAACTGCCTCCCTCCCTGGACTTAGCAGCCAGACAGCAGGCCACCAGCCCTGCTGGGTACCTGGGCAGGGCGACTTCCCCTTCAGCTGCATCTCACCTGAGGGAGGAGAAGCTGGTGTGTGCTGTGTGGGGCAGCCCGGCCTTCAGAACCTGTGGTTCAGCGGGGTAAACACCATCCCTTTTCACCGCTCCATGCCATGAGCTGGTGCCCCTGCTCCCCTCAGGATCTTCATTTATTGAGGGACAAAGGTAACAACTTAAGCTTCCCTGGGCCATTCTAAAAAGACACCTGAGCTGCCCAAATGATCCATTCCAAATTCATTTGGAATTCTAGGCAAGTAGGGCAAACTGGTGTTAATTAAATATTTAATTCATGTCCATTAAGGCTAGAATACTGGTTTTCATTCAAATTTATGGCCTGGTTGTATTTTTTATAGCTGCCCATATATTGCATATAGGTCATTGGTTCCCTTCCCTCAGTGAAGTGTTCAGTGTATTTGTGCCCATTTTATAGGACTTGGAGCATAACCTGAGTATTTTAAGTGGTTATAGAGACATACAGTATTCGCTTTATGACATTGATGGTCACATCAGTGATAAATTTACTGTCGAGTTACCACGGATCAGGCCAGTAACCACCAATTACAACCCTGTGCCTATGGGAAAATATGGGCTGCTTTACAGCAATCTATTTTATTATTCGATTTTCAGGAACCTGTTGAGGTTCAAGTGTGAGTCCATTTGCACATTTACAAGGCAGGGGGCAGGGGTTGAAGGGCCTTTACCTCACATGGCCAAGGCAAAGTCTAGAAGCAGACTTCTGCAATTTCATACATGAGTTTTGAGAGTCCCTCAAAGAGTTACAGAGAGTTACAGAGGAGACTCCTTCCAGAGTCCCTCTCATGAGTTACACAGAGTCCCTCTCATGAGTTACACAGCGTCCCTGTAGAAAAGACTGACTGATCTGTGCAGGTGGGAGAGGAACACAGAGGCCTCCCTTCCTCTTTTGTTCAGCCTTTCGGAAGCCCTGGCCCTGGACCTTTCACCTTTCAGGAGTGATTCTTCCATCAGTGATGGGGAGCTCTAGAACCCGGTCGCCAACAATCAACAAAACAGATGCAGAGGTCAGTTTGGGTTCAGTGGTGAAAATGGGGCCCGAACTGACCTTTCTTTCCTGGCAGCCCTTGTTTCCAGAAAATTGATGTGGCACAGCTTTCAGTTTCCAGAATGGATGAAGTAGGCCCCGCTCTGTTTCGTGTAACATAAGAGCTGGGAGAGAGCTTAGAGATCTGAGGGCCAATGTTCTTCTTTGAAGATTTTTTTAAAAGAGAAAAAGAAATAACCCAACAACATAAGAACATAACTAATTTTTCCTGCAAACATACCATGTAGCAGACCTACACTAAGGGCTGTGCAGGCATTGCCTCATTTAGCCCTCAGAATAGGCTACTGACAGAGGCATTCTTATTACCCTCATTTACAGATGGGAGACGTGAGGTCCAGTGAGGCTGAGTAATTGATCCATGGCTACCCCAGTGAGAAGGTGGCTCAGCTTTAAACTAGGTCTTCCTGATTTACAGCCCAAGCTCTCAGCCTTATGCTCTGGGGAATTCGTTGTTTAGTTGGGGAGTGGAAGTTTGGATCCTGAAGATCCCAGGGAGACGAGGAGGGGCAGAAGGTATAGAAACGGTCCAGAGAGAAAGTTCAGAGACACAACCACAAATGTATTCAGCCACTTTCTCCAGAATGGAACTCTATCCTCTGGATCAGATGTGTTCCTGGCCACACACATCTGAGAACAGTCCCCGCACTACTGGAAACTTCCCTGTTGTTAAGCAAAGCATTTGTGGATCTTTGCATGTTTACAAAGTATCTTTGCCTCAATATTTCTGGAGAAATTCTTGCTTCCACATGGCATGGAAGCAGGCTGTGTGCATCCTAAACCTTTATTTAGAGCTTCTTCTGATGCTCATCACAAAGCCTGAATCACGAAACAATTGAAACACCACAAATTGTGACTTTATCAAACCTGCAAGAGTCGATCCCAGTAAACACTTGAGGTTTGGAGCAGCAGAGTAACCTGCCCACAGGCACACAGCACAGCCCTAACTAAGACCCATTTCTCCAGGGACCTGCCCCATCTCTTCTCCCAAAGTTCACATCCCACTGTGTCCACCTGGAGCTTCAACTTGAGGTGCTTTCAGCCTTAAGGACACCTGGTATTTTGGGAAAGCCACAAATGGCTCACAATCACTCTGTATTTCATTTCTGGACTTAGTTTTTATTTCAGTTCCTTGTGTCCCCACCCTTCACCTTGGCGGGAAGATGACTTTGTTTTCAAATAAAAGTCAGAAAGAAAGGATATCCATTGCTGATGAGAATGCAAAATTGTAAAACCACTCCGGAAAAGAGTTGGGCAATCTCTTATGAAGCTAAACACACACTTACCATAGGATACAGCTCACGCCTAGGTATTTGCTCTGAAGAAATAAAAAACTTTTGTTCACAAAAAAACCTGTACATGAATGTTTATAGCAGCTCTATTCACAAAGGCCAAAAACAAAAAGAAAAATCCAACTTGAAACAGTACACATGTCTTTCATCAGGTGAATAGATGAACCACGGCGCGCCCATGCAGTGGAATGCCACTTAGCAACACAAGGAACAAACTACTGATACAGGCAACGACGTGGTGCATCTCAGAGGCATCACGGAATAGAAGAAGCGCGTCTCAAAGGCTACGGACTCGATGATTCCTTTACAAAGCATCCTGGAAAAGACAAAACCATGGTGATGGAGGACAGATCAGTGGTTGCCAAGGTTATGGGTTAGGGGAGAGTGTGACGAGAAAAGGCAGCATGATGTGTTGGGGGTGCGGAACTGCCTGTACTCCTGAACTGTGGTGGTGGGTGTGCGAATCTATACATGTGTTAAAACTCGTGGAACGCTACACCAAAATTAAAGTAAAAATGAAAAAGGAAAAGCTTCATTTCTGCTAGAACAATCTAGCTCTGACAGCACAGGAAGAGGGATTTCATGTGGGGGAGGGTGGTTCTCAGCCAATCTCTGAGGATCCCGCCTTTCTGCCCTCCAGACCAGCAGGGACAAACCCTGGTCTAAGGCTCTGGCTCCGGCAGGTGCGTCCATCACCAGCAGGTCCCTCAGTGCTTGGAGGGTGTCCACCCAGCTAACAGTCCGTCTCCACCTCCCCACGGAGTTGGGGGGCTGTAGGCTACCAGCTCCAAGACTTTCTCTGGACTCCTTTGGGAGCGGCCCAGAGGCTCTGGGGCTCCTTTTCCTCTGGATGCTGGGGAGCAGCCAGATGGCTCCAGGTGACAGAGGTGTCACTCACACATGGTTGCTCCTTTGAGCTATGCTCCACTCCTTGGGATTCCAGAGAAAGGAAGCCTACCTTCCACTTCCACCCTCCAAATCATACACATATCCACAGGAACCAAGCAGCAGTCACTCCACACTGCTACTACTGGGAAAAGTCTTCCAGAATCAAATTAGCTTAACTGGCCAACCTAGCCAGGAGCCCAGGCACACAGACTTGAATAACCTGAGGATTCCAGGAAGAGGAAGTGGAGGGTGGTCAGCTCCCAGAGTGATGGCACCGAAGTTGGCAGTGCCTTCTGGCCCTGTCTGAGCAGGAACACATGTCTGCAGCTGGGAGCTCTGTGGATGGCCCTTGTACCACAGAGTCATATCAGGAGGCAGGAGGAGAAAAGGCCAGGTGGTGGCTTTAACCATTTGTGGTCCCAAGGGAGTGGTCCTCAGAGTGGCAGCTCATGGCACAAGTGACTGGCAAGGCCGTGGTGCAGAGCTGGGCGATCCTGGGCAGGCTGGGGCTGCTGGCTTCGGCTGCTAGTACTTTTCCCCATTTACTCATCAGACTGAAAAACAACTCAGCCCACTTGCGGTGAGCTCTGCCCTGCATTTTTCACCTTTGAGCTATCATTCCAAGGAAGAAATACCAGCCCAGGAGGAAAGTTTTGGCCAAGTTCAAAGGGAAGGGCTTGGGGAATGGAAAGTCCTCTGAAACCTTGCTTAGACGGTGACTGCCTGACCCAGATTTTGCCTTTTCAAAAATATGCTTGGAGCTCAAAGGCCGGGTGTCATGTAGACATGGGCGTGACAGAGTCACAGGGAAAACACATCAACCAGAGCACAGCTGGATCCTCACTCAGAGAAACCGCAAGCCTGAGCATCAGGCAGGACTCCAAAGGCAGCCTGGTTGTCTCATGTTTCTGCAGGGGCTTCTGGGGACACCCACAGAGGTTAGGCTTGAGCCCACCCAGTGTTCCTGGCTGGGTCTTCTCTTAGGGCCAGTTCCTGTCTAAACACAAGACTCCTCTCCCCTGTCCCCGTCTCCTGGGTGTCTTATTTCCCATCCTCTGGCATGGATGCTGAGACCCAGGAGGTGACTCCAGGAGGCACACAGTGTGGCTGCTCTACTGTGCGATGTTTCTGCTGCCTGGTCTATGTTGACAGGTTCTTCCCTGACTTGACACTCCTACAGGGATGGAGCTGGAGAAAACGGGCCAGTGCAAAATTGTACATGTGTCCTCCCCCAACGCCCCAACACACACACACTTTACTGGCATCTCTATGACAAAAAAAAATCCCCTACCCTTTCTCTTTCTAGCAGGGCAAGTGAGTTTGACCCAGTAAGAACAATGTCTGGTCTCTCATCCTCATCTGCTTCGAGGAGTTAATTCCTCACCGTTCCCCCTGCCCCTGGAGGAGGAGGGGAGGAAATGCTGACACTGAAAGGGGTGAGACTCTAGGCTAGCCTTTTCTGGTTCCCAGTCTCTAGAGTATGGTTGTTCAGCCCTGAATTACTTGGGCACCAGCTGGTGCCCAGTACCATGACAAGCTTGGGTGTCACCCCAATCCCAGCTACCTGGGGGCCCTGCAGTTCCATGATTTCCAAAGTGTCATGTCAAAGCAAACTTTATTTTATTATTTATTTAATAAATAATAAATAATGTCACCCGGGCTGAAGTGCAGTGGTGCAATCACAGCTCACTGCAGCCTCAGCCTCTGGGCTCAAGTGATCCTCCTACCTCAGCCTCCTGTGTAGCTGAGACTACAGGTGCATGCCACCACACCTGGCTAATTTTTAATTTTTTTGTAGAGATGGTGTCTCACTATGTTGCCCAGGCTGATCTCGAACTCCTGGACTCAAGGGATCCTCCTGCCTTGGCCTCCCAAATTGCTGGGATTACAGGTATCAGCCACCGTGCCTGGCTAAGGCAAACTCTAGCTTCTTAGCTTTCATGCTGCATCCTTGGGCCTCTTTAATTCTCTCTCACCTGCTGTGGCCCCCTGGCTGTAAAGCAGACTGCCAGATAGTGTCTCTCAGCCCAACACCACTGTTCTATATTCTGCTTTGTAGTGCCCAGGCTGGGATGCTGCAAAGCACACATTCCCTTTGCCAGCTGCTTGCTGGTAGGTGCTGCCAATGGGGAGGCCAGAAGGAAGCAAGAGGCAGGAGGAGGGAGTTGGGCCTGGCCCCTTCCTGATTTGCTTCTTGGTCCTGGCACCATTACCCAGTGATTGTTCTCCATCCTGGCAGCAGGAGTCAGTTCCAGTTTCTAGCCGTTTTTGTTTTGTTTTGTTTTGTTTTGTTTTGTTTTGTTTTCACACTTGTAGAATCAGCCTCACTGTGCCCCCTCAGATATACCAGCCAGGCAACACCCACCTCTTTGAAGTCTGGGTCCCAGCTCCTCCCCCATCGCAGGCAGCTGCTCCTCCCAGCTTATAGGTTCTAATAACCTCTCCCTTCCCTTTATTCCTGCACTGGGGGTGCTAGCTACTTTTTGTAGTTATTCACTCTGTTACCTCAATGTGTCCCTCACTTCTTTTTTTGCCTTTTCAGCCATCCAGTACAGGTTTAACCAATTCTCCAGATTAAATTCTCTCTGTTAAAATAACTGTTGTGGTTTCTGTTTTCCTGACCAGACACTGACTGATACAGACCCCACGGCTGCCAAACAGGTTGCATGAGGAAGCTGTAATTTACCATCTGTTTTTCCTCCTTCAAAGGAGCAGGTGGCTTCCAGCTTACCCAGTTACTACACTGCATCGAGGTCATTCCAGCCCAAAGCAAAAAACCCTGAAACCTCGGTCAGCCTGTGTAACCTGATCCTGGGCAAAGTCATGGTTCCTTTCTGTCCTTATTGGTGACTCCTTCTTGCAGATTTCCTCGAGATCCCTGCAGGAGAGGGAGGAAGGCCATGATGGGAGTGACTGGCCTCGGGTCTCCTTAGGCTTGTAGAACCCTCTGCTCCCCAAATGGCTACGAGGCACCCCTCCAGGCTCCCAATCTCCACGGCTCCCTCCCAGGTTGCCCCCGCCCCTTGGTGCTCACTTCTCTCCTCCTAACTGGTTACCAGGGGATGGTCTCCATGTTTCTGAGTAGGCAGGGTCCCCACAGGGCCCAGACTGGGAGTACAGAGGAGATTCCAACACGCGCAACAGTTAGGGGTGAGCTTTTCCCAACTCAGTGGCAACATCCCTCACAGAGCCTCAGAGCTGGAAGAGAACCCAGAGATCAACTATCCCCACCCTGCCATTGTACTAAAGAAACCAGAGCCCACAGAGGTTAGGCAGCTTGTCTAAGGTTACACAGCTTGCAGAGGCAAGTCTATGGCTAAGGACAAAACCTCTGTCTCTGGAGAGCTCCCAGCTCTTCCCAGGAGCCATGCTGAGATCATTCAGTCTACAAGTCTCTGCAGGCCAGCAGAGGTCATTTGTTTCTGCCCAGCATCCTCTCCTAGATTTCCTGAGAAGTGGGGAGAGCTCTCTGCTTCCCGACTTAGCTCTGAGCTTCCTCTGAGTTCCCTGACCCCTCAAGCTCTTTCTTATCTCTATTTCTGGTCCAGCTCTCTGATTCTCTGCCTGTCCTAACTGCCCTTCCAGACCCAGCCCCAAAGGCTTTCTGCCCCTCTTAGGGGGTTGGGCTCTCACTTTCCCATTACCAGTGAACCTTAGCAGTCAGTCCTGCCTGTTGGGTTATGTGAACAGTGGCTTCATGTAGGGTACACCCCTGGAATCACGGGCAAGTCCCTGCCCCACTGACCCAAGGCATTGATTGAGCCGCCTCTCACGAAAACCCTGTTTTTCTCAAATTGCAGGTCTGTAAGCACCATCTTCTGAGCATTCTTGGGAAGGTGGGGCAACATCCTTAAAAGTCCAGACATGATTGCTCTATTGATCAGCCCAGGTTACTCCCCAAAGCCTTTTTCTCTGGCGAATTCGTCTGTGCAAAAGAAAGGAAAGACATTGTATCCCTTTGAGTGGTGGAAGCAGAGCCAGTTCTGAGAAATCACATCTGAAGCTGTCACCCCAGGCACAACATAACAGAACCTCAACTTATGTTTGTGGTGCGAGGCGGTTTGCTTTAGTTCAGGGCTCTCATGTCTGATGTAAATCAAAATCACCTGGGAAGCTGTTTAAAAATAAGTTCCTGCCCCCACCCCTGAACTTTGAAAATGGAGGCCCTGGGGGCGGGGGTCTAAGGATCTGTGTATTTTAAAACACTCTCAGAATGATTCTGTTGCTCAGCCAAGTTGAGAAGCCCTGCCTAGACAGATAACAGAGGATACAGGAAGGCTGCTAGCACATTTTGGTAGAAAAAAAGCATGCAGTGAAGGGTCTGAAGTGCATGGAGAATGAGGTTATATAGTTAAAACCGTGGAGGCTGAACATTTGTCCTAGAACAGGCTGTGTGGGGACAGATTCTGGGCTCATCTCTCTTTGCATGAGTAGTCTTTCTTGGTCAGGAGTGTCTCCTTCAGGGTCATGCCACCTCTGGAACATAGACTGAGAAACCAAGAGACCTGTCACTCTGGCATCCTCCCCTGCCAGGGACACTGGGTGACTGGGACTGCACACACCTTTGAGGACTTCTGTGCAAATACGATGTCTGCAGTGTTTCCCATCATGGCCCCCATGCAGTGAGAGTTATCAAATGGCATTGGTAGGTCCCAATTTGGCAGGGACCATTAGCTTTTTATTCCGCGTGCATCTGATGACAAGAAAAATACACTTAAAAAATATGTGACTGAAGTATCTTTGCCACTATCACTTCTAAAGTTTTATCTATCTATCATCTATCTATCTATCTATCTATCTATCTATCTATCTATCTATCTATCTATCATCTATCTATCTATCTATATCTATCTATCATCTATCCATCTATCTATCATCTATCTGTCTATCCTACAATAATTTAACAATTTTTATACATGGATCAGCATTGGAAGGTGGTTTGCACTGGGAGTTAAAGTGACTTTGTTGGACATCTGTTCATCTGTCTTCCCTGGGAATGGCTCCCCTGCTCAGTAGCCACATTCCTGCTGGGTGACCTGCGAAGTCTGGCCTGTTTGCACAAGGGGTGATTCCAGACAGGCTCAATCAGATTTTCTCTTCCAATAAATTGGAGTTGGGACTGAGAAAATGAAGCCGATCTGGTCTAGTGTCTGTTCTGGCCCTATAATTGATACTCATGAACAACGGAGAGTGCAATGGGCTGAGTGGATGGAAGAACAGAGACAACTGGCCTACAGAGGGAATAAGGAGACCCCAGGGAACAGTGGTCATTCCCAGGGAAGACAGATGAACACATGTCCAACAAAGTCACTTTAACTCCCAGTACAAACCACTTTCAGATGTTGATCCATGCCTAAAAGTTGTTAAGTTTTGTATGATAGACAGATAATATATAGATGATAGACAGATGACAGATAGATGATAGATAGATAGATAGATAGATAGATAGATAGATAGATAGATATGATAGATAGAGATAGACAGGAGATGGTGAAGGGGCCTGGTGACCTTACAGCTCCCAGTTTACAGCCCTGCTGAGGGGTGGGACACTCATGCTCTTGGCTTCCGTAAGACACCACCATGTCCTAAGGCAAGGCCCATTTTATTTTACATAAACCCACACCCGTTTTTTGTTACTTGCAGCCATTGAGCCCTAACTCATGAACAGGAAGAGGGCCCACCAATCCAGAGATTGGAAGGCTACAAGAGCAGCTTAGGCAGAGCATTGAGGCTACAATGGATATTAATGTTAGGATTTTCTTATTGAGAACCTACTACGTGCCAGACACAAGATAAGTATTTTATATTCACCAACGTTTTAAATCTCCTCAACAACCTTGAAGGGCAAATGTTATTATCTTACCTTACAGAAAAGGGGCTGAGGCTCAGGGAGAAGAGACACCTTTCTCAACTCACATAATGAGGGATAGAACGGAGACTCAGACCCAGGTCTGCATGATTTGACAACCTATCTTCTTTAACTACACCACGCTGCTTTTCTGTGTGGTGTAAGACTGAAGCGGACACGGATGCTGGCAGACTGTTAATATTAGATGTCGCTGGCATATGGAGGGCAAAATCCAGGAAAGCAGAGGCGGCAGACCCAGCTCAAGGTCTGAGGGTCCACTGAGTCCAAGAGTATCAAGCAGAGCCTGTCCAGTACCCTGGAGAGCTCCCAAGAAGCAACAGAGACGACATACGTTTGCTCCTCGGAGACACAGGCCTGCCTGGCAGCTCCGCCTCTGGAGGCTGGAGGGAGGGATTATTCACACACATGAGGAGGGATTATTCCCTGGAACTCCGGGATTATCTTGGATCATCTCCTTTCCCTCCCCCCAACCCAACCCCACTGTATGTTTTTCTCCGCATCAGCTTTGGAGAGGGAATGCTGTCTTAGGTTGCCCATGTCTTCACATCCAGAGTTGAAAATAGCTTAAGCAGTCTCTTTCAAACCAGCCCACCTTTTCATAGATGAAGCAACTGGTAAATATGATCTGTTAATCATGCCAGCTCTCCTTTGGCAATGTAAAAACCAAACTGACTGCTTTGCATAATAGAAGGTTAAAATTATGAGCCGTACAGGGAACAAATAAAGCTTAATCATTCAGGCTCAAAATTTGTGACCGAAGCTTCTTGCTCTTGCCTTTCACTTTTGCTCCTTCGTCACATGTCTGACCTCAACTACGGCTGTTTATTTTTAACCGCGTTTCCCCAAAATAGATATTAATAATTTTCCTGCAGCGTCTCTGGCAACACCCTCTACATCGACCAAGAGCAACGATATTTCTTTAACTATATGCATTTGGGGTTTTCTTTGACACCGGAAATGGATCTTTTGCTTGGTATTTAAGTTGGCTCTTTGTGGGAGATGTTGGCCAGTTCAGACTTCCTTAATAAGTTCTTCATGACTGCATCTGTGACGACGTTAATGAAATCATTCTGAATATCAGTGGGCAGATAATGAGCCCAGAGGCAGAGACCAGGGCGAGGGTCCAGATGGAGGGAGGGGTGGGGTGACTGAGGAGAAGTGGGGGCAAAGTGGTTTTTCTGGTTCCTAAAGCAAGGTGATATGAATTCAAAACCCCTAGAGCCTGACTTTTCTCCCTCCATTTGGAGAGGTTTTGGAGGGGGGTATCCAGGAGTTTAATGGTTCTGTCCCCAGCCTGTGTAAGAGAATGAGACTCAGAAGACTGTTCTCCTCCTGGAAGAGAAGCAAGCTAGGATGTTTCCTTCCACACTCATGGAGAGACCCTGTAGGCAGGGCCTTGATGCTCTTTGGATGCACTTGGCTTTGTGCCTCTCTTTCTTGCTCTCCCTGCAGACCCCCATGCTGGCCTACCTCTCTACCCCTGACCCCAGCACCCCACACCTACACTGCCAGGAGGAGCGCCCAGCCTCCCACCTCACTATTCCCTTGTCAATCGGTGTTGTCCTGGGCTCCTGTTCCTGCAGCCTCTGGCCCTTCTCTTGTACTGGGGAGGGTGCAGGAGGTACCAGGGGCCCCTCTCAGGTCTCAGGGCTTCATCAATCTACTCCCTGAGTCTCTAGGTGACGGTGGGCTATCTATTCCGGGCCAAGCCAACTGTCCAGAGAATGGAAGGGAAAAGTCAAAGGTCTTGATGGGGCCATGTTGGAGGGATCTGAGATGAGAAGCAGAAAGAGGCACTGTCCCCCGTCCAGGCTGCCACATTCAGATGATGCATTGCACAGCGTGGAGGCCCCATTCATGTCTTATACGCTGCAGATGTGTAAGTGAATGACGACAGGTTCCTGGCAATCAGGCATCTTATACTAACAAAATCAATACATGACAACACTTTTTCAACAATTGGAAGTAAAGTATGTTGTGGAAGGGGAATCTCTCTACTTTGCCTAAAGATGCTGTATAGGCTGGGGTGATCCTCTATTTGGGAACCCCATAAATTTTGAGGGACTTTCTGCATCACATACGAAGTAAATCTCATTCTATCAGTTTTGCCTCCCTGCCCCAAATGGGAAATAAACTGGTTTCCAAAGCTTCCATTCAGGGTAGGGAAAATAGGAGCCATAGACTGGGCACCTGGGTGCTCTTGAAACAGTCATGTGACTGCTCAAATATCAGCTGTTCATCTGTAGACTGTGGTGGCTGTTATACCCATTGACCTTACCTCCTGGGGACATTAGGAGGTGCAGGCAGAGAAATGATGCCCAGGTGCTTTGGAATCTGAGATGTGGAGTTGTTTAAAACCTCTGACACCATAAGATACACAGGGCTGCAGCAGGGGTCAGCTCATTCCTTGCCCCGGCAAACAGCAGTTCCATTTCATCCTAGACATTCCAAAGCTGCTGGAATAACAGTCTGCTCTTCAGAAGGGCCATTCAATAGCTGCGGCCCTGCCTGGCCCCGCTAGCTCTTCCCATAAGAAAACAAGCAGGAAGGCAATTTGGCAGTAAACAGAGTGGGACCAGGGGCCAACAGGCAGCCTCAGAGGGTGCTGTTGAGCCAGATGTGGAAGTGTTACTCTAGGCAAGAGATGACCTGGCTGAGCAGCCCAGTCAACGAGTCCCCCAGGGAGGTCACTGGGAGGCCGGGAGCTGTGGCTTTGCCCCACAGTGGGCTCAGAGAGCATTTCCTCCTCTCTGCCAGATGCCAGGTGACAGTATGGCTCACGTGTGGGTTTGTGTTCACCTTGGCCCTGTCCCCGGAGCCTGGAGCTCTCAGGTCAACCCCAGGCAGCTTGGTTAAACAACTTCTTTTCCATCTGGGAGCGGGGCGTGTCCCAGCCCGGCCCCGTGGTCCCAGCTCCCAGACAGCTGGTCTCCCAGCTGGAGCATGCAAAGGTGCCAGAGCAGCAGAACCACTCAAGCAATTGATTTGAAAGAGAGGCTTGGAGGTTATGCGTATCCCATATGTAACCCCCAACCCACCCCACAAGCCGTTCCCTGTAGCCAAACATCTCAGCTCAGGGGAGTGCAAAGCTGATAAAAATAGATTTTAGCCAGAGCGGCAGAAATGGGAGGAGGGGACAGAGGCTCAGCGCCCCCCTCCTTCCTGAAAAATCAGCACAGGCCATGTGCTCTATCCTGGGTGAGGGGCCGGTGCTCCTTATCATCTTCCATCTCCAAAACCACTGCGACAGTACCCAGACCAGTGTCCTCATGCAGAGAAGGGCAGCAGGGGGAAGAGACTCATGTCCGGAGGGAGGGGTATGTCATCACTTAATAGAGGATGAGAGCTTGGTTGTCAGGAATAATAATAGTGATCATGGTAATAATAGTAGTAATAGCTAACATTTATTGAGTGCTGGCTATAATATTAGGTACTGCTATATGTATTATTTAATTTACTCCTCCTGGCACAAGTGTAACAGTTATGGTGTCGTAGTCAGTTTGGGTTACCATAAAAAGATACCGTAGACTGTGGGATGGGGGTTGAGGGCTTATACACTTAGTTCTCAAGGTTGGAGGGTGCCAGCATAGTCAAGTTCTGGTGAGCATTCTCTTCTGGACTGTGGACAGCTGACTTCTCATTGTGTCCTCACATGGTGGAAAGAGTGAGACAGCTCTCTGGGGTGCCTTAGAGAAAGGCATTTGTCCCATTCACAAGGCTCCACCCTCATGACATAATCACATTCCAACGTCCCCACCTCCTAATACCTTCACACTGGGGGTTAGAATTTCAACAGATGAATTTGAGGGGAAACAAACATTCAGTCTATTGCATTTTATCAGCTCCATTTCCCAGATAAGAAACCAAAGCTGAAAAGAGTGAGTTCCTGCCTGAAGACACCCAGCTGGTCTGTAGCAATGCCAGGATTCAAATGCAGGCCTGCGCACCAGTAAAGCTCACGTGCCTAGCCATGGGGCTGTGTGGGAAGTGGACCTGCCTGTGGGGCTTGTGGATCCAAGCTGTGTAGAAGAGAAGTTGACCAGCCAGGGACTCTGGGGAACAAGGGCACAGGGATAGACAGGTGCTGGCGGCTCAGACAGATGTTCAGTACCTGAGAGGGTGCCCTCGAGAAATAGCCTGGGGTATGGTCCTAGCAGATGTGCCTCATGCCCCGGGAGTCTGGGGAGTTGGGGAAGGCTGGGCAGGTGATGCCTGGTGGGAGGGTGAAATAGGTGATCCAGCAAGCAGGTGGCCGGCCTGGGGAAAGCTTCCAATGCGGTGACCCCCAGCCTTCCATTCAAGGGCTCTTCTGAAGGCTTCAGGGGCTTCTACAGATTTAGAACCCCGGGTCTGCCCAATGAGCCTCTTTGGGGAGGGGGCTTGGGAGTTGGTTTTACACAAGCTCCTTGGATGGTCCTGATTCAGATGCTCCAGGGACCACACTGCCAGAAGCTCTAGCCAGGAGAAGTGAGGAGAGCAGGGCAGGCCCCAGGGTCAGAGACAATGGGGCTGCAGGGGAGGCAGTCAAGCCTGAGCTCAGGCAGCAGGAGGTGAGGTGGGGGCTGGCCACAAGGGCAGACACTGGCTGCCAAGAGGAGACTCCAGTTGGGTGGAGTGAGGGCTTCAGATTCTTCCATGCAGGGCTTATGGGGCAGAAGTTATGATTCAGGCTTAAAGCAGTGGGAATTGGAGGAATCTTCTCATTTCCCTGCTTACAACTTTATAGGGACTTCCTGCACCCTTACAATAAGTGCAAACTCCTTCCGTGGCTATCAAGGCTGCATGGTGGAGCCCTTGGCCATCTGACCTCACCCCTCCAGCTTCCCCGTCCTTATTAGGCTCTATCCACATTGCTGTTCTTACCTCTGAGCCTCTGAACATTCTGGTCCTTTTGCCCTGATGGGTTTCCTCTCAAGCGTGATGGTGTTTTCTAGGGGAACTTCCTCAGACAGACTTTGGACCCCTCTCTGAGATGGACGCCCTCCCCTTCGGCCCCCACAATCATTTTCCATCTCAGCCCCTTGCTGCTTTCTTGCAGGGTTCTCACCAATATTCATAATGTTTTGCCCCCACTGCTCCCAATAGACTGTGCACTCCATGAGGTCGGGAACATGTCAGTCTTGTTTACCTGTGTATCCAAGTACCTGCCACTTGGTTGGCACCTGATTGTATTTGGGGTGGGAGGATGTGGGGAAACTACAAGGCTTCAGGAAAATCTCTTTGGAAACTTTCTGAAACATATTCTTTTATACCAACAGTGATGGGAAAGTAGGGAAAATCCACATCACCTCTGGTTTTGTTGTCCAGGTCTGAAAAAGATGATGGGGTAGGGAAGAGGAGGTAAGTTCTCTGTCTTGCTGGAAAAGGTAAAATAAATAAATACAACAACAATCGACAGGTTATCCTTCTTCAAGGCGTTGCTGCAAATGCCACCTCCTCCAGGAAGGCCTTCCTGATCACCACCTGCATTAGCCAGTTGGGTGTGATGGCTCCCTCCTCTGAATTTGTGCTCCCCCTTTGATGTGTCTTCTGTGGTGCTTATGACACACTGCCTGGATTGTGCCGGTTGTGTGTGCATGTCTTATGTGTTATATATGTGTCTGGATTCATCAGGATGCTTTTGATTGCAAATGACAGAAACTCGACTCAACTAGCTTAACCCATGAGAAATTTATCAACTCATGTAGCTAGGAAGAAAGAGGTGGTGCTAGCATTAGAGGAGCTGGATGGATCTCGGGCAACTCTGATGAGAGCCTCTCTCTCTCTTTTTCTACCTCGTCTTTTCCCTGTTCCCTGTCACTTCACCTCCTGGCTTTTCTCATTGTCTTCCATCCAGTGGTTCTCTATGTGGGTAGGGAATATGACCACTGCCCAGCTCCAGGCTTATCACATCACAGGTCACTATCCATGGCAGATGAGCCTCTCTCTCAGTCCTCATGGCAGATCTCATGGAAGTGTCCCAATTGGCCCTGCTTGCTCATATGCCCAGCCCTTTGGCCAATCACTCTGAATGGGAAAGGGGATTGACGAGGCCTTGTTGCATGTCCATCCTCTTAGACAGGACACAGACCACTGTGATTGGCAACCTCACTAGAATCATAATTAGAGAGACGGAGGAGTAGCTGCCAAAAGAAAGGAACATGAGAAAGGGGTGCTGGGCAGATAAACATCATAGAAATTTACTAACTTGTAACGGCTTCTTTTTTTAAAGTGTCTACATGTTAGACTTGGTGTAAGACCTTTTCCATAAGCTATTTCTAATCCCTTTAATTGCCAGTGAAGGTGGGTGTGTTAGGTTGTTCTTGTGTCACTATAAAGCAAGCTTGTCCAACCCACGGCCCATGGATGGCTTTGAATGCAGCCCAACACAAATTCGTAAACTTTCTGGGCAGTTTTATTTATTTATTTTTTTTAGCTCATCAGCTATTGTTAGTGTTTGTGTGTTTTATGTGTGGCCCAAGACAATTCTTCTTCCAATGTGGCCCAGGGAAACCAAAAGATTAGACACTCCTGTTATAAAGAAATATCTGAGACTAGGTAATTTATAAAGAGAAGGGGGCCAGGCACAGTGGCTCAGGCCTGTAATGCCAGCACTTTGGGAGGCCAAGGCAGGAGAAGTGAGTCCAGAGGTTCACCACCAGCCTAGCTAACACGGCAAGACCCCGTATCTACAAAAAATACAAAAAGTAGCCAGGCGTGGTGGTGCTCGCCTGTAGTCCCAGCTACTTGGGAGGCTAGGATGGGAGGATGGCTTGAGCCCAGGAGATCAATTTGCAGTGAGCTATGATTATGCCACTGCACTGCAGCCTGGGTGACAGGGTGAGACCCTATCTCAAATAAATAAATAAATAAATACATACATACATACATACATAAAAGTGGTTTAATTGGCTCAAGGTTCTGCAGGCTTTATAGGAAGTGTGGTGCCAGCATCTGCTCAGCCTGTGGGGAGGCCTCAGGAAGCTTTTAATTATGGTGGGAGGGGAAGTCAGAGCAGGCCTATCATACGGCAGGAGCAAGAGCAAGAGATGGAGGAGGTGCCACACACACACACACACCAGACCTTGAGAACTCAATTGCTATCATGAGGACAGCATGAAGGGGATGGTGCTAAACCATTCATGAGAAATCTACCCCCTATCCGGATACCTCCCACCAGTTCTCACCTCCAACACTGGGGACTGCATTTCAACATGAGATTTCACGGGAACATATATTCAAACTAAATCTGTGGGTATTATGCATCATATTTTTAAAGATGAGGAAAACAAGTTCAGAGAGGCTAACTTGCCCAAGCCACATAGCTAGTAAGTGGCTAGTCCAGGATTCAAACATGGGTGCGTTTATCTCCAAAGCCCAAGCTTGGGTGTGTTTATCTCTAAGGCTCAAGCTTCTCCCACCACACTGTCATTCCCGGGGACAGAGATGATCTATTACTAGAAGTAAACAGATGGATAATGTCACATATTCTTACTTGGGAATTGTATCAGTCAGGATAGGCTTGGTTAAGATACAGTAACAATGGCTCCCAATCTCAGTGGCTTAAAAACCAGGGTTTTCTTTCTTACTCAGCCGACGCGTCCATGATAGGTCAATAAGAGAGCTGTGCTCATCATAGCAGCTCAGGGAGCTGGGCTGCAGGAAGAGCCGTGATTTGTAATGTTGCCAGTCACCATGCCAGAGGGAAGAGGAGCTCTGGAGGGCCCAGAACCTTCCACTCACAACTCACTGGACATAAGTAGCCACACAAACTTGATCCACCACAGGGACCCCAAAAAGTGCAAATCTGCCACGAACCCAGAAAGAGGAAAACCAGAAAAATTTAGAGAACAACACTAATAAATTTTTGAAAACCATTTTGTATTTTTTTGTGGTATGTAATAGAGTGATTTTTAAATGTAATAATTTCATTTTAGATCAGTATATTATGATCAATTATATTTTAAGGTATATTTTAATCACTCTTTAATTATAACCATAATGTATAAAGACAAATTTGAGCATTTTCCTCACTGAGGAGGTGATAAATGCTATTTAATTTAATCATGCAACAAAGTGATTTGTTGACAAATTTTAACTTGATATATGTTTCATTTGAGGACCAAATGTATTTTAAAATGCATGTTGTAATTATAACTTGCAGCATAACAATGTTTTTAGGACCTCATATTTGAACTTAATGAAAATTTTGTATTTCAAAAAATCAAGTTTTTTTAAAATGTAAAGGATTTTCTCCCATTGGATATTGAGATTAAGGGTATGAAACTGCTATTTTTTTGTTTTGTTTTGAGACAGAGTCTCACTCTGTCCCAGGCTGGAGTGCAGTGGCGCGATCTCGGCTCACTGCAACCTCTGCCTGCTGGGTTCAAGTGATTCTTGTGCTTCAGCTTCCTGAGTAGCTGGGATTACAGGCGTGTGCCACCACACCCAACTAATTTTTGTATTTTTAGTAGAGATGGGGTTTCACCATGTTGGCCAGGCTAGTCTTGAACTCCTGACCTTAGGTGATCCACCCACCGTAGCCTCCCAAAGTGTTGGGATTACAGGCGTGAGCCACCTCGCCAGGTCAGAAACTGCTATTTGTTAGCACTTCTCAAAAATACATTACAGGACTGGATCATCTTTATTCTTAATAAATAAAAATGCCAAATTAGCCATAATTACCAGTGTGTTTTCTCTTTTTAGCGTTGGTTTATGGAGTACTAGAAAAATTTTTAGAATTATTCTATTTTTTATGTTCCTCATTAATTTGGTAGTGTATTTCCTTCTCAGTGTTCCTTATGCTTCTTGTCTTAAACCAATGGTCCATCCATCCTGGATGTAAATTAAACTGAGTATGACTAAACATAAAAAGAATTTAATGCTGCATGATCGTGAAACCCACCAGGATGGTTAGTGGTGTTCGGCTGAGTGCTGAGCCAATGGGCTGGAGACTGAGTCACAGCCAAACTGATCTCCACTCCCAGGGAAGCTGTGCTCTCCTGGCATGCCTTCAGAGCACTCACGCCCTTACATTTAGAAAAGTAACTATTTTATTATTGATTTAGAAAATAAATGGAAACATACTATCATTGCCTTGAAGCACGCAGATGCTTGCCATATCTCCAGGAGCCCGTGAGGATCACAAATAGCACACTGGGAAATGTTTCACCATGCCAGCTTTCACCGACTGTAGGCGCCTGGGGACACATCCGAACTCAGCCATCTCTGCAGGTGACAGCCTCGTGGTGCCCAGCCCAGTGGGTTTTGCATAGGCTTAGATGCTTGCTATTTGTAGATTGTTGCTGATATTGCTTGATATTTGGAAGGGCAAAGAAAAAAAGGAGGGAAAGACCGACCACCTCCTCTTGAGTATATTCTGTTTCCCAGTTTACAAGGGGGTTGACTGCACTGCCCAGGTCTGGATCATGTCTATACAGCCCAAGGAATGAGAGGTGGTGGTTGGCAGGATGCAGCCAGGGCCGGAAAGAGACGCAGAGATCCCCCAGGAACCAGTGTGTGAACTCTCCGGCCGTGTCCTCCCCATGCCATGAAGAGCCGAGATAATGAAGATAGAACAAGTTCAGAGCAGGGCGGAGAAGCGATCCAGGAGACATGACTTACGGGAGGAGAGTTTAATTGGTTTAGCCTAAAAAGCCCATTACGCTCTCTGGTGGACACGGTAATGCTATAAATATCCACAAGGTGACAACAAGGGAGAGAGGATGGAATCCGTCTCGCTGATAGACTGTTAAGACCGGCGGTGCAGGGGGAAGCAGGCCCTGCTGGGGGCTTGAGCTCATTTCAGGGGCTTGGAGATGTTTTTACAGTGAGAATCCTTTGTTCAAATGAAAGCATACATGGAACTCTGTAACATGAAACAGATGGATAGCTAAGCTTCTCTAGCAGAAGTGAAGGTCATTCTTTGCCCCAACTCCTGCAGATACCTCACCTCACCCTCCCCGCAGCCCCCCGGCATCTCCTCTAGGCTCAGTTGGAAAACCTCTAGGTGAGCTACTCAGAGGCCCCCAGCTCTGAGAGTCCTTGCTGGGGAGTGGCCATGTCTAAGCAGGAGATGAGGGTCAGGCACCCGAAAAGACAGGCCGTGGGAATGCAGCTTAAAGCAGGGCCCCTGCGTGGAAAGGGTTTTTGGCTGGGATGAGATCCTGGGAGTGGTGAGACAGTACCCATCAAGCCTCGGGAAGGATTGAGCTCATTAAATCACAAGGCATATCTCACTGGCAGCTGCAGTCTTGGGAGCAGGCATTGGCAATGGATTGTGAGCAAGCACATGCCTATGGGGTCTCTCACATGGTCGGGAGGGGAGCTCCGCTTTCAGGGAGCATCTCAGAATGTGCAGGTGGGAAGGTGTGAGGGAGAAGGAGGCAGGGTGATGAGCACGGGAGTCCCGGACCCAGAGTGTGGAGGCTGAGCTCTGATCCCTGCTCGCTGTAAATCTGCCATGTGACCTTGGGTTGTTTGGCTCTCGATTTACTGATCTGAAACACAAGGTTGGATAAGAAGAGGGAGTGGGATGGAGACGTAAGCTGCAGCCGCCCATTCCCAGCCCTCTTCCGCCCTCTTATGGCCCCCCCTGAACCAGCCTTTGCTAGGAGGCTTCCCAGGGCCTCCAGGGCCTGAGAGCCCAGTCTGGGAAAACTGGGCTTGGCAATGACCCTGGCAAGGGCATCCCACGCCCTGGCTCCTGGATGAGAGAAAGAATCAAATCTGCCCTGGGGGGAGGGGAACTGGGAGAGCTCCTTTGCCAAGGGACCACACTTGGGGGCCACCCTTGAACCTCTTTCTAACAAGGAACAAAGACAGCTCCACGAGTGACTCCTGTGCTCAGAAACATAGCTCTCTGCTGCCTGGAAATCACAAAAAGACGCTGAGTGATGGGGTGCCCTTCTATGCTCTGGTTCCCTCCCAGTTTCTTTCCTCCCAATTTCCCTCCTCATCTTCTATGCCTCTATTTAGCCCTCAGGATGTGACAGTTCACAGATCTCTGCTGGATGCCTCCCTTTATCTGAAATGCTGGTTCCAGCCTCCAGCACTCCCCCTAACAGGGAACAGGTGCTCACTCTCTCCTCCCTGTGAGACACAATTAACACTGACATACGATTTTTTAATGTGAAAATCAACCACCAAGCAGGCCAGGCATGGTGGCTCATGCCTGTAATCCCAGTACTTTGGGAGGCCGAGGTGGGAGGATGGCTTGAGCCCAGGAGTTCAAGACTAGCCTTGGCAAAATGAGACCACATCTCAGAAAAAAAAGAAAACCAGCCACAAAGCCTACTACTCACACCTGTAATTCCTCGGTAGGAACCATGGTGCACCTGGCCTTTTGTTCTTGGTTTTTCATCACTGTACAATGTTTTTTTCCTGCTGATCCATAATCCTTATGGTAGTAATTTAGCAGCTGCATGATTCATCATTGTACAGATTGGTGGCTGTCAGTCTGAGTCTAGGGGCTGTCCAGGTGATGGCATCCAACTGCTCCTTTCACCCCAGGAACTCTGCATTTACCTTTCTCCCAGCATCAGTGTCTTGTTATAATACACTAGGGGTTTCAGGAAAGATTTTATTTGGAAAAAAAAATCTGTGATTTAAAACACTTAAAAATCATGGAGCTAGATTAACAAATGTGCACATAATCAAATGCATAACAAATATGCATGTAACCAAATGCATCATTTCAAAGAATGGTTTTGCACATGCAGACTTTCCCTCTTTTAAAAGTGTCTCATTGGCATTTTTTTTTCACCCCTGCCTGGCATTGTCCTTCTCTGGAGAATGCGTTTGTCTTGTCCCTTTTATTAGAACAGGACTCCTGAGAGTCAGGGGCTGGGTCCTGCTCATTTCAAAGCCTGGCAAGATGCCTCGCGCACAGTACATGCTCCCTTGTGGAACTGAATATGAAGGTGGCTCCACGGGGGAACTGGGACGTGCCTATGTTGGATGGACAAGACGTTCCAGTTCAGAATTTCTCAGCACACCAGGGAATGGCAGAGGTTCTCCAACATAATTTTTGTTGTCAGGGTAGGGCCAAGATCACCTCCCTTGCCAGGCTCTGGGGGCACTCAGAGTGTCCTTGCCCTGGGAAGGGTTTTGTCAGGAGCACCAGGTGAAACAGACCACGCTGGCCTCCCTCCAGGGCTCAGGACAGGCCTCAGCCTTGGCATTCATCGCTGGAGCCTTTCCCACATCCTCCACTGCACACTCGCTGGTCTGCGCCCATCACTGAACCTGAATGTCCTGCTGGTGGGGGCACCTAGCTGAGAGAGATGCGTCCCTGGGTTCTGCTTGGAGGAATAACCCTTGGCCCATCTCCTGTGCTGTGACCCTCCATGCCTGCCCTCAAGTCATGTCCCCAGGAGGAAACTGCCAGCCAGTCCCCAGCAAGGGGGAATAGTGAATCAGAACACAAAGAGGCTTTTGGCTGGGTACAGTGGCTCATGCCTTCCCAGTACTTTTGGAGGCTAAGGCGGGCAGATCACTTGAGGTCAGGAGTTCGAGACCAGCATGGCCAGCATGGTGAAACCCTGTCTCTACTAAAAATACAAAAATCAGCCAGGAGTGGTGGTGGGCACTTGTAATCCCAGCTACTTGGGAGGCTGAGGCAGGAGAATCGCTTGAACCCAGGAGGCAGAGGTTGCAGTGAGCTGAGATCGTGCCACTGCACTCCAACCTGACACAAAGAGCTTTAGCCAGCCGGCCTACACCCTCATTTATTGATAACCTAACAGGGCACAGGCTGGCTCAAGGCAGGGCCTAGGGTTCCTGGTGCCTTCTTCAGCATCACAGTGTTAGGAGTGGCTCCTGACGCCTCTTCCTTGCGTCTCTCACTGGACAGGAAACAGGAGAAAAACACCACCAGCCTAGAACTTGGGAGACCTGGTTTTTGGAGATCCCCATCAGGGTGAACTCGGGAACAGCACCTGAGCCCTCTTTCTGCCTTAGTTTATTCAACTATAAAGCAAGCCAGTTGACTAGCAGGTCTCCAAGGAGGCGCCCAGGTGTGGCATCTGATCGTTTACACGTGGGGAGTGGGATTGGGAGGGGGTTCCATTTCCTTGGCTGTGGCTCCAGGAAAATGTCCTAAGTCAGGGAGTACCATGTGAGTTATTATCCAACCTGGGACACTTCTGAGAGTAAAAGGGAGTTTTGTTTATAAATACATAGGGACGACAGGTGGAAACCAGGCAAACTGGCGCGTATGGGTGCCTGGGTGACGGGGTGTAGGTTAAGCCACAAGCGCCCACACAGCTCACCTCCCGAGAACCCTGTAGGTTGCTTGCTCACAGGTACAGAACAGCAGCAAGATTAGTAATGCTGAAGACCAGACCCGTTTCTCCCTTTTCCCACTTGTGGCATGGCTGATGCTGCAAGATCCATTCCAGAGAGATGAGCCTCCTCCCACTGGGGAGTCCATGGGGCACATCGGATGCCCTGGGCGCATCACTGGGCTTCTTCCAAGAAACAGCACTATGACAGCTTCTCTCTGAATGGCACAACCTCGTGTTGGTTTATAAAGTCCTTTCGTTGCGCTTGAGCTCATTTCATCTTTATGGCATTCTCGGCGGGAAGGCATCATGATTCCCATTGTACAGGCGGGAAAATTGACGCTCAGAGACATTAGCTTGTCCCAAATCCCATGGTTATGAGTGGCCGAGTTGGGCCCCGGCCCAGGTGTGTGGCCCACTCCTCTGGCCCTCCGCAGTCCACCACACCCTGCTGGCCATGCGCTGCGGCTACACAGCGCAGGTGTAAGTGCTTAGAATGGGAAGCAGAGTTTGGCGGTAGGGTCATAAATTATTTGCTAAAACCTCAGGCTAAGTACTAGGCATTCTGTGGTTTTGACTAAGTGCAAATGCCTTCCCTCAAGTAGAGGAACTCTGTAAGCTGGGCTTGCTCAGCCAGGAATTCACCCTGGGATTCTGAAGATATGTATAGCCTCACTGTTTGTGGATTTCACATTTATGAGCCCTTCCTTGGCACTTGTAATAACTGTCCATTAAAAGTTTGCATTTTCCCCCTCTGCAAGGGCCCCTCTCCACCCTTTTGGGTTGAACTTGTCTCTACCTTGTTCAGGATTTTGGAATTATAACAAGGAAAGGAATTACTAGTGACGAAGCACTTACTATCTGCAAGATCCATCACTTCTGTTAGCTAGTTAAATCCTCAGTGTGAGCCTAGGAATTAATCGAACTTATTTTCAGATGTGAAAACGGAGTCTGTGATTTGGCTGAGTCACTCTAGGGAAGGGAGAAGCTGGTTCTTAGACCCCTGTGGAGCAGATTGCTTCTCCCTTCCCTGTAAGGGTGAGGGCCACCAATTCCAGGGAGTAGTTCTCAGAAGCCAGTGACATCCTAGACAGGACTTTAAGCTACATTTAATTGAGGCCAAGGTGGAAGCTGTTCCAAGAACTCAGGGACACTTGAGAGCGTTAAAATCTGTTTCTAGAATTCCAAGGACAAAGACCTTGGAAAGCTGCTGACAAATGCCCATTAAAGGGCCTGTGAATTCAATTAAATCCAATGAACTTTTATGACTGCCTCCTATAAGCCAGGTGCTGTGCCAGGTGCTTTGGGGAAGCAAAGCTGAATGGGCAGGTCCCTGCCTTTATGGAACTCCCTGGACGGCGACACTGGCATTTCTGGCCTCACCACCCAGCAGCCCCATGCCACTGAGATGGAAGAACAGAGAATCCTCTGGCAGGGCCATCAAACGTGTTTGTGAAGCATTGAGTTCTGGAACCTTCTCCTGTAGCCCATCCACGTTGGCATTTTCAAAGGCTTGAGAAGGAAGGACATTTGTTTAATTTTCTTTAGAGTTTCCCGAACTTATCCGACAGTGGAGCCCCCTCCTCCTATGTCCTCTTGCCCCTGGTGGAGTATTTACTAACATCCTCAGAATATTCCATGTAACACATTTTGGGATACGGCAGCCTGGGGGTAGCTCCATGGTGGGCTTGGGAGGCTAATGGACATGTTCTCTTCTTTTAGAATAAACCGTTTGGGGATGTCACTACTTCTCGCTCTTTGCTCTCTTGGACATAAGATGCATCTGCAGATGCTTGGGTTTAGCTTTGGCAGCTTACTTAAAAGGGCGTCTTTCAAAATTGGGGACTACTCAGGCCTTTCAGCCTTTTCGCTAAAGAGATCCCTTGGGTCAGCATATGAGTGTTTGGGGCACACGAACATGGCCACAGCTTTCATAACATATGCGATAGCACAATTTCCAACAGCGGACTGATGCAGCCTAAATTTTATCTGAGAAAACACACTGGAAAACAACACGGGGAGGGATCGTTTGGCCTCTAGCTTGGGGGCTTTGGTCAACAGGTCTCCACTTTCATCTCTACTGAGGTCGCCCTGCCCCACTGGCCGGACTCCAGGCACTTATTTGCAGGATGAAAATGGGTGGGCAGCTGTTGACAGTATCACAACATCCAAGCCTTGGCCTCGTGAGTCTGTGGCCTCTTCTTGGAGGTGACACATTGACAAAGCTGTTTACCCAGCACAGCCAGTGCAAGGAAGTAACTTAGATCCCCAAAGCTGTGGCAAAATTAAACGCCTTCATGGGTGTGGTGACATTTTTCCTTGGTTGAGAAATAGCCTGGCACCGTGACTGGGGCACGTTCTCCAGTGTCACACAGGCTTGGCCCTGCCTTGGGCCTATTGTGTAATCTTTTTGAGCCTTGGGCTTTTCTGTAAAACAAGGATAATTCCTACCTCGGAATGTCCAGTTCTTGATGAATTTAGAGGCCCCCTGGGGTCTACCTTTAGGCTTAGATTGTCAAGTTAATGTGAAAATGCTTTATAAACTGTAAAGCTCTGTACAAATGGAGAAGATTGCAGCCAAACTTTACTGAGTACTCGCTGTTTGCTGGAGTCAGTTCCCAATGAGTTACACGCATTATCTCATCGAAGACTCACAACAACCCTGTGAGGTTGGATACTGTTGATTCTCCCCATCTGACAGACGAGAAAACTGAGACTCGGAGAGGTTGAGTAACTTGTCTAAGGTTACACGTGATGGAACCGGATTTCCTCCCAGGTCTGCTTCTTTGCAGAGCCCCAGACCTCAGTTCCGTAATCTTTGCTGGAGAAGAAGTATTCTCCTATTGGGGGCTGGCCAGGCGAGAGGGGAGTCTGAACATTCTAAGGGAGGCGCAGGATTCTAGAGGCTCCGAGTTCTTTCCTGGAGTCTTTTATGTCAGGTACCCCCAGAGAGAGGAGCAGCCTTCTCACCCTGGCCCCTGCAGGTAAGAGTCCTTCCCTTTCTAATGATGATGAGGTGGGAGCATGATGAAGGCACTGCTTCTGCTGTTGCTGTGATGTTACTGGTAATATGGACAGTTATGGAACCTTTTATCTTGCTTCATCCTCACAACAACTATGAGGGAGTGACAGCACAACACCCCATTTCATTGTTGGGGAAACTGAGGTATAGAGAACACTTGTGCCTGGTAAGCTCCAGAGCTGAGACCCAAACCCCGATGCTGGCTCTCGAGCCTGAACTTCACATCCTCAGAATGTCGGGGTTTCAGACCCTCTGGAAGGCCCCAAGGGGAAGCACCTCCTGTGGTCCAGTTCCCAGGCCAGGCCTGGAAAGAAAGAGGTGGGCTCTCCACATGTTTCCGTCTTACCAGTCTTTACAATTGAGGTATGTCCGATTGTTCTGATCTCACAGATGAGCAAAGGGAGGCTTAGAGAGTTTACAGAGATGTGTCCAAGGCCACCCAGCTAGGAAGGAGTGCCAGTCTGCTGGGCTCCAAAGCCCACCTTTGTCCCTCTACCTCTCAGTCACCCTTAGGAACACTTCTGCTCTTTGAGGTTCTCATCCAAGCACGCTGTGGGCTTCTCAGTGGGGCACCCATGGGACCAGGACTCTCGGCATATTTACTTTAGGCCGCTTTCTCAGCAGCTCAGACCCAAAGACAGGTGGTAAGAAGAGAGGGGGAAACATGGTAATGAGGGGAACTAAATCACCCATCCCACCCCTGTGATGGCCACGCCCATAAGAGTCTCTGCAGATAACTTTGGCCTCTGGATGGACATTTCCCTATTCAGAAACTATGACCTGCTCTTCTCCTCCCAGAATCACATGCTCCTCATGCATTGTAGCAGCACAGAAGGCACCAGGACCAGGAACTTACAGGAAAACTCAAGTCACGACGTCTGAGGCATGGTTGCAGGATCCAGGCACAGAGTCACTGTACTGGGAAGTGCTGATGGTGGGAGGGGTGTCTGCACAGGCTGAGCTGAGGGAAGCAGGGATAAGGCATTCATTTATTTACTTCTTCCTTTCACTATGCTTTATTAAACACCTACTGTGTGCCAGGCACTGTGGTGAGTGCTGGGATTAAGAACAGAGGCTTTGGAGCTCATTGGACTGAATTCAAATTCCAGCTCCATCCCTGGGCAAGTCACTTAACCTTACTGCTCATCAGTATCCTCAGCTCCAAAATGGACACAGTGGCAGCACCCCACTCACTGAGCTGCCATGAGGATTAGATGAGGTTATGTATATGAAGTACTTAGAGCAGTGCGTGGCACATAGTAAGAGCTGAATAAATGGTGGCTATTAGTGCTATTATTATCTCTGTCCTTGGGAGTTCACGGTCTGGTGAGGCACACGCATTAAAAGAAACAGATAATTTCCTAATGACTTGGGCCAGGAAGTGAGCTACACTGAGTAATGAGTGTCAGAATTTCCTGCCTCCCTGCTCTCTATGAAATGCACTGAGGTCACATTCTGTGCTTTGTTTCAGGACAGGGTCTGACTGGAAGTACTCCCTCTGCCCTGGGTGCTAGGGGGCTGGGGTCCAGAAAAGGGGTCCTTGTCATCTTCCCTTGTTTGGTTTCACCTTCTGAAGGGAGAGAAAAAAATGTTGGGATTGGAAAGAGTAACCAAGGCTCCTTACAATTCTGTACTGCAGACAAGAGACAATGAAATGGAAAATCCAAATGGCCAAATGAATATATAAGAGCAGGAAGTTTAAGTTTTGATGACAAGCAGCACATGAAATGATAATCCCCTGGCAGGTGACAAGCATTTTGGAAGCAACAGAACAGAAAGGGATTAGTGGGGTGAAGTTAAGGATCCTTGCTCCCTGGTCTGATGGAATGCCTCTGGGGGAAGGGGGGCCACGTCCACTTTCTAGACTTTGCAGGGAGCTTTGTCACCTGAAAGGATCACCCAGAGGCCGACTATTCTCAAGTGTCACTGCTTTTATTATACTCATGATCTTAAGTACAATATTTGCCCAGGGGCAGAGGGAACTAGACTTTCCAGGGGGCCCAGAAAGACTCAGTTTTAATCAAAATGGTGATCACCTTTCTCTCAGATCCTAACTGTAGAACATACACACTTTATTTTGTTCTTTTGTACATTGTCAACTTTGTACCCAAAAGATCATCTCTCAGGAGCTATCTTTAAGAGATTTTTTTTTTTAATGATGTCTCAACTCAGAGTCAATCATAGTCTGGATGGAAAATTCTCCTTCCAGGAGGTCAGGTGTGCTGATCTTAGGATGAGATAGTATTGAAGCTAAATGTGCCTCTGAGGTTTGCCTGCTGGTGGGGCCAGTCCCCACCAGCTACTGACAGAGTCCAGGCAGGTTCTAGGCCCCACAGTTATATTAAGCCAAGACTCTGGGCAAGAGTCAGACTGAGGAAAAGGGACCCCCAGAGGAGGGATAGACGGGTGAACCAGCATCATCGCAGGTAATGAGACTTCCCATTCGGAGTGATCTTGTCTTGGTGGGTATAAGAGTGGCCCCCAAAAGATATGGCCACGCCTTAACCCCCTGGGACCTATGAATGTGACCTTATTTGAAAAATGGCTTTTGCAGATGTGATCAAATTAAGGATCTTGAGGTGAGATTATCCTGGATTATCTGGGTGGGCTCTAAATCCTTACGAGAGATAGAAGAGAAGGGGCCATGTGAAGACAGAGGCAGAGTTGGAGGGGGGCAGCCATAAGCCAACGGGTGCTTGGAGCCATGAGGAGCTGGAGGAGGCGAGGAAGGAAGCTTCCCTAGAGCCTTTGGAAGGAGGGCAGCCTTGCTGACGCCTTGATTTGGACCTTGTGTTACTGATTTTGGACTGTGGCCTCCACAATTGTGATAGAATAAATTCTGCTGTATTCAGACTCCACGTCTGTGGTCATTTGCTATGGCAGCTGTCAGAAATGGATCCAGTGGGGACAGAACTAAGTGATGAAAACATTCATTGAAGAGCTGAGCCCATGAAGACCGTGGCTCACAAACAGGCAGGAGGCTCGGGGTGGGTTGTTGAAGACAGAGAGGAAGAGGGGTCCAGAGCCTCTCATCTTCATCCTCGGCCAGCATAAGCTCAGGCCAAAGATGAGCTCACCCTGAAGTACCCGGGCGAGCACCGTCCTGCGTGACGTGGGCGGTTGTGGCGCCTCTCTCTTTGAATCTTGCGCAGACGGCCCTGGTGCCTCTCTCTTTGATTCTTGCTTTTCCATCCTTCCCATTATGCCCACTGGCTTGCCGTGGTTACAAGGAAGAGATCTGCTCAGGTGATTTAAGAAAGAATGAGCACATGGGGCCCAGGCATATCATCTCAGCAGCAGCCCAAGTCACGCTGGAATCCAGTACTTCAACCAGATGCTGGTGGCTGCTGGGCTCAGGACAGTGCTGGTGACCCTGGGGGAACTGCCCTCAGCCCTGGGGCACTTCTGACACCAGAGTCCTACATCTGGGGAGCTGGAAGGGGCTTTCTGAACTCTCATGGACTGGATTCCTACACACAACAGCTCAGTCTTCTCACCCCCGATCCTTAATTTTTTATACATACTGCTCCTCCCCTGCTGGGCAGACATAGGAGCCCACAGTATGAATGAACAAGCAGCAAGCGGATGCTAAGAGAAACTTCGCACGCAGCCAATCTCAGCTTGGCCGCTTATTTTTTTTCTAGAACACGTGTGTTTGTGGTTGTGATATTATATTGCACACATTAATATAGTCATATTTTCTGCTAGTAAAATTGTTCCTGGCTCATATAATGGGATGAAATATATCAGTATTTCATGGTGTTCCGCAAAAAGCCCCGTAACTCCCATGTGCTCAGCCACATGGGCAAGTTTGAGAACCGCTGATCTATAATAAAGGGTAAAATCATCGAACACATAAGTAAGCAGGAGGTCTGAAAGGAATCATTTGTCACCAATCCCTCAGCATTCTGGGAGGTGGTAATTGTCCTTGTGTACAGGCAAACTGATAAATGAAAGTTATTTTAAATTTTCAAAAAGTATTTGATTATACTTTGCATCTAATAGAATTGATATGAAACACCGAAGACCTCTTTTGGCTTTCAGGGCCAAGCCAGGAAATTAGCCTTAGGACTTCATGAAATAAACATAGCCTTGTGACTTCGTGGCCACACTTTGATTTGTCCATCTCATTCTGTCCACGCAAATGGAGGCTGCATGTGTAAACGCCACATCACAGATGCTGGCCCGGGCCCCAGAGTTCACAGGGCCTGCCGCTCAATCGGTTGACTTGGGAAGTGTCCTCAGGAGAAAGGAATATCCTGGCATCGGGGTCATTGTCTCCCTAATCTGAACTGAATCCTCCTGAGGTATCAAATTCAACCTATAAAGGGTCCTCGAGTCCCTGCAAACTATTCTCAGCAGTTATTTGCAGGAAGACATTCTTTAAAGGCCAGGAAGCCTGGATGTTGGCCACCTGCTAGAAGACATTGTTCTGCTTCCTGCGGAACCCAGCAATGGATTGGCTCCGGCTGGAGCGTGGGGTGCATGTTAGTCACTGGGCATCCTCGCACTGGAGACGGCTTAGAGAAGTCTGCCGAAGACCAAGGGGGTAATGATTTGTGATGAGAAGACAGAGAAATAACAAAGAATAATACAAATAAAATAAGCCTCTCTTAATTATAATGTAGTAATATCATATGATGAGGATGAGAAAGAAGAAAATGGCTCAGAAAAAGCAAGTTAAGCCAAGAATGCACTTTAGGCCTGGAAAGGGTGACTCCACTCTGGCAAAAGGAAATGTGCCTTTGTAAGATGGAGTTTGCGATGAGAAAGCATAGGCCGAAAACTCAACAAGAGAAAAAAAGATGCAGCAAAATCTTCCTATGATGGATTCACAACTGGCTCTTAAAGAAAATCCTGAGTTCAGAGGCGTGTTTATTCCGTGATCATTTATTCGGACCCTGTCCCTACCGTGTGTTAGACACTGGGCTAGGCCCTGCGGAAACAACAGTTCAGAAGACAGACACTGTCCTGCCCTTTGAGGAATGAACTCTTCGGTGAGGAATCCATTAACACAGGTGGTAATTACAATGTCATGTGATAAGGGTTATCACTAGAACCCAGGATCTGACCAAAGGAAGGGCTCTCCCCCAGTAGAGGGAGCAGGGAGAAGGGTGGCCATCCCCGTGTCTCTGCTAGAGAAGGAACCTGGCTTACTGAGCCCTGGGCAGTGTCTCTCACGATGGGACACACCATGGTCCCTGGAGGGCAGCTACCAGGAGCATAGATCGTTTTGAAAGCATTTTAATGACTGGGTCCATTCATAATGCAGCTGCTGCAGCCCCAGAAACTCAGACAACGGGCAATATGATGGAGTCCACACTATTATAAATATTTGATCTCCTAAAACAATATTACCGTAAATATTATTCACTGCCCTGAAAAGCTTCGAGCTCATAGTTTAAGTTTCCCCCATTAGGAGCCTAATGAAGAGGATTTCAAAGTGCACTCTCTGAGGACAGGTCTTCCTGGCAGGCTCCATGCTAGGCCCTGGGGAGGGAGGGTAAATGCAGGCCAGGTGGTGCTGGCTCCGAGTGAGGGAGACAGGCAGGCCCAGAGGGAGGAGTACAGCAGATGTCAGTGGATAAGCCTTCACTGGGGCCCCTGGGGATCTGGAGGACCCTAGGGGGGAGGCTGCACTTTATCCAGGGTCCCAGAGAGGAGTATGGGACTGTGGCTGACTCTGTTTCAGATTCACTGGGTGGCCTCAGGCTTGGGACAAAGTCACCTCATCTGCAAAATACAGACAATACCCGGCCCTACCTTCTAGGGTGAACATGTGGGAGAATGTGGGGACCTAGCACAGGGCTCTGCACTTATTATGTGCATAGGAAATACCAGCTGTTAGCACTGCAGCGAGCACGGCTCCTGCATTCTGCTGCTGCTGCTGCTGCTGCTGCTAATTGACAGCCCACACCTTTCAGGTTACAACCCAGCCCCCTCGGCATGGCTCACAAGCCGCTCCTCCATCTTAACCTCCTCTCTGCTGAGACAGGCCCCAGGCCCCGGCAGACACTTGCTGTTGCCCCTCATGGCACTCGCCCTCCTTGCACTTCCCCTGCGGCTTGTTCTCTGTGGCTGGAACACTCACGTCCCCCTCTGCCTGGCCAGCTCCTTTGGGTCCACGATGCTTTAACTGCTGGTGCCCCCTCCGTGGACCCTCCCTGACCCTCGGGCACCCGGGAGACCTCTCCTGTGGGTTCCCAGAGGGCCCTGACTCTCTGTGATAGGTGCTTGCTGGCCAATTCCCTCTCCATGCAGCCATGAGCCTCTGGCAAGCAAGGATGGAGCCTCACTCATCTTTCTACCTGGAGGGCTCAGCAGAGTGCTCGGTGCATGGGGCTCAGTAGTTGCTTGTTGAATGAATGAATGTATTACACAGAGATTTACAATCTCCAAAGGATATTCATACCTGGTGTGCATTTGCTGCATGGATGTCCCGGGAGCATCGTGGTGCTTCTCAGAGGCTCAGGGAGGCTAAGCGAATTGTCCAGAGCTACTCAGCAAGTTAGGAGCATGATAGTAACCCAGGTGCATCTATACCCTGAGCCCAAGGGACGCTGAGTGATTACAGGGTATTCTGGGGCCTGGGTTGTGTGAGTGGACTCGGGGCATCTTTTTCTGACTGTGACTGATTTAAGAGGTGGGGACTCTTACAGAACTATTACTCCTGGCTCTCCTTCAGTTCCAGGTTATTGGGGGTGAGGTGGGAGTGGAGGGGTTCCTCCTGGAGCTAGAAGCCATCCAAGCTCTCAGAGTCATCAGATCCTATGACAGGGCTCTTGGAAGAGGAAACTGAGGCACAGAGAAGTTGGTTCACCTGCTCAAGGTCACACAGCTAGTCAGTGGTAGAACTTGGCAAGGAGCTCAAGCTCTTATCCACTGTTCATTTCCCTGGGTCTTTGGCACAGAGATCACGCAAGGGTCTAAAACAAATCTAGCCCCCAGGATAGCTGGTGCTGATGATTTAAAGAGCCTGGCAGTGCTTAGTCTTTCTGCCCAGCTCCCTCATTTTAGAAAATGTTGAGATTTAAGAGCTCATAAAACTGAGCTGTAACAGTGCCCTGCCAAGAACTCTGCACAGGGCTTTCTATCTTGGGCTGCCCGGCCCAGTGGTCTCAGTCTTGTCCCCAGTCACCCTGGGAGAGTTCTGCAGTCGACTACAGCTGCTGAGCTCCTCGGGCCCTCAGGAGGCCCATCAGGTCATCTATGTCCTTGCCAGGGCTAGAATGACATGCGGCGTGGCAATGTGCGCAGTGACTGGCTAAGTTCATAAATCGTTCAGGACTCCGGCAGCAGTGGCAGCAAAGCTGGGCATCAGAGTTCTGCCTGTCACCAAAGCAAGTGAGCATTGATGAGCATTTGCACAGGGACCACCTTGCTGTGACCACAGCAAGGCAGAGGTGACAGATGCCCATGGAGGCAGCTCTGTGGGCACTTGCAGCCCTCCTAATCCATTTCGATGGTGGTTTTCTTCTGGTTGAAACTCCCTTCGAAAGTCTAGGGTTCATGTCACCAATATATACGTTCTCCAGCCATGCCTCCAGCACCTAGCATGGTCCTGTCCAATAGCAGTATCCAATCAATGTGTACTGGGTGGAAGCATGGATGGATAGAAGGAAGAGAGGGAGAGGCAAAGGGAAGGATGGTAAATTAATTATGAAAACGACCCCATTTCTTCGTGTCTGTCTGTATCCACACTGCTTGCAATGTGACTTTTCAGCTTCCCGCATGAAGAAGTGGAGGGCTTTCCCCCATCCCTTAAGTCTAAGTTGCATTTGTGACTTGCTGTGGCCAATGGCATGCAGTGGAAGTGACAATGTACCAGCTCCAAGCCAAGGCCTCAGGATCTCTTGTGTACTTCTGCTTTTTCTCTTGGCACCTGGCCAAGCCACTAAGTGACTAAGCATGAGCTGGCCAAGTGCATGATGACAGACACATGGCCCAGCCACCCCTCCACCCCCGCCTGTCCTGTGGCCAGCCATCCCCCAGGCACATGTGTGAAGGGCCTCAGGCTGCCCCAGCAGCTGACCTGCAGATGCAAGAGCCCAGTTGAAGTCAAACAAGCCTGGTTTAGATCTTCCCTGTAGAATGATAGTCTCAAGAGTGATAATAAATGCTTGTTGCTTTCAGACTGCTGAGCTATGGGGTGGTTAGTTATGTAGTGACAGTTAACTGATACTGTATAGAAACCTTGGGAAACTATGCTCTCCAGGTTCCGCAGAGCCCCAGTGTCTCCTTTGCAGAGGCCTCTTCCTTGTCCCCTTTTGTCCTATGCCATCATCTCCTGCCACTCCAGCCGGAGCCTTCCATTCACGTTTGGACTTTCTTTTTCGAAGTCCATATCTAAGATATCGTGCAAGCTCTTTCAATTCAATTCAGCCAACATTTATGGAGCACCTGCTGCGCAAAAGACGTCATTCCAGGTGCTATGGAGATGGAGAAAAATAACACATGACTCTTGCTTTCAGTACGTTTAATGGCCATAATAGCAGCATCATTAAAGATAACTGATATTTGCACAGTACTTGACACTAAAAGAACTTTCACACATTATCATATATTTGAATTTATGATTTAGGAGGTGACACAGCAGGTCAGACGCAGATTCAGCTATTACTGAGTATCTACTGTGTATGCAGCACCACAACAGATGCTGGTGAAAATAAATGTCACAGGGGCACGTAAAGATTTGAGCTTCACTCACTGCTGGAGTGGTTACGTCCACTGCCTTTTAAGCTATATCCCTCCTTGTAGAGGAAAATTGAGATGCCAAACCAAAGACTACAAGGAACACAGGTAAATTTCCACCTTGAGGTTCAAAAATCAATTTTGCACATGCAGTTAGGGGATCCATGGCTTAGCATCAGTCCTTGTGGAAAAGATCCGAGAGAGGTTTTAGTTGTCATAGCAACTGAAAAGCCAATTCTGTTTTGGATTACAGAATGAACATGGTAACCATGTTATAGGACAATGGGAGGGCGCTGGGCTTCTCATGCTACATCCAGGCCCAGCTCTACATTCTTTTTTTTGGAGACGGAGTCTTGCTCTGTTGCCCAGGCTGGAGTGCAATGGCATGATCTCAGCTCACTGCAACCTCCACCTCCCGGGTTCAAGCAATTCTCCTACCTCAGCCTCCTGAGTAGCTGGGACTACAGGCACATGCCACCACACCCAGCTAATTTTTTGTGTTTTAGTAGAGACAGGGTTTCACTGTGTTGCCCAGGCTGGTCTCGAACTGCTGAGCTCAGGCAATCCGCCCGCCTTAGCTTCCCAAAGTGCTAGGGTTACAGGTGTGAACCACCGCGCCTGGCCCAGGTCTACATTCTAAGGAGCCTGTTAATTAACCAGAGTGTGATCAGAGGGAAGACTGGGATGAAGAAGTGTTAGGAAGCTGGGTCTGAATGTTTGAGGGAATTTGGGATATTTAGCCTAGAGAAGAGAGGGCCCAAGAGAGATGGGAGGGCAACTTTAACTGTTTGAAAAGCCTGTTGTGTTTAAGAAGTCTAGACCTTCAGATTGCTGCCAGTGGAAAAAAAAAAGAGGCTAGACTTCTCCACTGTTGGCCATAAGAAAAGAATGAACAGGGTGAGAGGTGGAGGAACTGAAGAGAAATACATTTCAGTTCAACTTAAGCAATAACTTTCTAATCTCTGGAACCATCCATCAGCGGAACAGGCTCTTCCCCTGTGGAGAAGATCTTCAGTATCCATTGACTAAAGGTTGTTGGCCTTGGTAAGAGTTTGAGTTCGATGACTTCTAAGGTATCTTCCACCTCTGAGTCCCTGTGAAGAGCTCTGCAAAAGTGGCTTCTGAGACCCCTGGGTGCGGCCACATCCTTTTGTAAAGACAGCTAAAAAGAAGGTTAATTGGAAGAACGCTTCCATCAGCACATTGGACTCTGGTGGCTGCTGAGAACATTTGAGAAATTGGTCTATGCCAGGAGAATGTACATTAGCCTTCCTATAGGAACCCATATAAAGATTTTATCTATATGAAAGTTCATATGTATATGTTATGAAAATGTGGCCTATAATTATATAACTACATGATATCTATATAAATGTGATGTTTAATTCTGCTCTGAAGAGGGGGAAGTGAAAGCCTGGCTGGGCCCCTCTTTTCGTTATGATGAGGGGCTCCTCTCTCCCAATTAAAGGGTTCAAGAATATGAAGCCACAGTGTTAAGCAGAGGGAGCAGGAGAGGAAGGCAGACAAGGGAGGGAACTGACAAGGAACATCAAGCTAAAGGGGTGGTCAGATTAACAGTGCTGCAGCAGGGAGACATGCCAGCTGGGTGAGGGGTTGAAGTGAGGGCTGTGTTCACTCGCTTCTGACATGCAGCTTTGGGATGTTGTTGCTGTTGTTGTTGTTTGAGACAGTGCCTCACTCTGTCGCCCAGGCTGGAGTGCAGTGGCGCAACCTCAGCTCACTGCAACCTCTGGCTCCCGGGCTCAGGTGATTCTTGTGCTTCGGCTTCCCCAGTAGCTGGATTACAGGCACCTGCCACCATGCCCGGCTAATTTTTGTATTTTTAGAGACAGGGTTTCACTATGTTGGCTAGGCTGATCTCAAACTCCCGACCTCAGGCGATCCACCCACCTTGGCCTCCCAAAGTGCTGGGATTACAGGTGTGAGTCCTCCAGCCCGGCAGATGGTTCTGTTGATGATAATAGTGCTAATAGTTGACGTTTACCAAGCACTTACTGTATGCCAGGAGCTATGCTTTATATGTTATCTCATTTAAACCTCACAACAGGCCAGTGCCGTAGGTGCTCTTGTTACCTCTATTTTAGAGAAGAGCAATTAAAGCACAGAGAGCTTAAGTAACTTAGCCAAGGTCACACAGCCAGGAAGTGGCAGAGCTTGCATTTGAACCCAGATTGTCTGACTAAAGCCTGCACTTTTAGCCTCTTCCCAGTCACATCTTGTCTGTCTCTGTAGTGCTAGTGGAAGGTTGTCCATCTGCCTTTCAGGCATCTGCAGTCCCTAGGGTGTGATAGGACAGCGTCAAAAAACAGTTCAAGAGTGCCAAGCAATCCCACCACCTCAATATATTGATTCCTCATCTGGAAAGAGACAGGAGAGAAAGATGAGTTCTGCCTGGTGGCATAAATTAGCTCTGTGCCCTTGGGGCTTTGTCTCACCGTGCTGCTGCCTTGCCATTCAGGTGGCAGGCCTGCCTGCAGCAGAGCTGTTGCCAGAGGGATTCGCGGCTGGCACATAGCAAGTGCCGGGACAGCAGCTTCCACATTGAGCCTGGACAAATGGCAGAACAGAGCAGAGGGCAACGCAATTTACAAGGAATCTTAGCAACCAGGCAAGGGGCAATAAACCAGAAAATCGCTGAGGAAACTCAGCGGAGCATGAGCTACATGAATTGCAGGATTTGTGAACCAATTTACACCCATCAGAGGAGGGGTGAGAGGGGTACCGGGTGGCTCCGAAAGCCACGGCTGGAGAACTGCCAGGCTGTCATCCGTGGCAGATTTGTTGAAGGGCAGTGAGGACATACAGCCCTTGCCGAGGGACCGCTGGGCAGTGGTCTCTGGGGACATTATGAGAGGACCTTCGGCTGCCCTCTCTGCAAGGGACCTGGGGTGCCTCATCCCGCTGTGGAGGGATGGATGTCAGGGAAGGGGGAAAGGTATGGATGGAGGGCCTCTCCTCCTTTCTCCCAGGGAACTGGTAAAAGACGGATTAAATGTTCTTGACCAGAAATGAAGCCCACCTTTGGTTTCCATTCCAAGGAGTAAATCTCCTGGGAAGTGAACACCATTTCTCACATGAGGCACCCTGATGGGAGGTGGGAAGAGGCTGGTGAGGATGTGGAAAACAAGCAAAGGAGCGAGCAGCACCTTCTCCTCTGGGTGACAGTGGCACATGTCTGTGCAGAAGCACACTGCCATCCTGGGAGAGCTTTGGGAGGGACAGATTCAGCTGTCCGTGGACCTGTGCAGGGGGGAGGGCATAGGAGGGACCAGGTTATCCCATATAAACATCTCCACCTAGTTAAACCAGAGCTCCATGACAGCATGTGAGGCAGACGTGTCCCTTTCAACCACACAGGATCTAGGACAGTGTCTGGCCCCATGGTGGCCTGCCATGTTACAGGCTCAGGCGAATGATCAAGCACTCTAATAGTAATAAATGTGCAAGGTCCAGAATTGGTATCAAGAGCTAGAATCTCATGTTAAATTAAAGACAACAGTGTATAGATATTTTAATAAGGAGACTAATGCATTGCCCTAACAGCCTGACTCTTGCTGATACTCCTGGGAATGGGAGTGAGACACTGCATTGCAAAGAAGTGGGCCTCAGTCTCCCCATCTGTAAAGCAAGGTGGGAGGTTGAAACCAAAGTTCTCTAGGGCCATCTCCAGCTCTATCTTGCTGTGGTTTTGCAATTCTCAGCAGCACCAGGGGGCTGGGACTTCTCCCTGGAGGATCAGTATGATCCAGTCTTCCCATAAGCCGCATGGTGCTCCCCACAAAAGCTTCTGGAAAGCCTCTCTGCTCACCCCACTGCTCCCTTTCCTCTGAGTTCTAAGTTCTACTGGCCACAGAATGGCTCCCCAAGGCTTTGCTGCTGCTCAGCAGGATGCAGCACAGGGGATCTGTCCTTTTCAGGTTCCTGCCACAGTTCCCGTCTAGGACTCCACCTGCAGTGCAGGGTCTGGACTGGGAGGAGGGAGCAATGGCAAAAATGGCAGCCACCACCAACCCAGGGCCTAGCTTTCTGGCCCTGAGCACAGATTGGGAGAGAGCTCAGCTGTGATTGAAATGGCCTTGTCTGCCAACCTAGTGTACAGGGCACAGAGTGAGTCACACAATTTAGGTCAACACAGGGCAGTGGCATGGTGTGGGCTCTGGAGCTGGACACAGGTGGGTTTGAGCTCTCTCTCTACATGGCTGTGAGGCTCAGGAAAGTCCTCTGCGTGCATCAGTCTTTTTGTGTGTACTAGAAGGCTGAGGAGTACCCGAAATAACACACGTGTCTCCTGAGTGCGGGGCCTGGCACATTGTTAGTGTATGCTCAGTGAGTGTTAGCTATTTTTAGTGCCCATAACCCAAATCCCAGTGACTAAGATGCACATGCTCTTTCCTACTTGTTGTTAGGACATCCTAGAGATTCTAGTCCTACGGGACAAGCTGGAGGCCCAGGACTCTCACCTGAGCTGAGGTCCTTGGCACAGGCTGGGACTGCACATAGGAGTGGAGTCTAATTTCCAGATGACTTAGGAGCTAGCTGAATGGTCCAAAGAATCAAGGCCAAATGGATAAGAACAAGAAGAAGAATCAGATCTTCCAGGAAGGATCTGTTACAGAGTGTATCAGTCAGCTTTTGCTGCATAACAAATAGCTGCAACATCTCAGTAGCACACAACACCAAGCATTTATTTTACTCATGAATCTGCGAGTTGTCTGGGGAAGCTCTGCTTCATATGGTCCCTAGGCTGAAGGAGCTGCAGCTACCCAGGAAAAGCTATGCTCACTGCTGTGGCAGAAGCACGAAGGAGCAGGCGGAAGCTTGCCAGGTCACTTAAGGTTTAGGCTTGGAGCTGGCACACTCATTTCTGTTCCATTCTATTAAACAAAGCAAGTTACTGAGCCAAGCTGAAAATCAAAGAGCAGGAAAGTGGCTGGGCGTGGTGGTTCATGCCTGTAATCCCAACACTTTGGGAGGCCAAGACGAGTGGATCACTTGAGGTCAGGAGTTGGAGACCAGGCTGGCCAACATGGCAAAACCCCATCTCTACTAAAAATACAAAAAATTAGCCAGGCGTGGTGGTACATGCCTATAGTCCCAGCTGCTTGGCAGGCTGAGGCACGAGAATCACTTGAACCCCGGGAGGCGGAGGTTGCAGTGAGCCGAGATTGCGCCATTGCACTCCAGCCTGGGCAACTGAGCGGGATTCCGCACCCCCTGCCCCGCAAATGAAAGGAAAGTATACTCTGCCCATGTGGAGGCTACAGCAAGGATGTTGTTACAGGGAAGGGTGAAGAATTGCAGTCTCCAATTTGACCTTTCACTTAAAGAATGAACCCTGGTGGATAGGAGTAGACGTAGGAGGCAGAGAGATCCCCAAAGAAACACAGACCAAAGAAGGTCTGCGGTGGGGCTTAAGGAAATGTTAAGTGAGCAGAACTGCTTCAGGTAGAAACGACAGTGTCCACTTCCATGGGTCCCAGGGCACTACCATGAAGCCCCACTGGCCAGGACCTCTCCATTTCACTTTATCAGTTGCCCAATGGGCTGGCATAAAAGTGGAATGGCTCGCATCCTTGTAGGGAAATCGCCCAGCGTTATATCAGAAAGAGGCTGTATTTGATCAGAGACTTACCAGGACTTCAGGTATACCAGAAAATGACTAAGTGATATCACTGTGTAACAATTCATTCCTTAAAAATTCCATTCCTCTCAGGCAGGCCGAATGTACCCAAATGCATCTTAAAATGGCTCTTAAGGTGCACTTGCCTGAAAATGCCAGGAGGGAACCTGGTATTGGTGAAGGGAATTATTAATTACTAAGGTAGGCATGGCTTTAAAGAGATGGCCTAGGGGTCGTAATTATTGCTTTTTAATTGGGCTTTGTATTCCTCTTAACTTCCAAACAAATTTGAGATGACTGACAATTAAAAATATGGGCCCCAGGACAGCAAGATTAAAGATAAAATATCCAAAGTCATAGGGATGAAGGGAAGAAATGATTAAACCAGAAACCTAGCAGAAGACAGTTACTGCAATTGCACATTAAATTGAGCTAAAGCGAAAGGGAAAATATGATGAGTTATTGGATAAAGGGAAGTATAGCTATTTGTCAGGAGAGCCAAACTTTTCCCTGACACTCAATGTGAGCACAAATTTATCATGAGAATCTCAACAGAGGGGGACAGTGAGGCCCATAACAGACGCTCTCCTCCAAGACTCCTGCAGAAGATGCAGAAGCATTCTTCAGATGGTCGTTTATTATATCGACCCTGGATAAAAGCTGAGGTCTTCGGGACAAACCCTTCTAGATTTAATATAGCCCCGGCTAATGGCTTATAGATTGTTGAAGAGACAGGCCCAGTTAGAGTGTTAGAAGGTCAGCCCTGGAGCAGAGGGCAAACACTGGGAGCGATGTGTGGCTTTTCTCCTGGAGCCAGGCTGAGAAAGGACTCCCGGATGGGCACTGCATGGCCCACATCCTCCTGGAAGCACGATCGCTAAGCAAGGCAGAGTCCTGAGTGGGTGAAGAGCAAGAAAGCCCTTAGTATAGGAAGAAACGTGAACAGTCAGGCCACAAAATGGACTACAACCATCTCATTTCATTTATGTGAACAAAACATATATGCAAAGAGAAAAGACTAAAAGGAAATTCACCAGCATGTTAATAGTGGTAAACTCTGGGTTGTGGGAACTTGGAGGATTCTTTCTCCTTATAATTTTCTTTACTTTTTAAATCTTCTAAGATTGATTGAGCCGGTATAATTTTATAAACAGAAAAAAAAAGAGAAAGAAAATTTCTTTCCTAAAATCCTGTCTCTGAGGTCTTTAAACTGTGGAGAGGAATCACTAGCAACGGTCCGTGTCTTCCTGAACAGACATCCGTCCAAGCAGGTGGGAATAAGACGTCCAGAGCCATGGAAATCTTCATTCCTGTTTCTGCTTCTCTGACAATCTACTAAACCTAACCCTTCCTTTCTGGATCGTGTGGTTTCACGGAGGGTAAGGAAGACGTGGAGAAGCTTGGCAGCTGTGACCTCTGATCATAAGAACATTTTGCTTTATTGGCACAACTTCTCTGGCAGGAAAACTGGCAATATGTGGCAAAACCTTAAAAATGTGCCTGCCCTCGCTACATTGATTTTACATATGGAAACTTATTCTAAGGAAATAATCATGGCCACATGGGAAGATTGAGCTGTAAAGATATTCTTTACCGCATTATCTGTACAGCAAAATGTGGGGAAACTCACTCCACATTTAGCAAACCTAAATCTTCACCGTTAGAGATGTAGTTAAATAAATGGTGGTCCTAAGGAACACAGTACAACCTTCACAGAGGACAGTTTGGCAGGATGCCTAGTGGCAAAGGGCTGTTTTATGGGCCTCTGTTAAATAAAAAGTGCAGGTTTCAAAAGCTCATGTACAGGACCGTTCTATTCTTGGAAAAATGTATATATCAGTAGGATTATAGATGATTTTCGTTTCTCCTCCCTATTCCTATTTCTGGTTTATCTGCATTTACTAAATTTTCTATTATGACTATTTTTTTGGTAATTAAAAAAATGAAATAAAATGCATTTTTTTTTCAAAGTAGTACTGTATCATAGTTCTGTTTTCTGGAGGAAGATTAGAGGAACACTCATAATGTTGGGATGATCTTTAAGGACCCACTGGGAACAGGCTTGCCCTGTTTCAGGTTAGGAAGTTGGAGCTGAACAGGATGAGGCATCTCTGGGCCATCTGTCTCTTCTGTCCTTTAATTTGCGTCCCTCCCTGGGTTTGAAGCAATTTGCATGACAGCGCAGTACGTCCGTCCTTCCCTCCTCTCTCTCCTGCTCCTCAGGTAGGAGATGATTATGGGGCTTGCTCTGAAACAGTGGCTTGTGGGTGATGCCCCCTACTGGAGGTGGAAAATGCCAGGAAGCAAGAACAAGAACAACAATCGCCAACCCTGACGTCAGGCTAGCTTTTGAAAGATGACATGTTCTTCTCAGGGAAGACCCGCTTTAAGAGACAGGGACCCAAAGCAGTGCCCCTGCATCTCGTGTGTACCCTCCATGAGGTTTGTTTGGCTTTTTGCTATTAAGTTCAATTCTTTGAAAATTCATCCCGGTTCAATTTCTTCCCATGTTGCTCCTCTTTGTAGACAGGCTAAGACAGAGGAACATTTTTCCTCTTGGTCTCCCTAGGTTATAAGCCACAAAAGTGAAGGGATATGTCTTCAAGAGGAAAGAATACATTGGGCATGTCACAAATATTACCAGGCCTTTGTGCCGTGAGATTAAGGGATGTCTGGTTGAAATAAAGACAGGCAGGAAAACAACGTCATAAGAGTGAAGGAAAGAAATCACGGGCGACAGGAGTCCTGGATTTGAAGAGACCCAAATGAAGCTGGTGACATGTCTCCTTGTTAGAATGGTTCTTACAGTGTGGCCTGGGGATGTGGGTGGGACACGTGTGTTCTCCATGTGTTTTACAGAAAGGAAGGGAACAGGTCTATATGGAGGTCTCCTCAGTGCAGGATGCTTTGCACGTGCAATCTCACCAGGCTTCCTACAGCCATGGGAAATAGCTGCTGTCCTCCACACCCCATAGGAGAAGAGACCAAGGTTTAGAAAGGCTGAGTAACTTGCCTGCAGCCACGCAGCTAGAAAGTGGAGGGGTCTGAATTTGAACCCGTCACTGTCTGACTCTGGAGACTGAACTCTTTCTGCAGTACTAGGTCCATCTCCCTTGGTGTCAATATTGATAACTTGACTAAAGCAGATGAAAATGCTTAGCCCGATACTTTTGGCCTTGGCATGAGACAAACAGCTCCAACTGTTTGCCAGAGGCACTTAATTCTAAAGTTTTAAATGCTTTCTGTTTCCAGCATGAATCAGTTGTTTGCTTTTAACATTGTAAACAAAGGGTTACTTTATAGTGTCTTACCAAAGCAGTATCGGGTGCTCATTTATTCTCGTGAGAGATTTTAAAATTTATTTTATTTTGCTTTGGTGTTTTGCAGCAGTCAGCAGAAGAGGGGGATGTGCTTGGTTCACTGAAGTGGATAATGGCTAGAACTTTTTAGGAGGCTCTGCTCAAACAGGGGAGAAGAGCTCCCTGCTCTTTATCAAGAGTCTGGTGGGCATGGATAGCAATTCCAGCACTTTGTGGTTTTATAAACACATTTTAAATATTTATATTGAAACACTTTCAAACTTACAGCAACATTGCAAGAAGAGTACAAAGAACTCCCATATCCATTTATTCAGATTCCTCAGTTGTTCACATTTTACCCCAGTTGTTCCATTGTCTTCCCTCTCTCTATATACATCAACCCATTAGCATTAGTGTCTTTCTGAACTTTTGAGAATAAGTTGTGGACCTGACACCCCATACCTTTAAATACTTCACCACATCAAGGACATTCTCCTACATAACAATCACAAACCTTCCAAATCCAGAAAAGATGCTGATACAACATGACCATCCAATTCACAGACCTCATTCAGAATTTGCCAACATTTCCCATCAATGAATGCCTGATCAATGTTTCTTTTTTCCTTCCTTCCTTCCTTCCTTCCTTCCTTCCTTCCTTCCTTCCTTCCTTCCTTCCTCCCTTTCTTCCTTCCCTCTCTCTCTTTTTCCTTCTTTTCACATGGCTCCAATCCAGGATCACATGCTACTTTGATTGTCATGTTTATTTCCTTTCAATGTGGAAGTTTCTCAATCTCTCCTTATCTTTCTTGACCTTGACATTTTATGAAGAGTACAGATTTCTTGATTTTTTCCAGTGCTTCCAGTGCCTCGTGCTCAGGCTGTGCATTTTGATGGAACATCACAGAAATTAGGGCTCTTCTCATGCATCTCATCAGGACACGTGATACTGACCCTTCACACCACTGGGATGTGATCCTTGAATGTCTACCTGGTCACGGTGTCTGCCAGACTTCTCTACCATAAACTCACCATTTCCCTCTTTGTGATTGACAAGTATTTGGTGGAGAGATATTCCAAGGCTACACCAATATCAGGGGCTGGGTAGAGGATCAATGAACATGATATTGGCAGAGCCTCTGAGTATCTCCCCACCAATTACTACGCCTGTTAATGCCTTTATTTACAACCTCAGTGATTGTTGCCAAATGGTGAAAATTGATTTCCACCATTCCTTCTGCATTTATTTGTTGATATTTCGAGGTAAAGAAGAGCCATCTCTTCTGATTTACTTATCTGCCTACCTACTTACCTATCTACTTATTCATGTCAATATAGACCAAGCTTGTCCAACCCACAGCTTACCAGCCGCATGCAGCCCAGGATGGCTTTGAATGCTGCCCAACACAAATTTGTAAACTTTCTTAAAACATTATGAGATTTTTTTTTGCAATATATATTTTTTTAGCTAATCAGCTATCATTCGTATTAGTATATTTTATGTGTGACCTAAGACAGTTCTTCTTCCAATGTGGCCCAGAGAACCCAAAAGATTGGGCACCTCTGGTATAGAAAATGAATTGTAACCCATGAATATCATTATTTCGGTGCTCAGTTGTCACAGATTTGACTAATGAGCCCATTCAAGCTGCCTCCTGTGTCTTTTTGACAGGTCTACATCGTTCTTTCTTTGACATAAAGAATATCGAAGAACTTTCTGGAACAAGATGCTCCACCCTTGTCTTGTACTTTCCTTGCCTCAGCCCTGGAATCAGTCATTTCTCCAAGAAGCTCTGATTCCTTTTCGTGGAGGGTGGTGTTTAGAAACCAAACACTGGGTGCTCCCTCCTCCTGGAGTGTAATTGTTTTCTAGGCCCTCTTGGCAGGCAGAGCTAGGAAATTATGTGTATATATGTGCACAAACACTCACTGTGTAGTATATATTTATATGTATGAATACACATAAACACATCTATCTATCATCTATCATCTATTTATCTGATCACAAGGTTACATTGACACTTTCAATTACAATCTATCACCTCAGGATTCTATTTTCCCCTTTTCCATATTTGTCAATCCCTTCCCCAGTGGTGAAAAACCTAGCTCCAATTAACCTCAATTTATTTACTCCTTTAGTCAGTCCCCCTAATGTAACCCAGGTCTTGACGATGCCAGCTGGCTCTGAGTCCCTGGCCCTGCCACTGCCATCCAGCTCACAGCCACTTCCAGGGCCCTGGCCCTGTACCACCTCTAAGGAAAAAAAAGAGAAAGGAAGAGGCAGATGAGGAGGAAGAGCAGCTTGAAGCCTTGATCATTTTCTTTGGGGTCTTTCTGTCTTGTTTTCTTGTGTAGTTAACACAATCTGGAGCCACCATTTTTTGGGACCACGCTTACTCCCAGGCTATGCAGAGAGGACATACTTTTTTTTTTTTTTTTTTTGTAAACAGGGTCTTGCTCTGTTGCCCAGGATAGAGTGCAGTGGTAGGATCATGGCTCACTGCAGCCTTGACTTCCCAGGGTCAAGTGATCCTCCCACCTCAGCTTCTCAGGTAGCTGGGACTACAGGCACACGCCATGCCAGCTAATTAAAATTTTTATTTTTAATGTTTTTTATTTTTTTTAGAGACCGGGTGTCTCCATATTGCCCAGGCTGGTCTTGAACTCCTGGGCTCAAGCAATTCTGCCTTGGCCTCCCAGAGTGCTGGGATTACAGGTGTGAGCCACCATGCCTTGCCTGGACCTATTTTTATACCAAAAGATTCCTGTCCCCTCCACTCTTCCAGGTCATCGGATGTGTGTGTGGCGGGGGCGGAGGGGGGGGGCAGTCAAGGTATTGGTAGATCAGCAATTGCCTTGATCCTTTCCATCAAGGACTGGAGCTGAGGGTAGTAGAGACTCTAGGCTATGAAGTTGGGCTTGAGTGAATGGCACATAGTCTGGCCTGAGGCAGCCACTTCCCCCACGGCACACTGGAGGAGGGACCCCTTGCAGAGAGCACAGAAGCATGGCACACAGAATGCCGCCAGCTTTTGTGGGCCCTGAAGCTTGTACAACTTTTGGATCCTCTTTAAGAAAAACAATGTGAACATGAGTTACATGAGCCTGTGGCATGGCCTTTAGATGCCTCTTGCTCTTTCCATAACTGTTTTATGGAAATTCGCCCAAGTGGATTTCTACTACTTGACCAAGAAGCTAAGGCACCAACAACAAAGCAAACGCCAGCTATTTTTTTCCCCTCTCAATTTTGAAGGCGAAGTCAGTTCAACGTTTTTGTCCCTGAAAAATGTTCCTCTTAACTAGACCACTGAATTGCCAGATAAGATTTGGGATTTTGCAGCAGTAAATAAAGAAAAATCAGAAGTTATAGTTTTGGCATTGCCATCCCAGGGTTTTAGTCTGGTTCACAAAGATGCCTTCTAAATCAAATGTCTGGGTGTCCTTCAGGATTGCTGTTGATTGAACATTCCTGGGCATGCTTTACATCCAGTGCCAAAGAACTTCAGAGTTCATATCAGAAAAAGTTTGAAAATTCACTAGCTGCAAATTTTGGAAGTGAAAGTTAACCCCTTTTCTAGGAAGTAGTGGATGGCAGATGAGCAGAAGACTGCTAACTAGAGGGGCTGCTCAGGGTTAGGGGTCTTGCCAATAAGGGGCACTGTGCCCCTGAGAGTGCCTCCTGCTCACCCCTTGCCAACAGGACAGTGTAGCACAAGGGGTCCCTCCTGCCCACTCCCCTCCTTCTTCATCCCTCCCTGTAAATCCAAGAGGTGAAAGGGATTTGGAGGACCTTTTATGAAGGAGATTACAAAGTTATCATCACTGATGTCAGGAAGAAGAAAGACTACAGAGTACTGGATCAAGAGGACACTTCTTCATTATCTAGTCAATTCCTGGCTCAAGTTCTAGCTCTGTACTCTTTAAGCAAGTTACTTACACTTTCCCAAACATTAGGCCCCTCTTCTGTAAAATAGAGGTAAAACTAACACCTAAAGTCCCTGTGAATGGCAAAGTACAACAACTCCTCCACAGCCAACAGATGTGTCTGATGCACCAGGCTCTGTTCTGAGCACTTCGCTTACATTGTTTCATTTAGTTCCTACTACAACCTTATGAGTTAGTTGCTATTTGTATCCCATTTTACAGATGAGGAAAATTAGGCACAGGGAAGTAGGTGATTTGCCCAATGTCATTTAACTAATTAATTGTTATTTTTATTAGATCTGAAGAAACTGGAGGACTGAAGCTCAAGTTCATGCCCTTCGTCTGATTAGAGGATTCTTTGCTCATTTCAGAGGGGAATTTGCAGCAGGCCCTTTTGCCACTACATGGGGAAAGCAGAGGGTGGGAGAATAGTTGGAGACTTACCGGGTGTGAGCCAAACTAGCCTGTGGTCCAGTAAGAGAGAAAGAAACTGATTCCTCCTCCAGGTCGGGTGAGAGCACCCGGCTGTGGAGAAGGCGTGAAGGGTTCTAAGATCCTGAAACTTTCTCCCCTGGTGGGAAGGGAGCAGCCCTTGTGTCTGTGGGCCCCGAGGGCCAGCATCAGTGGCACTGATCTCGTACGGTGGTCATTACCTTGGCTGCCCCAGGTAGGGGGCCGTCAGGGACTCTTGCTGAGAGGGGCCAGGCACTGAGGGGGCTGGCTGCCCAGACACAAGCAACCCACCCATCCCTTAAAAGTATACAGCTGAGGCCAGATGTGGTGGCCCACGCCTGTAATCCCAGCACTTTGGGAGCCTGAGGTGTGCGGATCATGAGGTCAGGAGTTCCAGACCAACCTGGGCCAACATGATGAAACCCCGTCTCTACTAAAAATACAAAAATTAGCTGGGCATGGTGGCGGGCGCCTGTAATCCCAGCTACTCCGGAGGCTGAGGCAGGAGAATCGCTTAAACCCGGGAGGCGGAGGTTGCAGTGAGCTGAGATCACACCACTGCACTCCAGCCAGGATGACAGAGAAAGACTCCGTCTCGGGGAAAAAAAAAAGTATACAGCTGAAAGCCCAACGCACCTTTCAAACCTCCAGTGACTCCTAAGTTCAAAATGATACACTGTACTTATGAGACATTAGCTGGCTTTCTATTTAACACCTACAAGCTTTGACTAATTTGGGGTTGGTGACTTTTCCCCAAAGAAAGTCTTATAAAGAGATATGCTTGGGGATTATGTAGGTTCCCAAAAGGAAATTTGCCTAAGGACCCTCCCAACTCAGTCATATGGCCATTTAGTGGTGCAGCCAGAACAAAATGCTTCCTTGGATTTCAGAGCTTGGGCTGTGGCGTCATTTTGACATGGATCCAACCCCAGCTCCACTGACCCACTGAGGGAATCTGAGCAAACTACTCATCGTCTCTGCACCTCCCTTTCCTCCTAGGGTTGTGTCAGGATTAGGTGAGACAATGCGTGTAAAGGCACAGCACGGGCCTGGCGCAGTGCTGGCGATGAACTCTTCTTACAGTCTAGTGACCTTCCTGTGACTCAGCAATAGCACCGCCTAGCGAACTCGCTTTTGGAGTAGCCTTTCTTTTTTCCAGCTTTGTTGTGATATAACAGACATACAATAAACTACACACATTTAAGTGTACAATTTGATGAGTTTTGACATAGGTACACACCTGTGAAACATCATCACAATCAGAATAATGAACAGATCCATCACCCCAAAAAGTTTCCTTTGCCCTTTTGCAATCCTTCCCTCCCTTCCCCTTGTCCCCCAGCAAACATGGATCTGCTCTCTGTCACTATCGATTAGCTTGCATTTTCTAAACTTTTTATAAATGGAAGCATACCATATGATTCATTTTTTGTCTGGCTTCTTTTACTCAGCATAATTATTTTGAAATTCATCCATCTTTGGATGAATCTCAACTTGGTTTCTGTTTTTTTCTTTCTGCACATGGTGGATAAAGTATTTCCAAATGAGAGATGCAGGCCAGTGGGGTACTTCTCCAAGGTCCTGGCTGGGGTTTCTAGTGTATTTTTGCAGCTGCCTGGGGTTTCTAACACTTGTCTTTTGAGCACTCTGATGCTCCCTGTGTCCCAGTATGTGCAAGTGTGGCTGGTTCAAAAGCCACAGGACTTACCAGGGTGCACACCAGAATCTTGGACGCAACTTTTTCACATTACGTGTGCCTAGACTTCATCCCCAGGGCTTCAAAGGTCTGAAGTGTGGCCTGGTTGTGAAACTCTGTTTTGAAGTAATGCCACTAATTTCCAAAACTCACCTGGGCAGTGAACACATAAGCAAAAGGAAAGGAGTTCAGGCTGGGCATGGTGGCTCACGCCTATAATCCCAGCACTTTGGGAGGCCAAAGTGGGCAGATCACTTGAGGTCAGGAGTCCAAGACCAGCCTGGCCAACACAGGGAAACCCCGTCTCTACTAAAAATACAAAAATTAGCCGGGCATGGTGGCAGGTGCCTGTAATCCCTGCTACTTGGGAGGCTGGGGTAGGAGAACTGCTTGAACCAGGGAGGCAGAGGTTGCAGTGAGCTGAGATTGTGCCACTGCACTCCAGCCTGGGTGACAGAGTGAGACCCTCTCTCAAAAAAAAAAAAAAAAAAAAAAAAAAGAGGGAGTTCAGGTAGTACCTGATGGTAGGAATCACCTTCCATAGAAGATCTGCTGTGGGCTGCTCTGTGCGCCCTGGAAGACCTTGTAAGACATCTGTGGGCCAAGGTGAGTGTGGTACCCACAGTTTTAATGACCACATGTGAAAATAAGTCTGCTCCCTGAGTTTATTTCAGTATTTAAGCACACATGACCAGAGGGCCACTGCGTGTTGTGTGCATCAGGAAATAAACAGGGTGGTGCCGTCACCTGCCTGCCCATGCAGTTCCAGAAAACCACACTCAAGAGGACACGGAAATCAATATCGAAAATGAGACACTCAAGTTACCACAAAGAGCTATTTTTGCTTATTCCAAATTGCTCTGTTTCTTTAAGTAGCTATTTTCAGTTAGCCTCTTCTCTGGCTATGTATAGGAATGGCTCAGGCAATCTAAAAAAGAAAGAGGAAAAAGAAAAGAAATCTGCAAATAGGTTCACACCCCAGGGATAAATCTGGGGCACTTGCAAAGGTGGTACGAGTCAGTTATTTTCCCAAATACCCATCTTCTCCGAATTCTACCCATGGGTTGGAAACCATCAAGAAATAAATACCCAGGTACATTAGCGGGTCACTTTCTAGTAAGTGCTCAGAATTTAAAAATAGAGATTTAAAAGGAAATGTCTCCTTTGCCTCTAGCAGGGGGCAGCTCTCTGCTCTGTCTTTTGCTCTGCTTTTCTGAGACCACGTTTTGGTGGCAGGTGAGGGGAAGCTCAGGTCTATTTTTAAAACCTTCTGCTTCTCTGACTGTTGCCAGGGAGAACTTGGACAAAAGAGCAGTGCAGAGAAGGGAAGGAAGATCACCGTGAACGCTGGTCCAGTGAGTCACTCAGCGATTGTGCGCTGGTTCTACCGCCCCCAAAGACATCGGATCTCCCCCATCAGCTCTATCTCCTTTGCTGCCACCTTGTCTGGGTCACTGTTATTTTTCACCTTGGCCAAGTGGACTTCCTGTTCTTACTCCTGGGTCTTCCAGTCTGTCCTCCACCCTGGAGCCAGAGAGAGATTTTAGAAGTGCAAATTGGACTGAATCACAGTCGTGTTAATACAAATGCATAATAAAAAGTCTGGAAGCTGTTAATAGTGAGTGTCTCTGGGGTAGGGGCGAAGGGAGACTAGAATGTTTTTACTATGCCTGCTTCTGTGCGGTTTGAATTTTATACTAGGAGCTTGTATTTCTTTCATAATTTTAAAAGAATCTCAAACGTTTAATTTGGTCCCTGTACTCTAAGAGTTCTTAATCTTGCATTAGAGTCACCAACACTAAAAAGTCTAGGAATTATGCTTGTTCACTATGGCCTTAAGGAGCAGAAGCTGCCATCGCCGAGTGGAAGTGATCAAAGTGAGTATTAAGAAAGAGTGTGCTGATAAGCAGAGCTGCCCGAAGGTGGGCTGGTGGGCCAGCACAGACAGTGTGCCAGGGCCAGGGCAGATGTCCCGGCTGAGGCTGGTGCCCTTTGCTGCGAAGTGGTCACTTGCCCTTGGGGTCCCTGCAGTTCTGTGACTCCATGGGATGCCCCGGCAGATACGTTTTTTAGCCTGACGGCTTTCTTTCATTTCTACCTTTAGTGTCTTTTTCCTTTTTTTTTTAATTGTTATTTTTATAAATTCAGAGACTACAAGTATAGTTTTGTGATACCGATACATTGGGTGGTGGTGGAGTCTGGGCTTGTAGTGTAACCATTACCCGAATAGTGTACACTGTACCTATTAGGTAATTTCTCATCCTTCATTCCCCTCCCACCATCCCACCCTTCTGAGTCCCCAGTGTCTTTCTACTCTGTCCATGTGTACACATTCCTTAGCCCACTTATAAGTGAGAACATGCAGCCATCTGCAATTTCTTTTTTTTAAGTGAGAACATGTAGCCACCTGCAATTTCTTTTCTTTTTTTTTGAGACAGAGTCTTACTCTGTCACCAGGCTGGAGTGCAGTGTCATAATCTCTGCTCACTGCAACCTCTGCCTCCCAAGTTCAAGGGATTCTCCCGCCTCAGCCTCCTGAATAAGCTTGGATTACAGGTGCCTGCCACCATGCCTGACTAATTTTTGTATTTTTAGTAGAGATGAGGTTTCAGCATGTTGGCCAAGATGGTCTCGATCTCTTGACCTCGTGATCTGCCCGCCTTGGCCTCCCAAAGTACTGGGATTACAGGCGTGAGCCACCACGCCTGGCCAGCCACCTGCAATTTCCATCAGACAAATACAGTCCTGCAAGTCATGACTTAATCTTGTAGTTTCATGTGCCCTGAAGGTATGGACAGCAGTTCTTCTACAAGAAAAAAGAACACACAAGATCTATATGGAGTCAAATTGGTTATTAGAGTTGGAAGGAGGAGACTCCAGGAAGAGTGGCCAGGGAGGAACCATCAGCACAAGCATTCCCAGCTAACCTTCCCCCTGCGGCTTCAGCTATGGAAGCCACTTCATTTGTAAGTCAAGTCCCATGGGTGCCTGCCCGTGCCTGCCTCCCCCGCCTGCATTTTGATCCCTCCACTCACTCCCTCAGGCACAGTGACACCTCTGGATGCAGCTCATTGTTTGGCTTCTGGAAGAGAAGTCATATTCCTGTCCAAAGGGATGACATATCTTTCCAGCTGTCATTATTCTTATTGTGGAATAAATAGAGATATTGGTTTGATTGGACAAGCGCTTTATGGAGCCTACCTCATTCCCTGTAGTCGCTCAGACATTTACAAATTGGTTGAACCATGTTTTTATTTTCTCCACCACCTCAAGGCCATACCATTTCTCTTTTTAATATACAGACTATGCCTTGCACAGAGTAAGTGCCAATAAATATTTGTTGAATTGATTTTCCTGTTCAGAGATGTGGCAGAAAGACCCTCTTGTTTTGTGTGCATAATTCTTCTGTGCGGCGATTGTTGAAATCCTTTCTTGTGGATACTGGTCATGTCGGCCAGCACCACGCCAAGTCTCAGGGTCTGAGCTGAATATTACCTTGGTCAACAACCAAAGGCGACCTAAAGCTGAGCACAGATTGTGGTGGGAGAAGGGAGACCACAGGGAGTAAAAGGAGAACAATTCCAGTCCCTCACAGACAGGGATGAATATATGCTGCAGGCAGGAGTCAAAGTAAGAGGCTGAGAGCCCATGAGATGAGGAGCGGGTGACAGAGTAGAGAGCAAAGGGGGATGATATGATGGGTTCAAGGTCAAGGTGGTGGCCAAGGGCAGCCAAGCCAGTCATCCTGGGTTTGTATCCTCGTTCATGCTAGATGCCACTTTGGACAACTCTCTTAACTCCATAGAACCACATCAGCTCCGTCTCTATAAGACCGGGGGGCTCATAGTCACTGTGGGGATTTAACAAGGGAACTAGTATTTGTGAAAACACTGTAACCTGGGAAATGTAAATGCAAATAGAAGGCAAATTTGCAACATTTGGAAACATCTCCTATCCTTAAATAATTTTTGCAAGTCTTCCTCTGCTTTCTCGTTCCTCTTGAAGGTTTGTTCCCAGGAACCTGGGGTCTTCAAGCTTGATGGGATGTTGGGGTTCACTTGGCTCATCCCTGTCGTGTCACAGACAAGGAAATAGGCTAAGAAGGCTAATGAAAGTCATCCAGGGCTAATTAAAGAGCACATCAGGCTGGGCGTGGTGGCTCACACCTATAATCCCAACACTTTGGGAGGCTGAGGCGGGAGGATCACCCGAAGTCAGGAGTTCAAGACCAGCCTGGCCAACATGGTGAAACCCTGTCTCTACTTAAAATATAACAAGTAGCCAGGCATGGTGGTGCATGCCTGTAATCCCAGCTACTTGGGAGGCTAAGGTAGGAGAATTGTTTGAACATGGGGAGGCAGAGGATGCAGTAAGCTGAGATCACACCACTGTACTCCAGCCTGGGCGACAGAGCAAGACTCCATCTCAAAAAAAAAAAAAAAAAAAAAAAAAAAAAAGAAAAGAAAAGAAAAGGAAAAGGAAAGAAAAGAACACATCAAAGGCCATCCCCACCAATCACAGCTTCACTGGCTTGGATGCCTAGTTTACATTTTTACTTTGCTTTTGACTCCCCGGTTTTCATTTTACTTCCACCCCACACGCCATTTTAAGGACAACTCATGCTGCTCACTATAGACTAATACGGTCTAACTATTGAGTACATGGTGGGGATGCTCATTCAGTTGGCCCCAGGCCCTAATAATAATAATTACCACAGCTCAGAGCCTTGAATCTGCTACTGGGACCAGGCTACTTGGAAAAGATGACCTTCTGCAGGGTCCAGATCCAGCTGGTGAAGGTGGGAGGGAAGAAGATGAAAAGCCTCTGCTCCCCTCTGTCATGCCGCTTCATCTTACCTTCCCTTGCAAAGTTAAGTCTCCGTCGAGTCTATTTGGTTCCTTGCAGAGAACCGGCTTCCCACTATGCCTCTGTCTTACCTGGTGTCTTTGGCAGAGCCCCGAACCATCTCAGTGTCAAATCCCTGGGCTCCCCTATTTGGCCCCGGTCTAGGTAACTGAACAGTCCCTGCAAACACGGGGGATTGATGTATGTCCAATGCAGGTATGTCATGAAAAGATTCCACAGCAGAGTGACTAAGGAACCAATTAGGAGATGAATAAAACATGTCCTATATAGGTTATTCAAGAAAAGACTAATAATGAGAAACCCGAAGAAAGACGGGTGCATTCTTTTTGGGATCGTCCCTTCTTGAGCAAGCAGAAGAAGGAAGGCCTGAGAGTCAGTCCTTCAAGGGCACAGCAGCCAGGGGAGGTGCTGAGTGATGGAGGCAGAAACATTTTTTGCCCCTCAATTAGCAGACTTCCAAACACTGCCTCCTCCTCCTCCTCCATGGTTGGGAGATGCCACATTTTGCTTGTCCCAAAGCCCCAGGACCCTCTGGCCCAGCATGGTTGTCTCCTTCAGCTGTTGCTATGACCTGACCCCAAGTCCTGGCTATTGACGGAGTGGCCACTTGACTTCCCCGGATGTCTCACTCTGCACTTCCTGATGTGGAAATCTACCCCCTATCCAGAGTAGGGCCTCTGGATGCTGGCCAGCCTCTTCCTGGCTCCCTGTATCAATGTCTTCCCTACAAAGGCTGAGATGCAAGATCTGTTTTCCAAACCACCAAAGTCATCACATACATGTGTGAATGCATACATTTGCCAAAAAACTGGCAGACAATACTACTAATGATTAAACCAGAGCTGGCTTGGGAAATGAGGGTAAGTCATCAGCAAACTCGTCAGTGAGTGGCAGTGAGGCGCTATAGAGAGTGGCTGGTGTCAGAGGCTGTGAGTTCCTGCACACTCACTGCCTGCATTGCTACTAAAATAAGTCTCAGTTTCCTCATTTGCAAAGTGGGCTTAATAATCAAAATAATGCTTATTCTATTTACTTTACAAGGTTCTTGCTAGGATCAGAGAACACAAGCCCCGTGAACTTTTTTTTTTAGAAAGCTATACTTGCATACAAGACTATTCGTTTCATAATTAGCAAAGTGCCTTGCTGAAAATAAGTGCTCACTAGGCATTAGAACTGTAGTCTGATTATGAAAGAAAACATTATTATTTCATGGCATTTCCTACCTGACTTTCTTCTTTGCCTGTCTTCCCTGCCTCCCCCATTAGACTGTAAACCCTCTGAAATCAGGAACTCTGTCCATCTTGCTCAGAGCTATGTTCCCTGTGCCTTGGGGCGTATTGGAACAAAGAAAATATCATTAAGTGGTTTTTGAGGGGACGAATGGCGGCCTTATGGCTCAGAAGGAAGCAATGTAGGGAACAGTTAAAATGGGCTTAATTCTGGGGAATGCAAGCTTTTTCTTTTTCTTTTCTTTTCTTTTTTTTTTTTTTTAAAGACAGAGTTTCACTCTTGTCGTCCAGGCTGGAGTGTAATAGTGCAATCTTGGCTCACTGCAATCTCCGCCTCCTGAGTTCAAGTGATTCTCCTACCTGAGCCTCCATGCCCAGCTAATTTTTGTATTTTTAGTAGAGATCAGGTTTCACCTTGTTGGCCAGGATGGTCTCAATCTCTTGACTTCATGATCCACCTGCCTCGGCCTCCCAAAGTGCTGGGATTACAGGCGTGAGCCATTGCGCCCAGCCTGCAAGATTTTTTAATGAGAATTTGCTGCTGGTGTAAAATGAAATATATCTTAGAAAGTAACCAGGTCACCTTGGAGATCAAAATATGGAAGAAAACACTGAGTGTGAAGATCAGATAAGAGATCTGTGGATATTGCCAGGTGCAGTGGCTCACACCTGTAATCCCAACACTTTGGGAGGCTGAGGCGGGTGGATCACGAGGTCAGGAGTTTGAGATCAGCCTGATCAACATGGTGAAACCCCCTCTCTACTAAAAATACGAAAATTAGCTGTGCACCTCTAACCCAGCCACTCAGGAGGCTGAGGCAGGAGAATTGCCTGAACCCAGGAAGCAGAGGTTGCAGTGAGCTGAGATTGCACTAGTGCACTCCAGCCTGGGTGACAGAGTGAGACTCCACCTCAAAACAAACAAACAAAAAGAGATCTGTGAATATTGAGTAGGAAGAGATTTGTTCTGTCTTCTAAAAAGCTGACTCCATTTGTATTGCCCCAGAAAGTAGAACCAGGACCTACAGAGAGATGGGGTTTGTTTCAGTTAAAGACACTTGAAAATAGAATGGGCTGGCTGAGGAGGTGGTGAGTTTCTAGACAGAGGAGAAATTCAAGAAGAGGCTGGATGAATTTGTGGCACTAACGTTGTAGGTAAACTGAGGAACTATGTTATTAAATGAGATATAATAGGGCCTCCATGGCCCCAATTTATTCTAATCTGCAGGGTTCCAGAGGCGAAGTCCAAAATAAGTTAATGAATTAACTAATTAATTAATTAAAGGGAAAGGGGGAGGAAAGGGAAGAGGGAAGGGAAAAGAGGAATGATCGGGGATCTCTGCCATTTCCCTTCCTTGAGAATCCTTTTCATCCTCAACCCAAGCCCCTTGATAAGGAACATCAGACACTACCCACACCCATCTCAGAACAACTCATGACTTGCATCCTCCTTCTCCAGCCAGACTATACCTCTCACTGGTACACATGGCCTCAGCTCCCATCGCCCTGTCTTCAGCCAGGCATTCTCTCTTGGTGTAAGGAAGACCACTGTTTACTCCATGCTGAACTGACCCTGGAGGTTCTTTGTTCATGACCTCCACATACCATGTGGAAGAGGAACTGGCGGCCCCGTTACAGGCTGAATGTTTGTGTCCCTCAACACGCCCAAATTCACATTGTTGGAAATAAGAGCTCAGAGTTGCAAAGAAAATGAGCACTCAAATAAAGGATATCTCAGCAAGGCAAACTTACTTCTGCAGAAGGGTGCTGCTTGTTCTTCTGGTCACTGCAAGAGCACACTGAACAAAGGAGGCAAGGGGTTTTTATCCCTAATGCAGTCAGTCCCTACTACTGTGTCTGGTCCCCATTGGCTGGGGTCGGACCATACCATCTAAGCTGATCCCGACTGGCTACTTCAAAATCGAGCAGGGGTGGGGGCTACAGTGGAGGGAAGAGCACTTTCTGAACTAAGGGTGCCAAATAAGGAACAGATGTGGGTTGTTACAGATTGGCAAAGGATGTGGGTTACAGACTGGGAACGGATGTGGGTTACACATTGGGAACGGATGTGGGTTACAGATTGGGAACAGATGTGGGTTACAGATTGGGAATGGATGTGGGTTACAGATTGGGAATGGATGTGGGTTACAGATTGGGAATGGGTGTGGGTTACAGATTAGGAATGGCTGGAAGGTTGTTTACTGTAATTAGGGGCAAGGAGACAAGGAAGTTAGGCTTTGAAAATAGAGGACAAGCAGAACCTTTGAAGAGAAACTCACTGTTTCCAATAATATGTTGAAGCCCTAACCTCAGTGTGGCTGTACTTTGAGATAGGGTCCCTAAGGAAGTAATTAAGGTTAAACAAGGTCACAAGGGTGCAGGCCTGACTTGATAGGATTAGTGTCCTTACAAGAAGAGACACCAGGATGTGCTTCTGTTGTCTCTCTCCTCTCTCTGCCACAGAGAAAAGGCCATGTGAGGGCATGGCAAGAAGGCGGCTGTCCACAAGCCAGGGAGAGAGCCCTCCCTAGAAACCAAATGGACCGACACCTGAATCTTGGACTTCAAGCTCCCAGAACTGTGAGAAAATTAATTTCTGTCATTTAAAGCTGCCTGGTCTGTGGTATTTTGTTATAACAGCCTGAGCTGACTAAGACACTCCCTTGGTAAAAAAATTTCAAGGAGGAAGCGTGATTTGGATGCTCATTCTGCCACTTACAAGCTGAGGGGCCTTGGGCAAGTTATTTTTCTCTCTGAGCCTCATTGTGGTCATTGGTAAAATGTGGATCATAACACCTATTGCAAAAGGCTATTATGAGGATCAAGTGAAAAATCTGCATGTGGGTATCTGGGGCTCAGTAAAACACTTAGAAAAAGTTAGATTTAAAGGAAGATACCTACATCTTGAAACTAGAACATTTTGAGAGACAGGACTTGCTGGATTTCCTAGGCCGACTAAGAATCCCTAAGCCTAGCTGGGAAGGTGACCACTTCCACCTTTAAACATGCGGCTTGCAACTTAGTTCACACCTGACCAATCAGATAGTAAGGAGAGCTCACTAAAATGCTAATTAGGCAAAAACAGGAGGTAAAGAAATAGCCAATCATCTGTTGCCTGAGAGCACAGCAGGAGTGACAATGATTGGGATATAAACCCAGGCATTCGAGCCAGCAATGGCAACACCCTTTGGGTACCCTCCCTTTGTATGGGAGCTCTGTTTTCACTCTATTTCACTGTATTAAATCTGGCAACTGCACTCTTCTGTGTTTGTTATGGCTTGAGCTGAGCTTTCGCTCGCAGTCCACGACTACTGTTTGCCGCAGTCACAGACCCGCTGCTCAGCTGCTCACTTCAATCCCTCCAGATCCGGCAGGGTGTCTGCTGTGCTCCTGATCCAGTGAGCACCCATTGCCACTCCTGATCAGGCTAAAGGCTTGCCATTGTTCCTGCATGGCTAAGTGCCTGGGTTCATCCTAATCGAGCTGAACACTAGTCACTGGGTTCTACAGTTCTCTTCCGTGACCCACAGCTTCTAATAGAGCGATAACACTCACCACATGGCCCAAGATTCCACTCCTTGGAATCCGTGAGGCCAAGACCCCCAGGTCAGAGAACACGAGGCTTGCCACCATCTTGGAAGCGGCCCGCCACCATCTTGGAAGCGGTTCACCACCATCTTGGGAGCTCTGTGAGCAAGGACCCCTGGTAAAAATTTCTCGCTGTGATCACCTGATAAAACAACAGCAGCCTGCCCCCCTGGAGGCTGCCTCTTCTGGACAGTGGCCTTGAAGTCCCCATTTGCTTATCAGTTACCCTTTGGGTTGGTATAAGAGCGTTCATCTCTCAGCAACACCAGCCTCTCCCGTGTCTCCAGGGTTCACATCCCAGAGCTCCTTGTGCTTTTCTCCACAGAATTTTGGGATCACAGCTAAAAGAATCAGCTGGTCTGTTGGAACATTTAAGTTCTCCTGCCCTCCTGATATCTGCAGACGTAGGTAACAATTCCACGTGCAAAACTTTCAAGTAATGATGAATCCTCTGGGGCCATAACTCACACCCTGAGGCCACCCCCGAAGGATGGCTGGAGGTACCCCACTGAGGAGTCATCCCGCCCACTAGTCCCATGAGTCACGCCCTCTCATTAGATCAAATCAGAGGCAGGGAGAGATTTACAGCTTATCTCAAAACATCTGGACCGGCAATGTCGATTCCAGACCAACAGCAGGAGAGGGTACTTGGGGCCACATTACAAGCCTTGCTTCTGAAGAGCAGCTGCCCTGAATGTTCACTTCGAACACTTCTCAGCACGCTGCCTCCTCAGAGTGTGCACATCTGGACTTGAAACTAAAAGCAAGAACTATACATTTTTCTTGCTGTTGAAATATGGCTCCCTGGGGACCCAACAGGTTGGGCCAACACAGACACTTCCCGCATCCTGACCTCAGACAAGCCCACATTCTCTAGGATAACCGAAGGGAACGCTTCCAAGTCTGCAAGCTGCCATCAACTAAGAACTCAGGCATCCTCACTTTGTGCTGAGAGGAGGCTCTTAAACATCACTGCCTGGGCTGAGCTTAGAGGAGAAGGAAGTAGAAAATGTGATTAACATGTAACCATAAAATGTTGCAGCCATAAAAAAAGAGAGAAGTTATGCGTAAGTTATGGCTGCGTGAATGGCCACATCAAGCCATTTCCAAAAGCCCATCTCACTAAACAGCAGTTATCTTGCTCCTCAAGTGGAAACCGCTTTGAGACATTTCAAAATTAGTGATTTTCTGCCAGCAGCTACACTGACTGCACCAGAGATCCTGACCACAGTCCTTCCTAGAGTCTCAAACAGAGTTGCATTTGACTTTTTTAATTTTTTTTGAGACAGAGCCTCATTCTGTCACCCAGGCTGGAGTGCAGTGGTGTGATCTCAGTTCACTGAATCCTCTACCTCCTGGATTCAAGCGATTCTCCTGCCTCAGCCTCCCGAGTAGCTGGGACTACAGGCACCCGTCACCATGCCCAGGTAATTTTTGTGTTTTTAGTAGAGGCCGGGTTTCACCGTGTTGGCCAGGCTGGTCTCAAACTTCTGACCTCAAATGACCCACCCACCTCGGCCTCCCAAAGTGCTGGGATTACAAGTGTGAGCCACTGCACCAGGCCAAACAGACTTGTATTTGACTTTCAAAAAATATGTTGCAGCTGGGCACGGTGGCTCATGCCTGTAATCCTAGCACTTTGGGAGGCCGAGGTGGGAGGATCACAAGGTAAAGAGATTGAGACCATCCTGGTCAACATGGTGAAACCCCGTCTCTACTAAAAATACAAAAATTAGCCAGGTGTGGCAGGCATCTGTAATCCCAGCTTGTTTGGGAGGCTGAGGCAGGAGAATCGCTTGAACCCGGGAGGCAGAGGTTACAGTGAGCCGAGATCACGCCACTGCACTCCAGCCTGACCACAGAGCGAGACTCTGTCTACAAACATAGACATATATATTTAAAATATATATATGTTGCATCCTGCAGAAAAAAACAATGAGGGCTGGTTCTCAACCTCAGGGTCATGATCAGATGTGATGTGTTATAACTAATTTGTTTTTAAGGTAAAGTAAAGAAATCATTCTGTGAAGAAGAGAAAGGAGGAAAACATATTGGAGATTATCATGGTAATAAATGCCATCCTCTCACATGTATTCTGAAGAGGGTTCCTGATTCAGAGAGAAAGAAATTGTTAAAGGAAAGACCAAGACAACAACAGTGATCAATAGAGAGCTGAGATCATCTGCTTGCCTTGTGAAAGAACCCACACGAAGGAGCATTCACAGAGCAGCTCTAGGACCACAAAGAGTCTAGGGGATGTCATGTTCTAGACAGGGGAGTTTTGGCTGAACACAGAGGCTCACACCTGTAATCCCAGCACTTTGGGAGGCCAAGGCCAGAGGATCGCTTGAGCCCAGGAGTTTGAGACAAGCCGGGGCAATATGGTGAAACCCCATCTCTACAAAAAAATTTTTAAAATTAGCCAGGTGTGTGTGGTGGCACATGCCACCCAGCCACTTGGGAGGCTGAGGAGGGAGTATTGCTAGAGCCCAGGAGGTCAAGGCTGCAGTGAGCTATGATAGTCCTACTGCACTCCAGCCTGGGTGAGTGAAACCTGGTCAAAGAAAGAAAGAGAGAGAAAAAGAGAGAGAGAGGAAGGAAAGAAAGAGAGAGAAAAAGAGACAGAGAGGAAGGAAGGAAGGAGAGAGAGAAAGAAAGGGGGAGAGAGAGAGAGAAAGGGAGAGAGAGAGAAAGGGAGAGAGAGAGAGAGGACGGAAGGAAGGAAGGAAGGAAGGAAAGAAGGAAGGGAGGGAGGGAAGGAGGGGCGGGTGTTTTCTTATGGTTATGCTGATTGAGCATAGAGCCTGGGTAGGGTAGAATGGAATCCTTAGGTTCATACTTTGAATCTTAAGCCTCTACTTAAGTCTGCCCATAATGCATAAGGACAAGTCCCCCTTTTCACTCTGCAGGAGAGCCTTTCTTTAGGTCAGCATGCTGGGGTGGCTCATAGTTCCTTGTCCTTTTTCAGTTTGGGCTGATGTGAACTAGCAGGTGTGAAATGCCGCCTCCAGTTTTAATATCTATCTCTGAAACTAAGTGCCACTGCAAGTGGAAAGTTCTTCTTCAGAATGAAGTAGTGGAGTTGGGAATCGAGGCAGGTACCCCAAAGGTGTGCTCTGAACAGCATCACTGCTGCAGTGGTGGGAAGGGGAGGCTTGCAGGAGCTAGGAGTATCTGCAGCCCCTTTTAGAGCACACCTGCTGAGTGCTTTGGTTCCCTTCCAACTGTCATGCCGTATGGCTCTTACAGTCACCCATCTGCTGTTTCCGCCCCTGACTCACAACTCTGATTAAGCCTGCCCTTTTTTGCTATCCTGAAGAAAATGTGCTTCTTGCTTGATCTTGTTCCTTACAAATTCATTCTCTTGTTTAGGGTCCATGCTCCTTAATGATGCTGTTGTTCTACTGTCTGCCACAAACCACTCTCCACTCTAAAGGTTGGTTAACATGAACCAGTTTGTTGATGAAATCAGACAAGACAGATGTGAGGATGATAGTCTTCTCGAGGTGTCCAGTCCAGCTTGATACCCGACAGATCTAGACTAAAAGCATCCTCCTGACCCATGTGCAGAGACGGTACATGATACTTGGCTGTGTGATGGAGACACTAAGACACCAGCTTGAGTTCTCTGCTCTTACTACCCATGAGAATGTGGGTGAGAAACATGACCACCCTGAGCCTCAGTCTTCTGATGTGTGAAATGAAGATAATTGGAGACCCTATTTTCTAGGGTGTTTTAGGAAGAAACAAAATCATGCTTAGCATGGTACCTGGAACACCTTTAGGGTCCAATAAAAAGAATAGCTATATTCCTTGTAGTGACTAGATAGTTCTGTATCTTGAGTGTAGTGATGATTACACAAATGTACGCATGTGAGGAAATGGCATAGAGCTACACACACACTGACCTGGTGTCAAATTCCTGGCTCAGATTTTGTGTGATAGTTATTCCCGTAACCAATGGGCAACTTCCTGTCATTATTTCAAGATTAAAAAGACAAAGACCAGGAAGGTAAAAAAAGGAGATGGGGTGGGAATAGCTGTGGTGGGATTAGTATTGTTTGGAGACTTAATTTCCTTCCCTGCTCTGCTGTATGACTGCAGAGCGCTGGCTGCAGACCCTGCTGCACTTTCGCGGCCGCCCTGGTCTCCAGGTTCATTACTATCTCTCAGACTCACAGCATCAGCCTTCACCCTGGCTCTGCTGGAGACTGCCTCAGAGCTAACAGTCCCCTGGTAACTCCCTGGTGCATCACTGCCCCAGGCAGCTCCACCACCCCTGCCCCACCCCCAGCAAGACCCCAGGCAGCTCCACCACCCCTGCCCCACCCCCAGCAAGACGCATGCAGGCTATGCAGGGGGAATCTCGTGCTGAAGGGTGACCTCACTGTGTGAGCAGAGCTCTCCACGGTCCCACACGCCTGGCCCTGGAGGGAATCCGAGGATAATGGGTGTTGCTGGTGGCTGTAGGGTGTGGACTGTGGGGATGTGCCAAGCTCGTAAGTATGAGCGTAGGAGAGAGTCCTGTCTTGATGGATGTGATGGCTCAAGCTATGGAATTCTGTTCCAGCAAGGATGAGAAAACACTCTGTGTCTGTCCAAACCAAGAAGGAAAGCAACAAGTATGGAGGGTTTTAAACTTTGAGAAGTTTCAGAGGCTCAGAGATAAGAACCAGGGAGAGATTCCAGGGGGTGAAGGCAATCAAGGGAAATGTCTGAGCCCAGGAAGGAGATGGGAGGTGAGCGGCAGGCCCCGGTTACCAAGGACGTTCATGTCTGAGTTAGACCATGGAAGAGACGTCTGTGTGAACCTGATAGGGAGTCTTTTAAAATGTTCATAAAGGAAAAGTAGATCCTATCTGTGGCAGATTGTAAAATGCAGGGGCTGTTGCGGTCTGCGGAGAAGACACCTCAGGATTTTGATCAGGTTGGAGTATTGGGGGAGCGTCACTTCAACCAGCTGCCAGAGGACCTCTGATCCGAGATGGGAACTTTGGTTGCAGATGAGCATATGGAGAGGCTCTAACTGCTTTCTTTCCTCGTTTGTCTTCCATAAAGAAGAGAAGACCTGAAGTCCAGGATCCTAGGAATACGAAGAGCAGATACCATCTTTCCTTTGCAGGAATAACAAACAGTCAGCCCAAATCCTACCCTTCCAGTTTTGGTGAGCGTGTGGAGAAACAGACACACTTCCAGACACGATGGTGGGGGTGTGCGTGGACAATGTTTTTGGGGAATTCAGTCTGGAAGATGCACACATGTCTACAACTGGGTCTTTGCGGAAGACTGTGTCTTGCACATCTCAGGCTTTTGCTGGTAAAGACCAGTGAAATGAAAGGAGTGGGTGCTTCAGAACTGCAGGCACCTGCTTCGTGCTCCTCCCAGTGCCTCTCACCAGTGGGGAAACCTCAGGAGTCTGTCTCTGAATTTGTTTCCCTTGCTGTGAAATAGGGATGGCAAGAATAAAATCTCTTTCTGGGGTGGCTGGGAGGATCACTTGGAACAGTGAACAGGCTTTGAACATTGAACCACACCTCTGGAATGCTACTGAATGTTGCTATTATGACATGTGAAGAGGCAGAGGTTTTGGTGTCTGGGAGCATTTTCCTGGGAGAGGGAAGGGGTAAGGAGGCGAGGGAGGTGGGTTGTCTACAATCATCCCTTTACCCAGGTGGCTGGAATTGCTGCATAGGAATTAAAATCAACAAAGGAAGTCATTGTGAAAATATGCATAGACAGGAGCTCCGGACAGAGTAGGTTCAGGAAACGGAGGAGATCCCCAGGAACTTTTCCAAGCACAAAGAGGAAGAAATGGAAAGTGTGAAAGTACGGATGCAGGAGCCTGTGATTAAAGCAGAAATGAAAGAATGAATAAGGGAACTATAGTTCTGCAAACAAGAAAGGGAGGAGGAGGGAATAAGACCAGCTCTCTTTGCAAGTCCTTCCTTCATCAAGCCATAGGAAGGAGGGAACGGATGGCACAGGAGCTCTGAAGAACAAAACAGGGCAAGTCAAAACCAAATCACTAGTGAGATAATGAGAGGTTAATAAGAGCAATTTCCAGATCTGTCAGCAAACGTGGGTGTGACTAAGACTGGTACACAATTTGGGGGTCCCTGTAAGATGCTACTGATGGAAGGAGAAATGGGGATTTTAAAGCAGAAACATTGCCCAGGGACCCAGAAGCCCTGGAAGGGGACTACTGCTTCCGGAATGGTTAAGTTCACTGAAGAATTTTCCATTAGTAGTTGACTCGTCATTCATAGAGGGAGAGAGCTGGAGACAGAGCAAAGGCTGGCCACGCTGGCAGTGGTAGGTATGACCCCACACTCACCTGCTGGGGTCAGCTTCCCTGTCTGCGTCCCCTACAGCTGGGAAATCCAGTTCCTCTGTCCATACAATCTTAATTTGCAAGGACTTTAATTTGACACCAGGGCTGGTGTTTGAATGGCATTACTGTTAGTGGAGGGAGCGGACGGAATGATTCAAGGCACAAGTATATCATCTGAAGAAGACTAGAGCCTCATTGCCTTAAAAGAGTCAGCAACAAGTGAAAAGTGATAGTGACTGACCATGTGTCCTTGGACAAGGTACTTATCTGCTCTGAGTGTACTTGCTGAGTCTGTTTCAACTATACAATGGGAATGACACGACGTCCTGCAGGGGATGATGAAGACCACCTTAGAGAGCAGGTGAAGTGGCCAGGGTCACACCCTAGTACTGCCCTCAAGAAACAGTTTCATTTCCCTTGCAGTGAGGGAAGCCAGGGTGCCTGGATGAGCAGACAGAATCTTTGTTTGCAGTTGTCCAGGCTGTCCCTACCATCGTCATTTAGATGTCGATGCAAGCTCAAAGAAAGCATGTCTGAGCTTTATCCCTTTATTCCTCTCTCATCTTGTCAAGCCCAAGGATGCCTTTTAAAAAATAGGAAAGGCCAAACCGTTTAAAAGAAGGGCCAAGTGCCAGGCAAGAGCCGTGGTGAGTGGTGGGGTGCAGGGAGAGCTTTGCAGACCCTAGGACTCACCTTCAGGCCTTGCACTGACTCTATCTCTTCCTGACAAGCCCTGTGCACTCTCCTCTGGCTCCTGGTGGCTTCTTTCCTGGTTCCAGCCACTCCATTTGTCCTGGACTTCATCTTGGCCCATCTGTTCTGATTGGGCCTTCCCTTTCTGAATTCTTTTCCCTGTTTTTGCAGTCCCAGAAGCCTTGGCTGCCTCCTGGATATCCAAAGTCTTTCATCTTGCCTCGGGCTAGCAGACTGCACTAATTTACACTGAGGGGTGAATGAGGCTTAATTAGGGAATGTTTGCAGCCCAGGAGTACAGAAGGGGTGAGGAAAGGAGAGGTCCCCGGTGGAGTGCGGTGAGGGGATATGGGCAGCACCTGTCTTCAGTGTGATTTGCCCAAGAGCATCCCCTAACCCCACCCCAAACATTCTCCAGTGCTGTCGAGAGAGAATAAAAAACACCAAATGCAGGAGTCAAATGTCCCCCAACCTTTGGCAGCCTCTGCCTTTTAGATGAGGTCAAGGATAGAGTCCCCACATGTGAGGCTTCGTCAGTCACCAACCAGAGATTCCACTTCCACCTCCACAACTTCCAGGGCACAGACTCCTCATCTGACAAATATGACCAAAGACCTAGCTGTGGTGAGCGCAGCATTTTGTTCTCCTGCTCTGACATATCAGTAATATTGGTATTTGAGCTGTGAGATCCCATTAGCTCTCCTCAGATCCTGAGGCTTTCAATTTCCCATTGAATTCATTTTAACCCACATTTACTGGGTGTGTACAAAGCTCTGGGCTCAGCACAGTAAAGAAAATGGTGAATTGGCCCCACAGGGAGATCATGATGTAACAGAAGCAAACTGTGAGCTCTGGCTTTCACTATAGGGTGGGATACATGGGGGCTAGAGGGCAAGAGGGCTGGAAGAATTTATTCCTGGGTTGGGGTCAGGGCAGTGGGTGTGTGGCTGGCTGGAAGGAAAGTGAGATTTGGCATGGGCCTTAGGAAAGCATCTTCAGACCGAGGGAACCTCATGAGTAGAGGCATGGAGGAGCAGGCGTGACAGAGCCTATGATGGGGAGTTGGGGAAAGCCTGGATAGGTCAGCCCAGGCCACAGAGGGAATTGGTTAACACATGAACCTGAAGGCCAGAAGTCTAAGAGACATCAGGGTCCATAACTGCTCAAATTATATGCAATTATCTTAGTGTGAATGTATTTTTTAAGAGGAGAGTCTACATATTCCTTCAAGGTCACAGTGAGATCCAGAGCCATCAATGCTGATATAGGCCATGGGGGCCTATTGGAATATTGTTTTTCATTTAAAAAGTTATTTATTGTAAAGATTTTCAAACATACCAAAAGTGGAGGTAATAATATAATGAACTCAATGTCCCACCTTCAACAATGATCAATTTGTGGCTGGTCTTGTTTCACTTGCACCTTCACCTCTTCCCACAACCTCAGGCTTGATTTGATGCTAATCTCAAAGAAAATATTCAGTATGTTTCTGAATTAAAATATAAGGATTTTTTTTAAAACACACAACCACAATACCATTAAGTCATCTAAAATGTTTAACACTATTTCCTTAATATCATCAAATATTCAGTCAGGTGTTCACATCTCCCTAATTGTCTCTTGACTTTTTTTTTAAACAGTTTGTTAATTTGATTTAGGGTCCATATAGAGTTTATACCTTGCTTTCTTTAAGTCTCCTTCAACCCATAGGGTCCCTTCCATCTATTTTTTCTGTCATTTGTCCTGTGGAGTGTCCTGCAGTCTGGATTTTGTGAGCTGCAGCTCATGGTGTCATTTAACATGTGCCTCTATCTGTGTGCTTCCTATAAACTGGGAGTTTGAGCTACAGATGTCATTATATTCAGGTTTGATTTTTTTTCAATACAACTTCAAGAGGTTCATAATGCCTGGTTGTCCCTCTTCTTTCCATCACAGTAATTTTTTTTTTTTTTTGAAATGGAGTCTCACTCTGTCACCCAGGCTGGAGTGCAGTGGCGCGATCTCGGCTCACTGCAACCTCAGCCTCCTGGGTTCAAGTGATTCTCCTGCCTTAGCCTCCCGAGTAGCTAGGACTACAGGCACGTGCCACCACGCCCAGCTAATTTTTTGTATTTTTAGTACAGATGGGGTTTCACCATCTTAGCCAGGATGGTCTTGATCTCCTGACATTGTGATCTGCCCACCTTGGCCTCTCAAAGTGCTGGGATTACAGATGTGAGCCACCACAGTGATTTTAAGCTTGGGAGATGTATTAGTCCATTCTTTTGCTGTTATGAAGAAGTACCCAAGACTGAGTAATTTATAAAGAAAAAAGGTTTAACTGACTCACAGTTCCACATGGCTGGGGAGGCCTCAGGCAACTTACAATCATGGGGGAAAGCACCTCTTCACCGGGGGGCAGGAGAGAAATAAGTGCAAGCAGGGGAAATGCCAGATGCTTATAAAACCATCAGATCTTGTGAGGCTCACTTACTATAATGAGAACAGCATGGGGGAAACCGCCCCCATGATTCAATTATCTCCCCTGGTCCCGCCCTTGACATGTGAGGATTATTACAATTCAAGGTGAGATTTGGGTGGGGACACAGAGCCAAATCATATCAGAAGAGAAGTGTAGGCATTTCAGAAAGGTCAGTCAATGGTGTGGGGGTCTGAGCAGAGGCAGGGACTAGAGGCAGGAAGACCAGCTGGGAAGCTGCTGCAGTGGTCTAGGCGAGCTGCCACCGTCCAGCCGCACGAATGAGCCTGTGTAAATGAGGGGTGCTTGTGTGCTTGCATGTGTAGAAGGCCCCCTGGAGCTGCAGGCAGCACTCTGGCACTAGATGCTTGTTTCTGTGACCTGGGGGAACTTGACAGCCACATGAGGACCATCAAGTGGCTAAATACAGCAAAATAAATGAGGCACTTTTACTAACGTATTTGCTTTTTCTCTATCTGCCTGAAGCTTTGCTAGGTGAATTAGGTTTCCAATGTGTTGCCCCTCCCTAGAAATCCCCAGGGGATAGGAAGTGAATGGAAATGACTGAAGCACAAGGCGAACCCCTGGCCTGTGTGGTTTCTTCTGTATGCTGTAAAGGAGAAAAACAGCAGCTGTATTTTAATGGGAAATGCTTAAACAGTGAAAAAGCCCCAGATTGCAAAATCTTACCCTCCCCAAGAGGCACAAGAAATTTAATGTTTGAAAATGGTTTTACATTTCTTTGAGGACCAAAACTATTCCTCTTGTTTCTGATGCCCATGAGCTAGTCTCTGACTCTCCTTGAAATCTGAGAGGGGTGGGCAGTGGGGAGAAAGAGAGAGATGTATTATATTTCCTTTTGGAATGGGTACACATAAAATTGTCCAGTAATGTAATTTTTGAAGGTGTAACTAGGCTTATTTTCTGATAGTCTTGAGTCATAAAATTATACCTTAATTTTAGAAAGCATTCTGATTCTGAGATGTAATAAAATTATATTTAAGGCTGTGAAACATTTTAAAGTGTGTTTTTAAAGGAAAATGATATTTTGGATAACCATTAAGTAGCTCAGCTATTCAAAATAAACTACAAAGTGCAAATAAAAATGTACTTGGGTTATGTTTTGAAGTTTGATACAATACCGTAGAAATCTGTTGAAGCTACAAGAATGGTAACTGAATCAAACAGATCCCACTGGACCTATCTGCCATCACGGCATCACTGCCCAAATCCTGCAGCTTGATCTAGTGCATCTCATAGCTTGATGGCTCCGTGGTCTATGTTTCTGAGTGTTTTGAGGAAGCTGATTTTAAGAATAGTCAGCTTTGTGTGGCATGGAGAGGACAGAGAAGCAGGCAAGGCTCAGCCCCAACCTACACGTTTGGGAGACTGTTGGGCAGCAGTTGATGGGTGAAATGTAGACTCTAAAGTCTGATGAACCAATTTAAGGTTTTATAATGTGACTACCACTTCCTGGCTGAGTGACGTTGGATATGTCATTTAACCTCTTCTGTGGTTTCTTTATCAATAAATGGAAGATGAAAAACTCCTTGTTTTAGGCCAGGCGCAGTGGCTCACGCCTGTAATCCCAGCACTTTGGTAGGCCGAGGCTGGCGGATCACAAGGTCAGGAGATCAAGACCATCCTGGCTAACACGGTGAAACCCCATCTCTACTAAAAATACAAAAAATAGCCGGGCGTGGTGGCAGACACCTGTAGTCCCAGCTACTCGGGAGGCTGAGGCAGGAGAATGGCGTGAACCCAGGAGGTGGAGCTTGCAGCAAGCCAAGATAGCACCACTGCACTCAGTCTGGGCGACAGAGTGAGACTCTGTCTCAAAAAAAAAAAAAAAAAAAACCTCTTTGTTTTAATATCCAATAAGTGGGGCGTAAAAAGAACATATAGGAAAATTGGCTGTGTGTTAGGAACTAAGCTGTTGCTCAAGAAATGATAGATCTTGTTATTATCAGGACACGTAAGAAAGTAAATCAATAATAGAGGAATAAATTAGCTAGCCTTTATAGCTGAGGGAATATTTAAATCTCATTTTTTTATGCAGTAAAGCTAATATCATCAATTTTCCCTGATTAATGAATATTGAAAATCTGTGGTATGGTAACCAGCTTCAAAGATAGTGCCCAATTATCCTCTTGGTCTTCATGACTAGAAAGAGACACGTGGTTCTCATCCTCATTGTAACAGACTTGGCCTATGTGGCCAATGGAATATGGCAGAAATAATGATAAGTGCCTTCTGAGATTAGGTTATAAAATACACTGTGCTCCCATGGAAAAGAATAAAGTTGGATCCTTATCTCCACCATATACAAAAATTAACTCAAAGTGTATCAAAGACCTATTTTAAGAGCTAAAACTATAAACTCTTAGAAGACAACAGAGAAAATCTTCATGATTCTGGATTAGTCACTAGTTTCTTAGATATGACACCAAAACTACAAAGAACAAAAGACAAGCAAACTACACATCATCAAAATTAACTTTTGTGCTTCAAGGCAAAAGTCTTTGTCAAGAAAGTGAAAGAAAACCTAAAGAATGGGAGAAAAATTTACAAATTATATCTAATAAGGATCTCATATCTAGAGTATATAAAGATCTCTAACAGCTCAATAATGAAAAGCCAATAACTAAAAAACGAGCAGAGGATCTGAATAGACAATATACACATGGCCAACAAACAAAAAGTTGTTTAACATTATTGACCATCGGTGAAATGCAGATCAAAACCTGGCAGATACCACTTCATGCCCATGCAGATGGCTATAATAGAAAAGATAGATAATAAAAAGTGTTGACAAGTATGTAGAAAAATTGGCACCCTTATACATTGCTGATGGGACTGTGAAATGGTGCAGCCACTTTGAGAAACAGCCTGGCAGTTCCTGAAAATGTTAAACATAGAGTTATCATATGACTGTGCAATTCCACTCCTAGGCAAATACCTAAGTAAATAAAAACACATGTCCACACAAAAAGTTGTACATAAATGTTCGTAGCAGCATTATTTGTAATAGCCAAAAAGAGGAAACAACCCGAATGTCTATCAATTGGTGAATGGATAAATAAATTGTGGTATATCCATACAATGGAATATTATTCAGCAATAAGAAGGAATGAAGTACTGATACATACTTAAGGATGACCTTTGAAAACATTATGCTAAATGAAAGAATTATAAAATGCCACATATTTTGTATGATTCTTATTTATATTAAATGTCCAGAATAGGCAAATCCATGTAGACAGAAAATGGCTTACTGGTTAGTGAGGGCTGGGAGGCTTAGGGAGAAATGAGGAGTGATTGCTAATGGTTATGGGGTTTCTTTTTGGGGTGATAAAAATGTTCTAAAATTAGTCACAGTGATGATGCACAACTCTGTGAATATACTAAAAACTGAACTGTATACTTTAAATGGGCGAATTGTATGGTACATAAATGACATATCAATTAAGCTGTTATTTTTATTTATTTATTTTGGAGACAGGGACTCTCTCTGTCATCCAGGCTGGAGTGCAGTGGAGTGATCTTGGCTTACTGCAACATCCACCTCCCAGGTTCAAGCGATTCTCATGCCTCAGCCTCCGGAGTAGCTGGGACTACAGGCATTTGCCACTACACCTGGCTAATTTTTTGCATTTTTAGTAGAGACAGAGTTTCACCATGTTGGCCAGGCTGGTCTCGAACTCCTGAGCTCAGGCAATCCACCCGCCTCAGCCTCCCAAAGTGCTAGGATTATAGGTGGGAGCCATCATGCCCGGCCTGAAGCTGTTATTTTTTAAAAATCACATTGCAAAATATTTTTTAAAAATTAAAAATTATAAATAAATAAATTAACAAAAATCACATTGCAAGGTATAGCAGATCTCTATGATCTGGTCTGAACTCTAACGTCAGACATTAAAATCGAGTTTGTCAGTATTACTATGTATGGTTTCTAAAAATACCAAATAAAAGATAATGAGGAATCTGAAAATACTTAAAAAGACATCATGGCTTTGGCGTTGCTCGCTCTCTCAGATCACTCCCTCTGGGAAGCAAGCTGCCATGTCATACAGGGATGCCCACCTGGTGAGGAGGTGAGGCCTCCAGCCAATAGCCGGCAAGGAACAAGAGCTTTCTGTTACCAGCCCTGGGAGTGAGCTTGCAGACAGATCCTTCAGCCTCAGGCAAGCTTCTTGATGACACGGTCCCGGCTGACAAGCGGACTGCAAGCTCCTGAGATACCCTGAGCCAGAACCACCAGCTAAGCCACTTCTCAAGTCCTGACTCACAGTGCTGCAAGATAATAAACGTTTTGGAGTCATTCGTAACACAGCAAGTGATAATGAAGATATGTGGGTTGAGTGGGGCTTTGCCTAATATACCCTAGTGCCTCCTGAAAGTGAATGAGGCCAGCTGGGACGACCAGGCACTGCTCAGAGAGCTGGGGTAAGGCCACCGTGTGCTTTCCTAAAAAGAGTGAAAGTAGAGAGAGCCTGAGATGAGCATCTTCCGGAGGGAGGGACTATGTCGCCTGGGAGAGAGTCACATGCACCTGGTTTCTGGGGCTCTGGGCCCCAGGGGCAGGTGTCATCTAGGGATAAAGAACGAGGGGCAATGTCCAGAGGAGGAGGTCCCTTCTCTGACAGCCTGGGGTAGGAGGAGGCAAAGCTTTTGTTGAGAGGCAGTTCCCTGGCTTGATCAGAAGAGGAATGTCAGCCAGCTTCTGAGGACTGCAATACCAGAGCCTCTGAGGCAAACTGGGACATAGGAAGATTGAAGAAGGCTCCAGAGGGACAGAGACACATTACTGGAGCCTTGGAGATGGTGGTCATGGAAGCCATTAATAAAACATGGAACTTTCTGGAACATTGGTATTCATCATCATCATCTCTCACCCTCATGTCAACACTATTTATTTATTTATTTATTTATTTATTTATTTATTTATTTATGACAGGGTCTCACTCTATTGCTCAGGCTGGAGTGCAGTGGCACAATCACAGCTCACTGCAGCCTTGACCTCCCAGGCTCAGGTGATTCTGCCACCTCAGCCTCCACAGTAGCTGGGGCTACAGGCATGCGCCACCATGCCCAGCTAATTGTTGTATTTTCTATAGAGATGGGGTTTCACCATGTTGCCCAGGCTGGTCCCAAACTCCTGCGCTCAAGTGTTCTGTCTGCCTCGGCCCCCCAAAGTGCTGAGATTACAAGCATGAGCCATGGCACCCAGCCATGTCAACACTTTAATGCAGGCAATCGCTATCCCCATTTTACTGAGGAGAATCTAATTTTGTGGCAGGCCAAGTCTCACTAACACAGGCCTCCGTAACAACCGCTTCAGTACTGACTGAGTGGTTAAGTTAAATATTAAAAGCCAGTGCCTTTATACAAAGGCTAGGATGTAACAAAAGCCCACCAAGAGTTTTGTCTAGGCCTTTCCTGGGCCTTAAAGCATGACAGAATAATGAAGGAATTCTTAACAGGACCCATTTAGGATTAAACAAGTTTGTTGGGGGTCTGGAGGAACTCCCCAAACCTGTGATTTAGCAGGAGACAAGATAAAGGTAATCACCCCAGCAACTGGACCCATTAAGAGTAAGTAAGCTGGCTGGGCGCAGTGACTCATGCCTGTAATCCCAGCACTTTGGGAGGCTGAGATGGGAGGATCACGAGGTCAGGAGATCGAGACCATCCTGGCTAACATGGTGAAAGCCTGTCTGTGCTAAAAATACAAAAAAAAAAAAAAATTAGCCGGGCGTGGTGGCGGGCGCCTGTAGTCCCAGCTACTCGAGAGGCTGAGGCAGAAGTATGGCATGAACACGGGAGGCGGAGCTTTCAGTGAGCCGAGATCGCACCACTGCACTCCAGCCTGGGCGACAGATCGAGACTGTCTCAAAAAAAAAAAAACAAGAGTAAGTAAGCTTACTGAGGCTCCAGAGGAAGGTCTTCAAGACTCAGACCTTAGTTATAGATTAAAAGAAGTTAATCATTTATGTCTTAAGATGAATGCACACCTACACATAGACATGTAGCTTAGAAGGTATAGAAGCTCTGGAAAACTTTGTAATTTTGAGTTGGTCTGGTGATAATTCCCAGGCCTTCTCCCTGTAACAGGTTGCAGAAATAAAAATTATCTTCCTCCCCAGTTCATCTGCATCTCGTTATTGGGCCATGAGAAATAGCAGCCTGACCCTCAGTTTGGTCTGGGAACAATAATGTCAACAATAGTAAAATGTGGATAGCTAATAAGTGGCAGAACAGGTCTTCCAACTCCAAGTCCTGGGTCGCTACTGCCACACAGCACTGGAAGTCATGAACGGGCCCTTCAGCTAGGAACCAGACAGGAGGCGGCTCTGGAGGAGAACACCCAGCTGAGACAAGGCTGATGTCAGACATTGTGCCCAGTCTGTTATTTCTCTTACTTGACCTAATCATGTGACTGTGCGTTTATATGTATATGCAAAATATATTTTTAAAAGTGTATATGAAATCCATACAAATCATAATAAATATCCAAGCACTTACCAGAAAGCTTAAAAGACAGAATTATCACCAGTAACAGATACTCTTGTAACCCCTCCCTAGTGGAATTCTCCTTCCTCTTCCCAAAAGTAAGTCTGAATTTTACGTTAATTTTGTTATTTCCACCTATTGTTCTCTAACGTTTCTGGCTGTTCCTTTGTTTGCCCGTGGTGGCCAGCATGTTTGCAGTTGGGATGATTCTTCACCAGTCTAACACATGCCTCAGTTTTCTGGGTGAGAAACCCAGACAAGAAAAGTATAATACCTGCCCCTCCCCTCTCTTGATCACTCCAGGTCACATGGACTGTGGGTGCCATGGTCGTATCTAAAAACAAATGCCATCAGTGAGGGACTGTTAAGATCAAAGGGACTTTGCCACCCAGGTCAGAGAGGGCACACAGAGGGCCTGCTGCTGTCATCCATGTGTGCAGATGCTGTCCATCTTGGATGGCCCCCTTTTGTGCCGACCTGTCTTGATCCTAGGCCAAAAGCTTTTTTCTGTTATTAAATTCTAATCACTTCTCCTGGTCTGACTCAAGGCTTTCTCCTCCAGACACTTGTACCGAACTATTCGGTTCCCACTGATTTCTCCACGTATTGCCCTGAACTTACGTTTCTGGATCTGGTTGGCATGGTTTCCAGGAGGTAGCGTGTAAGCCACTTGAGGCAGGGGTCTCAGCCTGCTCTTTAACCCCTATCCCAGCCTTGGGCAGAGTGCCCAGTTGGGCACTCCCCATCAGTTGACTAATCTGCTGAGATCATGTTCCTTTCCTTTCCTTTCCTTTCCTTTCCTTTCCTTTCCTTTCCTTTCCTTTCCTTTCCTTTCCTTTCCTCCAGCCAGGCCTGGAGGGGTCTCTAGTGATTGGAAAGCCAAGGATCCATTGCTCCAGGGCCAAGCAGTGGGGGCACATAGAGAGAAGCCTCTGATACACTCCCAAAAGCTACAGCTCTTGTCCTAAAATAATTTACTGTGCTCTGCTGGGCTCTCCACCTCTCACGTGTTCCTGATTTTCCCTTTCACTACTGTCCCACTGGCCAAAGCATCAGTGTGGGAGGCCAAGCCCAGAGTCAGTGTGGGAGGCACCACCAAAGGGTGTGGGGGCAGGGAGCAAACTGTGGCCTTTACTATCATCAGTCAACCACAGTAAGGGAACTGATATTTATTAAGCACCTGCTATGTGCCAAATGCTTTACTTTTCCTCTTATTCAAGCTTCACAACAATTCTCTGAAGTGCTGGCATTCCTGTCCCTGAATGAAGAAGCATCACTCAGAGACGTGGGTCACTTGCCCATGTGGTTAGCAAGTGCTGGAGTGGGGATTTGTACCTGCTGAGTTGGGGAGTGGGGCGGAACCTGCCCCTCTGAGAGTGACTCTGAGTATGACATAAGTGAGTCACAGTGAGAATTACAGGAGATCAAACAGAAGCCTGTAAATGAAGCTACCAAGTGGATCCTGCTCCTTACTTAAGAGGGCATGGTCTCTCTCCAGGCCGACATGTGTCACCAGCGATGATATCCTCTGGTACGCCAGGTTCTTTATTCCTCACCACTGGGGATGAAGAGAAAAAGGATGGAGAAGGGGAAGCAATGTGATGCACGGGACCAGAGACCCAAATGCTGATGGCCTCAGCGATGGGGGTGTGTGAAAAAGACCTTTTCCTTTTTCCATTTCTAATGTCAGGCTTTGCCCTCTGATGGCCACAGGCCACCCAAACCCTTTCCATGCTTTCAGACACAGTTGTGGGTTTTTTTGTTTGTTTGTTTTGGTTCTTTTTTTATTTTATAACAATTTTGAAAGTGCTTAGGTAGAGACACAGTTTTAGATGGGCCACATGAAGGGCCCCATTCAGACAGCTCTCATCTGATACAAAGCCTCAGAATGCCCATTGATGTGGCCCAAACGGTGGTGCTCACTTGGGCAGGTGCATCTGAGTTTCATGCGGTCCCCTGATGGAGGCGTCATCTGAGCTGAATTCTGGCTCAGAACAAAGGAAGTGCAAGTCAGGCCCCCCGTTGGAACTTCCGTCCGTCTTTCTGCATCAAAGGATCCTGCCTCCTGGGTTGTTGGTGGCTGCGTGGAGCCAAGTCAATTGCTAACTGTCATTTAAGACCAAAAAAAAAAAAAATGCAGTTTTCAAATTCAGTGGACAGGGACTCAGAGGAAAGCAGGTGGGAGAGAAGAACAGGAGCTGCTCACAGCAGCCGAAACAGCAGGATGGGATGGATCCTCGCAGCCCAGGCCTCCAGTGCCAGGCAGCCCTGGTGTCTCAGTGGCCGGCTGACCTCCTGAGGCCTGGCCACAGCCAGGAGCCCACACATCCCACTGGGTAACGCGCAGAGGCCTGCACACAGCCTCGGTGACCCCTCATCTTACGCACAGCCTGAAATAGAAGCACAGCAGGAAAGACCTGCTCAGCCGCACACAGCACCTGACCCGGAGCCAGCCTGACGAAGCCGGAACTTCCCACTTCACCTGAACCCACCCACCACCCGCCTGGCCACAGACTCACTGCCCTCTTTATCCCCAGATGAAAAGGGCTGGTTGTCTCGCTTGGTGCCCAGGCCAGCTTGTTTACCCTTCTTCGTAGGGCATATTTCTGGGCCTGTCCTCTTTTTCTCCCAAAGTACCTAAGACAATGCTCCCTTTATAGGTCAGGGAAGGAGTATAGATCCTGCTCTCATTCTGTCCTCTTCCCCAGGGCAAACAGCTTCACCCTCAGCTTTATGAATTCCTTCCTATTCTTACTTTTCTCCAAAGCTGTTTCTCATCGACCTGACGTCTCCTGACCTGTTGACCAAAGCACCATTCCACGTGCCCTGTGTGTGTGTAGCTCACTGTGAACTTGCTGTGAAGCTGAGGCCTGGCCCCGAATGTCATCAGCTTGCTGGTTACTTGCTGAGACAGGAGATGGAGGCGCTACAAGAGAAGGAGATGAAAGAGGAAAGGAGAGAGAGGTGGAGAGATGGAAATGACCAGGAGGGGGAGGGCGGGGAGCAGAGCTGAAAAGTAGGAAGGAAGGAAGGTGTGAATACGTGCTGGGTGCTACCCTGGGGCCTGTATATATTACCTCATGTGGCCCTTACAACACACAGGTGACATTTGCATCAGCACTCACATTTTTCGTGAGTTTTCAGAAAGGTTAGTTTGTCTGAGATGACTCAGCTATGAGGTGGCAGGGACTAGATTCAAACTCAGATTTTTGGCTTCAATTTCAGGACTTTTTCCTTTCTAATCTTCTGCTCCCCCTGAGAGGGGACTAGAGGAGAGAGAAAATGAAGAGAAATAGAAGGGAAGTGGAGACCACCAATTGTTCTCAGGTTGCAAGCAACAGAAACTGATTCTAGCTATCTTAGATGGGAAAGGGTTTGATTGGAGGGGCGGCAGGTGGCTTTCAGAATCCAGTGGACTGTAGGAGAGCAGGGTCAAGAACCACAGTGTTCTGGGGTCTGGGCAGGAGAAATTAATTGACAGCTTACTTGAGATTCTGCCGCTGAAATAAATATGCTCCAAACATTTCCCCCTCTCTCTGTGCAGGAGAGAATCCCAGGAAAGAGTCTGATTTGTTGTATTGGGGTCACTTGCCTACCCTTAAGTCAAGGGAGCTAAGAACACCGAGATGTCACATGATGGAGGAGAGAGCTCCAACTCCCAGTGCTGTTATCAAACGAAGGGGACACGGACACAGGGCACCCCAACCACAGATGACAACCACGCAGGAACTTCTTAGGTGCTGCCTGCAGGTATCAGGGGCTGATTCTATCTGCCCCAAACTGCATTAGGGCTGAGCCCTGCAGGTTGAGTCTTTCTCATGACATTGAAATGGCCACCATTGTCACCACCAATTCCATCTGACAGAGACGGGCTGGGCCCCCACCTCTTCCAAACCTGGCTTCTGGGAGGAAGCATTTCTCCTCTCAGGAATTAGTCGTCATTCAAAAACTCCATGCAGTAAGGTTGCAGAACAATGAGCAGCTTGCAGTCAACACTCTGGACACACTGTTTTATAAAGACTCCTCTTAGTGCAGTGGTCTTCAGAGTGAAACTTCTTGAGTTGGAATTCTAACACCATTACCAGCTGTAAGAGAGAAAATGCCCACCTACTCTCTGAGCCTCAGTCTGTTCTGCTGCACAGTACGGGGATAACGCGTACTCCGCCTCCATCTGTATGTTGTTCTATCAAATGAAATAAAAACTGTCATCAGCTTGTAAACGGTGAGATCCATACGGATACGAAGAGGCATTGTTGTCCTTTTCACTATTACCAAGCGAGGCCAGGCTGCTCTGGGAGTGTGGCTGGAGGCCGAAGGCGGCTGCACGCTGCCATAACAAGAGTGGGGTTGGAGGAGTTGAGGGTGAAAGTCCAGGCAATGGGGTCCTCTGGCTTCCAGCTTGCTCTCTACTTCAAGCACTGTGAACAGATGAAGCTCCACCACATCCCTTCACCCATTCCAAGGCCAAATGGCCCAAGGGCAGAGTTATACATTCAACTGGTAATTTTAAAAGCCCTGATTAGCCTCATCTAAGCTCTGTCTTCTTTACTGAGAATCCAACTGCTAAGCCTTTCCTGGCAATTAGGCTTCTTGAGGCTGAGCCTTCACAAAGTTGGGTTGTCTCCAAGTTTCCCTTCTTTTCCTTCCACAGGTTGGCACTGCACAGAGACGGAACCTGATGTAACGGCCCCATTTGAGCGCCTGCTGTATCGCGTTGGCTCTGCTTCCTGCAGCTGTGCTCCAAGATGAGCCTTTCAGACATCGCTCCCTAATAGCTCCATCTCCCCCGATCTGGGAGGATGTGCATTCCTCTCCTCATTCACATGCCCCACTTCAAGCCATCTGCACACTCTACAGGGGACTTGCTACCTAGCATCCTGATGTGCAACCCCATCCAAATCCTCTGCTGCAATCTCACTATTTGCACCAGTTATGCTCCTGGAGCGTGAAACAGAAAGGCCAGTCTTCTTGTCTCTTTATTCTAAGTGTTTAATACAGATTCCATGGACTTGGTCCATAACAATATGCGCGTGGTCTCACATCAGTCCTTTTACTAATTTCTCATCATCTCCCTCATCCTTGTCCTTTAATGATTGTTCCAGACCTTCTCTTCTTGTCCTCATACTCTCCTCTTTGGTATAGTGGTGAGTAAAAGAAAGAAAGAAAAAAAGGTCCTAGTGTGACTCATATCTTCATGGTTTATTTACTACCTGGGGGATTTTTGAGGCTATGAACATCGTTTTATTTTTTGCTGTATCCCCAGCACCTAGCACAGATATGTGTGTGTATCAGGGCCTGCATGTATAAGCTCTCTGATGCTGCTATAACATGTAGTTCCCCAGTCAAAACTAAGCATTATTAAAGCAGCATTTTGGACAGGGTTTAAATCACCTGGCCCTTGACTTTGGGAATTGGAATTTTGTCCACTGCAGTCGCTTGGGGGACCTTCCAGTAGAGATTTATACTTAAAATGATATCATCCAGTAAGGCTTTTACCACAGGGCTTCTAAAAACAATAAAAGGATTGTCTGAGGCAGAATCTGCACTGTGGAAGGAGAATTATATATGGTTTACTATAAAGTAAACTTAGGCATAATTATATGTTGTGAACTACAAACGCACAGTGGGATTCTGAGATTAACTTCCAATCACTCCTCACCACGGATTGGTGAAAATCCCAGCCAAGTGTGGTGAAGGAAGTGTCTCTGTTTCTGCCCGGTTTGGAGGTATTGTCTGTGCGTTCATTGCTGGTCTCATATCCCAACTTCCAGCTGCTGCTGCTCCACATCGGTCACTGCAGAGATGTTCAGTTTTTTATGCCAGGATTGCTCTGTCAGGATTTGTGTTAGTAATTGCAGAGGCTTCGTAGGTTCTGTTTGCAATCATACATAACTCAGATTTTAAATTAAAAAGGTAAAAATTGAATAATTTGGAAAAACGTTCACAGAATATCAGAGTTAAAAGGAGATATTTAACACGATCAAGTCCAGGAACAGCAAATAGTTTTCCGTCCCAGCTGCCAGCCCTATCAACACCGTATCTAGGCCTTGCCCGTGAGAATGCAGTGATCACCTGGTGACGCTGGCCACAAGCAAGGGAGGACGGGCAGCATAGCCTGAACCACATACTTGCCCTCCTTGCAAAAAGGCAGGGATGTCCCATGGATGAAGGGAGGGCAGCCATCAGGTTGAAAGTTTTTTAGGAAAATGGAAACTTAGTGGCAGAAATAGTGTTTCCTTTACTATCAATTGACATTCAAAATCACTTTCAAACCAACAAGGCTAGTAGCAAATAGAAAAATAGGAGTGAGAATGCCTGGCCCAGACATGGATGTTGAGGGGCAAAACAGGGGTAGATCCAAATGAAACAATCAACTGCGACTCAAGCTGATTTCCATCCTGCGAGTGTCAGCAGGCACAACGGTGGGGGGTTGGAGAGAAACCATCCGGCCGCCTCCTGCCTTGTACCAGATGCAGCAAACTTTATGGACCAGACATGTTACAAGAATCTGGCTCTAAACGGATTTCTGCAAGCCCTCTCTCAACCTCAGCAGAAGGGAAGTTGCCACTCCCTGACAGCAAATCAAACTGGATCTTGGAACACAAAATGTTGGAGATGTTTAAAAAATTTTAATTGAAAAAATTGAAATTTAGGCCAGGCGCAGTGGCTCAGGCCTATAATTCCAGCACTTTGGGAGGCCAAGGGCTGATCATTTGAGGTCAGGAGTTTGAGGCCAGCCTAGCCAACATGGTGAAACCCTGTCTTTACTAAAAATACAAAATTTAGCCAGGCGTGGTGGCACATGCCTGTAGTCCCAGCTACTTGGGAACCTGAGGCAGGAGAATCGCTTGAACCTAGGAGTCGGAGGTTGTAGTGAGCCGCGATTGCACCACCGCACTCAAGCCTGCACAACAGAGAGAGACTCCATCTCAAAAAATAAAATAAAATAAAAAATAAAAAATTGAAATTTAAAGAAAAGGAGAGAACACTGTTTAACCATAAATAAATACGTATGTGACCACAAAGAGTTACAATGTAAATAATTGTGTATTAATCAAAATAAACCAGTGGGGTAAAAAAAGATAATGCAACTTGTAAATTGCCTGGCTCTCTAAGTTTTGCTGCTAGAAGTAAAATATAACATTTCTATTTTAAAAATTCCAAGCTGAAAACTAAAATGTTCAATTATAAGGACTTTAAGTAAGTAACATATAATAATGATGAATGGAAAGGTTTAGAACAACATGGGGAAATGCTTGACAGTATGTTAAGTGAAATCACAGTATTGTAAACACAGGATGATCAAACTAGAGGAAAAAAGCGTTTCACTGGAAAAAGCATCTTTATCCTTTCTGGAGTAAGAAGGGGTTAGTATGGTGTATTATATGTAGCTATATCATTATGTCTCTCTCTCTTGGTGTTTTTGTTTATCTGTCAGGCACTCAGAAATATGAACCAAATTTGCACTCAGGAGCCGTAACCATGGATAATTTTTGTCTTTTGGCAGTTTTTATTACGTCATTCCTTCCTGTTTATAGTAGCAATATTAGAAAAGAGATAAACAGAAGTAAAATAACATTTATAATTCTCCCCTGGATAGATAATATTTGGCGCTTTCTTTCCAGACAATTCAATATGCAGATAGACACATAAGTGCATTTATTTTATAAAACTGGGATCATACTCTGCATCTGGTGAGTATTTATAAAGATCGACCTTGCCCTGGCTGGTGCCATCCCAGTCCCTGGGGGCTTGTGCTCGCCTCTGGGTGGAAGTTCACAGGCAGGCAGATCACAGAGCTGCAGCGCAACCAAGTGTTTATGTTGCCTCTATAAGATGTTAAAGGTAAAACAAGGAAGGTGTAACATGCTCAGTTTCTGCAGAGGCAGGCCCCTTCCCCTGTAATCTGATGAGCTCTTTGCTTTTATCCTAGAAAAATACAGCAAAGATCAGGATGGCCCATCGGAGCTCTTGCCCTTGCCAAATGGTGTGTGGACGGGAAAATGTCAAGTGTCTCTGCTGGAAGCACTTGACCGGGAAAAGGCATTCATCCTCCCAGCACCCTCAGGGACAAGGGGTGCCAGCTGGGCTCCCCTGCCCTCCTGTTGCATGACACGGTCTCTGATACCCGGCCACCTGCTCCATGCCCAAGTTGCGTCCCCTCCCAGGGGCACACTCTCTGATGCTACTATGGCAGGCAAGGGGGAGACATGGCAAAGAGAAATCGGAGGATCTGTGCTTTTCCCTGAGGCTTTTGCTCCCAACCAGCTGCAGAGAGAGTGTGAGAAGGAGAGTACCCAGGCCAGGCACAGGGAGCAACTGAGAGGCTGTATATTTGTCTTCTGGGCTATTATGACAAAGAACCACAAACTGGGTGTTTTAAATTTATTATCCCACAGTTCTGGAGGCCAGAGGACCACAGTCAAGGTGTTAGGAGAGCCACATTTCCTCTGAAACCTCTTGAGGGGTGGCGGGGGGATCTTTTCTTGCCTCTTCCGTGGTCGCTCCAGACACCTTGGCTTGTGGCAGCATCCCGCCCATCTCCACCTCCACTTCACACAGCCGTCTTCTCCCTGTGTCTGTGTCTTCATAAGACACTGTGTGTGTGTGTATGTGTGTGTGTCCCAATTTCCCTCATTTTATAAGGACACGATCATATAGGATTAGGGCTCACCCTTAGGACTTCATTTTGACTCCATGTGCAAAGACCCTGTTTCCCAACAAGGTCACGTTGATTGGTACTGAGGGTCAAAACTTCAACATGTCTTTTTGGGGGACACAATTAGACCCTAACAAGCCCTATGAGGGTTCAAGAGGACCAATGCTCTTTCACTATGTCAGATGTATGTGGAGGGAGTGACTAAGTAAGACAGACAAACTATTTTAAAATCCTACCTCTGCCCCCCTAACACACCTCTCCAGCCCTCAGAGAACCCTCCTTGGAGGACCCATGGCACCTGTAGCTTTGGAAAAGTCACTTGACTTCTCGGGGCCACTGTTTTCTCATTTATTAATTGAGCTAATGCAGTGACTCTCAAAGTGGGACCTGAGTATCATTCTGATGACTATGAAGTGACCCAAGCATGCAAATCTTTCCTGTGGTTCCTCCAGGTGGGTCACAGAGGTGGCCCCCAGATTTTACTTCTTATGTACGAGTAAAGCCTTTAACCCATAAAAATTTGGTATTCATAAACTAAAATTAGTGTTCCTGGGGTTTACTGAGGACTCCAATTTGTTATTCTACACTATACTTTATGTAGTTGGAATTTCCCCAAGATTTGGAAGAATGCTGTTTTGTTAGCTCTTCAGCAGTTGTTTTGAGCTATCATGGTTTTCAACTGCTTTTATTCATACTTTATATTTATAAATTACTATTGGTTTTGTGCCCTCATTATCCATTGAGTCTGGTGAGAGTTTGGGGTTGTCCTAGAATGGGTAGTAATAAGTGTTTACTTTGATAATTTTTGGCTTTTATTATAAAATTGTCCAAGTTCTAGACTTTATATGTAAACGAATTGCAGTTGAATAATTCATCACTCATGTACCCCTACTGCTAAGGGAGGTGTATACACGATCCCTTTATATTTTGCTTGTATGGTGGTTTGCCCAGGACTGAGAAGTTTGCCGGAATGTAGAATTTTCAATGCTAAAGCTGGGAGAATCCTGAGCAAACTCCCACGGTTGCTCACCCTATTATAGAAGGACACTTCATTGGTGGCTTCTTTGCCGGTGAATTTGTGCTATTTTCATCACTTTCGTCTTGCAATCAAGGTTAGCATAATAAAATTAGTAGGGTTATTTTGAGATCATGGAGCATTCATTTATAATATAAAATCAAGTGTACAATGGCAGATTTTTCTTTAACATAAATAGGAAGTGAACCGTGTATATTGCCTGCTCAGCAGGTTTAGTGCAACATGTCTGTTTGGTTCCTCTGCAATCAATCCTCCTCTCCTTCCCATAAGCCCCACTCCTATAATTACCAAACTCAGGAGAGAGGGGGAACCGGTGAGACATTGTATCCTTTGGCCCCACTCAAGTGGATATAGTCAAAGAAGTTAAGGAACCCCTGGGTTAAGGACTCCTAGACTGCCCTACCCCTTACAGCTTGGGGCTGCAGATCCACCCTGACCATGCTCAAAATTCTAAGCCAATGCAGAGTCAGAAGCAGCTCAGAAGCTTCCCCGGAGGTCCTTACTGAGAATTCCCTAACGGGCAGGCAGTTCCTCCTGCCCTAGGAGGATTTTGTGTATAGCCTCCTTTGCATAGTGTCCACTATGAATTCTTTTATCTGGCTCCATTGCATAATAGGAAGGCAGGAGAGGAGGACAGAAAGCCGCTGCTTATTTTCATGCCTATCTCCAGCGGTCAGAACTCTCATTAGGGACTTTTTGCTTTGGACTTAATTTACCTTAGTCCTCACAGCAATGCTGTGATGTATGACTGACCCTACTTTGTAGATCTGGAACCTGGCTGCCCTGACCTGGCTCACCTCGAGCCCTGGTCTCCCCTCCCCACTCCCTCAGCCCCTGAAGCCCCAAGGAACCTGGGACTCCACTCACCTGAACAAAGGTCACTTGAAAACTGGGAAAGGGACAGAAGCTTTAAAAAGCCCAAACAAACAAACAAGAGGTTGACAATTTAAAAATAAAACCAACACAAACTCAGCCTGGAATAGAAGCTCCTGATGGAGTCATCCTTAGAATTCATTGCCCACAATTTACCCCAAATCCTGGCCAACCTCTCCTCCACTGCTCGGACTGTTCTTAGGTACAGCTGCTTCACAGGGCATCGTGGCCCTGTAATAGATGACTAAGCCATCAGTGGGAGGCATCTTTCCCTACACACCATCTCTTTTTCCCAGCTCAGACTGTCTTTTCTAACCTAAGAATGTCCTTACTTTACATTTCCAGGGGGTAGTCCTTAACAGTGGGTAGGTAACCCTGTGGCGACCTGATTCCTGCTCAGCTGTGAGCTTTTTCTGTCCCCTGGTGGGGGACAGACACTCAGCATTCCAGACAGGGTTAGTGGTGGGACTTCTATTTATTTAACTACTAATCCCACTTATGTGAAATTAATTTGCTCTCCTATTATAACTCACCTTGCTTCCTGCCCTGACCGGCTCCTGTAATTGACACCTGGCTGCTCCATTGTGTTCCTGCTTCCTGGGCTAAGGGGCAGTGGAAGCCAAGTCTTGGAGTGACTCACATTAGGAGGCTGCTCTATACAGAAGAGAGGTTTGCTCATTACAGACTGAGGAGGGTTACTGTAAAAACAGCGGTGGTGTTTTTTTCTCCTAATAACCAGTTCCCCTTTAGGCTAGCCCTTTCTGAGGAAGTTTGTGTACTATTATTAAACTTCTTCCCAACTCCAAATATGGGCTGCTCCAGTTTCTGCAGCGTGCAGATGAGTCTCTGGCTTCTGTAGTAGAAACCCAGGCCCAGGTCCCCATCTGCCTCGGTCCTTGATGAAGTGCAGGTCATCCACAATCCCAAACCTCTACCTAGAGGTGTCCGTGCTGCCCCAGGGGACAATACCTACAAGGTGTTACAAACACCTCCAGCCAAAAACAGGGGCTGCCACTAAAGCCTCCCAGATCCAGGTTCCATGGCCAGGATCCCACTTCTGTCTGTGGCAGAGGTGAACGAGGAGCTGTTTGCCTTGAGGCTGCAGGGGACATGGCTGTATTACGGAGATGAGAAGGAGGCACGCTGGCCTCTGTTCATGGCCCTCCACTGAGCACCTGGGCCGGGCAGACAGAGGGGTGTAGTAGTCTGAAGATCTGACTCTAGCCTCCAAGTGAGAAGCCCCCACTCCCAACTCATGTCCATCTCTCAACTGCTCATTTGAGTCCTTGGGAGAGGGCGAGGGGAAGTGGGGAAGAGGAAGCCCAAGAGTTTGTCCCCTGGCCTCTGCCAACACTGCAAATGTGGCCACTTAAACAGGCTAACAGACTGGACGTCCTCCCTTGTGTGTAAAATCCCCAATACCTCCTCCAGCAAACTCCATGTTGGCTGTAGAATGAAGGCCACTTTCTGCCCGGCATGGCGTCTGCAGCTTGACCCTCTTATCCGGCCTTATTCTCGCCTTTGCTCTTCACAATCCTCATCCCGTCCGACCGTGGCTCTGAACTCTCTGCCCATCCCTCCATCCCACCTTTGTCACATGGCGCCCAAAAGACCCTGAATGCCCACCTTATTCTTTTCACTCATCATGTCTAGTGCATCCTTGACCCCACTCTGGCTCAGTCCCCTCTGCTGTGAGAAATACTTCCTGACCCTACCAATTAACAGGCAGCTTGTCTCTCCAAATTCCACTAGTGTGCTCACACAGATTAATGCAGCCCTGGAGTTGTTAATAACTCATATGAGTGTTCTTTGTCGTCCTCCACTAGACTGTAAATGCTTTGCAACAAGGAACCATTCCTTAACATTCATGTATAGCCCTACACGGGTGGCCAAGAATTGATGGAGCTTGATGACCCTACGACCAGTTGTCCACTAAGAGTGTCCAGAGTGTTGTTTCTTGCTTAGAGCATGATTTTTGCTGTCAGAAGGACCTCACTTCAAATCTTGACTGTGTCAGCTACCAGCTCTGTGACCTCAGGAAACTATTTAACCTAACTGTGTTTGTTTCCTCATCTGTAAAAGCAGAGATGTACAGTAATCGGCCCCCGGGTTTATTGTAGATTTAAATGAAGTAAAGCATGGGAAATTCTGGCTTGGTGCAGTACCTGGCATGACTTCAGGGTTCACTAAATAGCAGCCATTATCATTATCGGGTTAGTTTTGGGGCTGGTGCCTCTGCTACAGTGAGTCTTAACAAACATCAAATTAATGGAGATAGATCCTGGTTTTAGGGGAGGCATCCTAGAGAGAATGTTGAAGTGAGTTTTGGAAATCCAACAAGGAGAGAAATCAGAAGTTAACCCAATTGCATTTCTCCCAACTTTTCAACAGCCTTCAGGCATACTCATTTTTAGCTGATTCTCCAAATATTGCTAGAACTTTTCCCAGAGGCAGATGCAGAGTGACTGTGCAGACTGAAAAACAGTGCTTGTCACCTGACCTTAAACGTAACAAACAACCCCTGAGGAAGTTAGCTCCAATTGCAGTTATGAAGTTGGAGGAGCCCTTTCAAGGCAGATTGATTTATTGGACCAGACATACAGCTCAACATCCCACACACAGATTTCTGCCTTTGGCGAACTGCCCTGCCTGCTTCCTTCTCTCTTGCCCTGGCATATTGCTCTGTGTGTATGAGTTGGTGCAGTTTATTGTATAGGGTTGTGTGTGTGTGTTTGTGTGTGCCGTGGTCCCAGGATGGAAGCTCCCAGATTGGGGGCCCTCTCATTGAGTGATGTCCAAAGCCTTAATTGAGGGAAACCTTGCTCCATTTCTTTTTGTAGTGGCTTTAATTTCATCCCCCTGCTTCAGGTGGGCATAGAATGTTCCAGAAGGCCTCTCACTGTGTCTGATCCCTGTGCTTCTGAGTGTATGTAGTCACATGTTGTTGTATAAGGAAGGAAGAAAACTAGTTTTGGTTGTGTGCCCTGTGCCAGACAAAAAAATTTACCATCTCCATGAATCACATAAGAAATTGAGACTCAGAAGCATTAGAAACATGCCTAAAATCCAGTGCTGAGCCAGGATCCAAACACAGGTGTGTCTGACTTGATGCCCTCTGTCATGGTGACTCCAGGCTTGGCCCTGCTGGGAGATGGATGCCCAGCCACTATGGGAGTGAAGTCCAACTCATAGGGTCATTTTGAATGGGAATACTTTGAAATCTAGGGGCATAATTTCAATTCATATCATCGTATTTTGCACCCATCATGTGTATGGCTATGTGGCCTTCTCCCTTTTATTAGTTATTGATTGCTGTGTGACAAATTAGTACAAACTTGGTGGCTTTGAACAACACACATTTATTATCTCACAGTTTCCACTGTTCAGGAATCTAGGCACAGCTGGACTCCCTGTTCAGGGTGTCACAAGGCTATACTCACGGTGCCGGCCAGGCTGTGTTCTCATCTGGAAGCTCAACCAGATAATCATCCATTTCCTTGCTCACATGGTGTTGGCAGTATCGTTCTTTGAGGTAGTAGGTCTGAGAGCTGCAGTCAGCTGGAGGCTACGGCAGTTACTTGCCACATGGGGTTTTCAACAGGGCTATCTGCCTCCTCACGGCCAGCCAGGAACTGAGATTCCTGCACGATTATGCTGTGTGTGATATAATCACATACATCCTTTCACCTTTGTCATATTCTGTTGGTTAGAAGCAATTCATAGACCTCACCCACCCTTGAGGGGAGGGGAGCACACAAGGCCATGGGCACCAGTAAGCAGGGGTCCTGGGTAGGTGGCACCCTACAGGTCTGTCCACCACATCCCTCTTTCCCTTTCTCCTCTTCTCCTTCCTTACCCTCTTTCTTCATTTCCCCTTTCAAGTCTAGTCTCAGACATAGGGCTTTGCCAACAAATATGAGCTTTAGAGTAATGATGTTAATAAGTGACATCACCATGTTCCAGGCACTAGTTTTTTTAACTTTCTATTGAAGTATAATACACATACAGAAAGTTGCAAATCCTAAGTGTAGAAATCAATGAATTCTTCAGAAACTGAACATGCCTATGTAACCATCACACAGATTAAACAGGTGGATATACTGCTAGCACCCTGAAGCCCTTCTCAGGCTTCCTTCTAGGCCTTAACACCCTCAATGGTGAAATTTTTTTTTCAATACAGTGTCTCATTCTGTTGCCCAGGCTGGAATGCAGTGGTATGAGCATAGCTTACTGTAGCCTCCAACTCCTGGGCTCAAGTAATCCTCCCTCCTCAGCCTCCCAAGTAGCTAGGACTACATGCATGCACTACCATGCCTGGCTATTTTTTTTTTTTTTTTTTTTTTTTAGAAATGAGGTCTTACTACATTGCCCAGGCTGGTCTTGAACTCCTTGCCTTAAGCAATCCTCCCACCTTGGCCTCCCAAAGTGCTGAGATTACAAGTGTGAGCCACTGTGCCCAACCAAAGGTGAACTTTTAACAGTATAGGAACTATTAATTTAGACTGTTTCTGTACAATTTATAAGCAGAATCCTACAACATGTATTATTTCATGTCTGGTTTCTTTGACTCAATATAGTTTTGTTGCATGTGGTTCTAGATTGTTCATTCTCATTGCTGAATAGTAGTCCATCATGTGAAGGTACCGCAATTTACTTATCCATTCTACTGTCAGTGGGCATTGGGGTAGCTTTCTGGTTGGAGGTATTACAAGCAGTGCTGCTAGGAGCAGCCTAGTATGTATCTTTTGGTGAACACCAGTAAGCATTTCTGCTGGGTATATCTGGGAGTGGGTGTGCTGAGTCACACAGTGTGCATATTTTGTGAGCTGTGTTTATGTATATACAATCCTCACATCCCTCTATGGGAGGCATCATCATCCTCTTTATACACAACAGCCTTCTGGGCCAGACCTACACTTTCTCCATGGGTCCTGAAAGATCAGACAGGAAGGAAGGCCGACAGGTGCAGTGCAGAAAGTGTAGGTTTCACCTATCTTATCACTGTTGACAACCTTCTTTTTTTTTTTTTTCTTAAGAGACATTGTTTTGAAGACTTCTGCATACCAATCAAATGTCCTTTGCTTAGTCTCATTTAATTCCTCTTGTGATTCTCTTATTAGTTAAAGACATATATAGCCAGCTGCAGAGTTGCTGGTCTGACAACCTACATAACAGCATTGACTAGTTTCAGATAAAACCAGAGAAAATCTAGGTTCAGGTTCACCTTGGTCACCTCCTTACAAGAACACAGGATTTCTGCTGGGCTGTGGAAACACTAGAAGATGCCACCCTTTCCCTTTGTGATGCTGCAGGGACCTTAGGTGACTAAAGATGCCACGTCTCCACTGAGGATCTCTTATACCCAGACCAGGTCTGAAGCGCTCTGACTTGTGGCCAATCAATATATATCAATGCATAAGCCATTCACACGCCATTTTGACCAGGCACAGGCCATCATTTTTAAACAAAAATTCAAAGTCCCATCCATTTACTTTGGGCTGGTTCTTATGCTAAAATAGGTTCCATGAAGGTAGTGAGGAACATTTTCCAAGCTGCTGCCAAGTGGTCAGAAAGACTTCAGGCTACTGCTAGTAGACTGTACTTCGGGGTATAATTTATTCTTTCCCATTTGTCTCTCTGTTTCTGTCTCTCCATCTCTGTCTTTTTCTCTCTCTCTGTCTCTGTGTGGGTATGTTTTATATAGTTAGTATATATAATGTATATTTACAGATATATGAGAGATCCGTCTATCCATCTATCACCTATCAACAAAATTCAGGTTCCATTATATCTTACTTTTTATTAGCATTTTTTTTCCATGTGATAAAAGAAAAGTACATTCAAAAATGTAGCTTTTAAAGTTATTGTTTGATATTCTATCACATGCCGTTATCATGATTAATTTAACTAATTCTCTATTTTGGGACATTTACGCTGTTTCCAGTATTTTGCCATTGCAAATAATACTGCACGAATATCCTTCTACCTAAATCTTCAGGGACATTTCTGATGTTTTCCTTAGGCTAAGTGATAAGATGCGGAATAACCCACAAAGCACACGGATGTTGGCTTTTGAGTCTTATGATCAAATACAAATTTATGCCGCTGTCAACAGCATAGAAGAGCGTCTTTTTTGCCCACACCAGTAATTTTCTATACAAATATTTTTTCTCAATTTTATAGGTAAAGCATGATCGTTTGGTTTTCATTGCATTTAACGGATTCCTGGTGAGTTTAAATATTTTTTCAGGTTTGCTGCCCATTTGCGTTTCTCCTTGCTTTGCATTTTTCATTCCTTTTTCTCATTTCATGTGTCTCCACTCCCTCACAGAATGACATCCTGTGCTCAGCAGGTCTCTTTTCCCCTCATTCCAGACATCAGGGCAGGAGTATTACAAAGGTCCCACAGAAGAACTTGGCAATTGTCACCTGCCTTGCAAATTGAACATATGTTAGAAAGATGCACGCTCACAAGGCCCACAGCCAGCTTGGTCAGCCACGTCTGTCATTCCTCCCACCAGGAAGGCCAAATTCCTCCCAGAGCTGTAAACCTCACATCTCACTGAGTCTCTGGACACCAACACCCAGGGGCTGTGAGATCAGGAGGACCCGCTGGTAACGACTTAACCAGCTGAGGTTCCAGTGCACTTCAGGGGTTTACAGGACTGTGCCTAGAAGGAAGTGTTCCCTGCTGCTCTGGGGAAACGGGCAATTGTAAATCAGGTAACAATGAGGCCCTAACTTATTTATCCCTCTAAAAGTTTTACATATTAGGGCCAGCAAGGGACACATTTGCCCAGTTCATGGCTGATTTGCAGAGTCAGCACTTTAGGTAAGACCAGCCCGCCTTGCTCAGCGGGGTCAGCATGTGTTGGGGGCTTGGAGGAACCAAGGCACCCTGTAGTGCTGAGACCTTATCTTGTCTCTCGATCTGGATTAAATGTCACCTTTCAGAGACATGAGACACAGTATGGGAGTCACCAAACAGTGGGAAATTCTTCCTCTTGGTGCTAAAAGTGCTTTTCCCCCTCTCTCCTTGGTCTCCTCCAAGTTCCTCCTCCTTTACAGGGAACATTTGCCTGGAGAACAGCTGTACCCTTGTGATCCCAGAAATGATAGGGAACCATTAAAACAGGAACAGCGGCGATAAAAGAAGCTTTTGGGCCTTTGGCTTATACTAATTAGCAATCAAGGCCAAAGCTGAACCCAATGTTCCATAATAAATTATGACACATCCTTACAAGAGAATATTAGGCAGCTATTAAAAATAATGTTTTCAAAGAATTTTTATGGCACTGAAAACTGCTTATGACATGAAGTGAAATGAAGGAAAGATGTAAAGCCCACATACAGAACACGGAATACCAATGATCTGAAAGACTACCTGGAAATATTGTAAAATGGGAACTGCAATTATCTCTGCAGGAAAAATTATGTGTGCATTTTATGTTTCTCTCTTATTATAGTTTAAAAATTTCCTACATTAGGCATTTGTAACTTTTGTTTACCAAAATAAATAAATAAATAAATAAAGTTTTTTGGTTTGTTTTTTGTTTTTTTGAGACAGAATCTCTTTTTGTTGCCCAGGCTGGAGTGCAGTGGTGCAATCTCGGCTTACAGCAACCTCTGCCTCCCAGGTTCAAGCAATTCTCCTGCCTCAGCCTCCAGAGCAGCTGAGATTACAGGCATGTGCCACCATACCTGGCTAATTTTTTTTTTTTTTTTTTGCATTTTTAGTAGAGACAGGGTTTCACCGTGTGAGCCAGGATGGTCTTGATCCCCTGACCTCATGATCCGCCCACCTCAGCCTCCCAAAGTGCTGGGATTACAGACGTGAACCACTGCGCCCGGCCAAAAATCGTTATTATTTTTAAAGACCAAGTCTGATGTGAGCTGCCCCAGGCCTTTGAAGATTTTCTATGTTAATTTCTCCCTCCTTCCCTCCCTCCCTCCCTTCCTTTCTCCTTCCTTCCCTCACTTTCTTTGTTCCTTCTTCTTTTTTCTTTTTCTCCTCCCTTCCTTTTCTTCCTTCCCTCACTTTCTTTGTTCCTTCTTCTCTTTTTCCTCTCTTTCTCCCTCCCTCCCTTCCTTTTTTTTTCTCTCATTCTTCTTCCCTCTCTCCCTGCCTTCCTTCTTTCCTTCCAGAAAACCAGCAATATTGACCAAAAACAAATTTTCAGCAAGCTCAAGAAGTTGATGGTCCTGATGCTGAATGAGGGAGGGGGCTTGGCTACTTTGGAAAAAGCCTGGGGACCCAAATATTGTTCTGTACTGTCCTGATCACAATGCTTTTAGAGGGCTAGTTTCAATTCTGGGTGCCAGGTTAAAAAGTATATAGAAAAGATCACCTTCTGCAGAATACAAAAATGACAAAAACATCTTCATCAATAAAAGCCACAGCAGCAGTTCCACCATGTACTGAATGCTTATCATGTGCCAGATACTGGATGGAAACATGATCTATTGTTTGATGTGAGCTTTAAAACAACTCTTTTACAGCTGAGAAATCTGAGTTTACCAACATTAAGTAATGAGGTGGATCTATTTGAACCTGTATAAATTTGCCCAGGAAATGGAGGAAGGGAAGCTTTCCCAGGGAAGATCCTGCTTCATCTGCAGATGGGACGGCTTGGACTGTGGCCTTGGCTGCCGGAACTGGAGAAGCCGGCTGGGAGGGCCGCATTACCACGGGAACTCTGGATGGATTTTCCTGGACAAGAGTGACAATTCAACTCTCTTTAGAATTATAGAGGTTTATACTGAAAGGTGTTGGTGATGCAACAGACTTAGCTCATGGGCGGCAGAAGGCTGAATGCTCTGGAATCAGGAAGACCGGGCTCCCAGACGGCCTCAGTGGAATCCACTTTGCAGTCACCCTTGGCTGCTTTTTGCCTGACTGGAGGATTCTGTGGCTTGAGATGCCCAGCATTGTTCAGGACCATAGCCCCTGAGGGTGACTCTGTGGATCATGGGGAAATTGGGTCCATTCTTATAGCTTGCTAGGAATGTGACAGCAGTTGACTGGGCCCCACCTGGGCAGTCCTCCAATTGTTGGTAGTGGGGGTCCCAGGCAAGGACAGGGGGATGCTTGGATCAGACTCTTCCACTGGTTAGATGGACTGTTTTTTGTTTTGTTTTGTTTTGAGATGGAGTCTCTGTCGCCCAGGCTGGAATGCAATGGCGCAATCTCGGCTCACTGCAACCTCTACCTCCTGGGTTCAAGTGATTCTCTTGCCTCAGCCTCCTAAGTAGCTGGGATTACAGGCGTCCGCCACCATGCCTGTCTAATTTTTGTATTTTTAGTAGAGATGAGGTTTCACCATGTTGGCCAGGCTGGTCTTGAATTCCTGACCTCAAAGTGATTTGCCTGCCTCAACTTCCCGAAGTGCTGGGATTACAGGCATGAGTCACCATGCCTGGCCTTTAAATGCACTGCTTCTTCGCTGATGTAAGAATTATGAGTGCCCCAGAGGAGTCTATCCCACCAACTAACACAGAGAAAAAATACAAGCAAAATTATCTGTATGAAATATTAGTTTTAATAAAACAGAACCAGTCCATGTATGGAGGCATGGGCATAAGGTTAACTTGCACTAAATGTAACTTGTACATTTTTTCTAAAATAATTTCTTGAGCATTGTGGTGGCCTTACGTACTAACCCGAAGCTGAACTTCCCGGGAAGCTGATCCAATGGAGCACTTGGAATTCAGGGGTGGAGTCTTCTTCCTGGGTCAGAGCTGGTTCAGGGTCACATGCTCTTGAGGTCCCTGAAGGCCACATGCGCTGCATTTCGCCCAGCAGCTCCCATCACACCTCCTCCTGGAAGGGAATGTCCTATGAATCAAAGCTCCCGTCAAAAACCCGCCAGGGTGGGGGTGGGGACAGGGCTTACAGAGATCCCGCAACAAAGCAGAGTGGGGCTGGTTAGAGGGGTGCGGGGGCGTGGGCACTGGAATCACCTAAGACAGCCATTCAGTAGATTCTGGCTCCCTCCAGGCTTCCTGCACCAAAGGTCTGGGGAGGGGCCAGGTCCACAGCCCACAGTCTCAACGGCTGAGGGTGGACGTGCCGGATGGGCAGACGCTTAGTTAGCGAAGTTAAAATTTCAGAATAAAGGGCTGGGGGGAGGGAGAAGATGTGTAAGCCCAGACTCTTTCCAGGGGACCAAGTCCACACAGCTGAGAGAAAGTGTGCATAGCAAATGACAGCCTCAGCCAGCTCCGTTAGGCTTGGAATGTGCACAAGAAAGAATTGTAAAGTTGAAGAAGTTAACTTTATCCATCCTTCCTGGTCTAAAATATGGATGGAGGCCTCTAATCCCAGCAGTTTGGGAAGCTAAGTGGGGAGGATCACTTCAGCTAGGGAGTTCGAGACCAGCCGGGGCAACCTAACAAAACCCATCTCTACAAAAGAATAAAAAATTAGCCAGGCATGGTGGCACACACCTGTAGTCCCAGCTACTCCAGAGGCCGAGGCAGGAGGATCACTTGAGCCCAGGAGGTTGAGGCTGTAGTGAGCTATGATCATACCACTGCACCTCCAGCCTAGCCTATAGCGTGAAGCCCTGTCTAAATATATATATGGATGGGGAATTTAGGGACATGGGTCTCTCACAACCCCACGTTGGAATGTGGTGAGATGCCTCCACCAGGATGCATCCCCAGGCCTCCTGAAGTGTGACCTCAACTGTGGGCTGTGGTCAGCCTGGTGGAGGCAGCGGCTGGGTGCTCACCTGTGCATGGAGAATTCTGAACACAGGGCAGCTTCTTATGTTGGGAGTCCCCTGCTCCCCTCCCTCTCTGCCACCTTCATTGCTTAACTTCCTCCTTCTCCAAGTCTCTGGCCTCCAGTGAGCCCTCCCAGTCCCCACAGGGTAGTGGGACTCCAGGTCACTCACCAGGATGAGCCCCACTTCCACAGAGATACAGGCCCTGGAGAGGGCAGCGGTAGCCAGAATGCAGGGGCACGGGGCGGGCGAAGTAGAGCTGGTCCAGGGACATGGCACAGTGGAATATGTTCTGCGGAGGCAAGGCCACAGTCATTAGCACAGGAGCGTTACAGCCTTTCCTGCCCTGGCGGGGTTTCTTCCCCTCCCCTGTTCTCCAGCAAACGTTCTTCTCCTTCCGGGATATTTTCTTGGGTTTTAAAATGCAGAAAGGGAAGGAGATGAGACGGAATGGGCACATGCCCTGGGGCTGGGAGTGAAGTTTTCCAGAGGCTTTTTGAGGAAGAAAGCAGGGTGGGGAACACGAACTGAATGGGAAAGAAAAGAGGGTTTTGTTATCTACTCTGCATCCCTCTCACTCTGTTGGAAAAACAGAATTGTCTGACTTATTGTGGCTGCTGGCATGCGTCTCTGCGAGAACTCCCTTCTCTGGCCAAGGCATCCACCTGAGCCCGGACCCCGGCGTTCAAGCTCCAGCAGGATCACTGTGAATGGCAGACAAGGGGCACCGGAGCCCGAGCACGGTTCTGCCCCCCTGGCTTGGGTGAGACCAGCCCCAGGCTGAGAAGGGAGGCAGCATGGGACAAGTGAAGGTCAGACTCAGGGGGCAGGTCTGGACAAGAAGCCTGACATCTGTTGGGCGTCACCATAGGAGTGTCCCCCCACTGCCCTCCTCACCTTGCCCCAAACTGAGGCCATCCTCTTCCCTCGAGTCTGCTCCTCCCCATCCTCCTGCATAAGTGAATGACACCACCTTCCTCCCCCTGGCCTCTGTGCCTACCCTTCACATCACCTCCACCCTGACCCCCATGTGCACACTGTCACCAAGGCTTCTCAAGTCTGCCCGCCCCATGCCTGCAGTACCCAGCCATTCCCTTTCTTCCTGCTGCCTGGCCTTCTTTCCTCTATACCTGGACCAGTCCTGTTCAGTGAACATGTAATGGGAGCTACATATGTAGTTTTTGATTTATTAGTAGCTACATTTAAAAAGTAAAAGCAGAGCCGGTTGTGGTGGCCCATGCCTGCAATCCCAGCACTTTGGGAGGCCAAGGTGGGAGGATCACTTGAGCCCCAGAGTTTGAGACCAGCCTAGACAACACAGGGAGACTCATCTCTACGAAAAAAAAAAAAAAAATTTGCCAGGTGTGGCGGTGCATGCCTGTGGGCCCAGCTACTCAGGAGGCTGAGGTGGGAGGATGGATGGCTTCAGCCCCAGAGGTTGAGGCTGCAGTGAGCCGTGATTGCACTACTGCACTCCAGCCTGGGTGATAGAACAAGACCTTATCTCTAGAAGGAAGAGAAGGAGGGAGGGAGGGAGGAAACAAGGAAGGGAAGAAGGAAGGAAGGAAGGAAAGAAGGAAGGAAGGAAGGAAGGGCAAGCTGATGAAACTAATGTCAATAATACATTTTATGTAGCTCAATATATCCAAAATATTATAATTTCAACACGTAATCAATATGTAACTTATTGATGAGATATTTTACATTTTTTTCTATACTGTGTGCATTCTACACTTGCAGCACATCTCACTTTGGCCTCAGATCTTTCTTTTGCTTTCTTTTTTTAATTTTCTTTTTAGAGATAGGGTCTCATTCTGTTTTCCAGGCTGAAGTGTAATGATGCATCACAGCTCACTGCAGTCTCGAACTCCTAGGCTCAAGTGATCATCCTGTTTCAGCTTCCTGGGTAGCTGGGACCACAGGTATGCACCACCACACCTGGTGATTTTTTGGGTTTTTTGTTTTTGTAGAGATGGGGTCTCACTACATTGCCTAGGCTGGTCTCTGATCTTTCAAGTGCTCAGTAGCTGCAATGAGGCGATTGAGCCTGGCCTCCTATCTGGTCTCCCTGTCTCCAATCTCTAGTTTTTGATAAATTGACAAGTCTGAGGATGTGCTGCTGCTTTGAGAAGGGGGTGCTCTCTCTGAAGAAAGTCAGATGGCAGAGCCAGCATGGTTGTCAAGGCAGAGGGCCACGATCCTGGTGACCTTCTCAGTGGGGGCTGTCCTGCCTGTGTTTCTGAGACCCCACTAGGGATCCCCCATTCCCTCGATTTGACCGCTTCTCTGCCCTCTCTCAGCCAGAGTCCCTGCCACTGTCCTCCCTTCCTGATGAAAGCTGAGTATGGAGGGACAAGACAAAGCAGAGAGGTCACAGCCAGGAAGTGAGGGTGCAGAGGGAAGGCGATGGTGAGAGATCCCCTAGGCTTATACGCACCCCTCCAGGAAGCCCGAAGATTCTCTCCAAATCTGGTGGTGTGAGGATGTCTCTGCCAACCACAGAGTCCTTGAAGCCAGGGGCATAGGCCTCGATGCAATCGAACACTGGGGTGCCAAAAACAGAGAAATGAGATGGTGTTAGGAAGAAGAGGAGGCACTATGGGTGTACAACTTGGCGAATTTACTAACAGTCATTAAATTACACACAGAAATGGGCTTATTTTATCATATGCAAATTATACCTCAATAGGTGAAAAACAAAAATCAGTCCACAAGCAAATGATTAATTCATCCCAAAGATGCATGGGTAGGCCAGTCCAGTCCCCAATTTCCCCCACTTCCCTAACCCAACCTTAAACACAAAGCTGCTTATCTCCTTTTGCATATGCAGCTTTTTTCACCTCTTCACTTTTCTCAAGCTGGTTTTTTTTTTTTTTTTTTTTGAGACGGAGTCTCACTCTGTCACCCAGGCTAGAGTGCAGTGGCGCAATCTCAGCTCACTGCAACCTCCGCCTCCGGGTTCAAATGATTCTCCTGCCTCAGCCTCCTGAGCAGTTAAGATTACAGGCATGTGCCACCACACCCTGCTAATTTTTTTATGTTTTTAGTAGCGACGGGGTTTCATCATGTTGGTCAGGCTGGTCTTGAACTCCTGACCTCAGGTGATCCACCTGCCTTGGCCTCCCGAAGTGCTGGAATTACAGGCATGAGCCCCCATGCCCGGCCTGCTCAAGCTGTTTCTCTTGCTTGGAATGCCCTTTGCTGCCTGGCCAGCTCCTAGTCATCCTTGGAAACCCAGCTTGACCGTCCCTTCCTTTGAAAGCCTTCCTTGTCTCTCTGGCTCATGCTTCTCCTTTGGTTCATGCAGTCAGCTGTGCTGTAATGACAGGTTTCTTAATTAGTCTCCTCCATCCCTCGTTAGACTGTGAGCAACTGGAGGGCAGGAACTCTGTCTTCTTGGCTTTCTTAGCCCAGTTCCTGAACCCAGCAGTCAACTATGTTGACTTGAGGTTCCCTCGACTATTTCCTCCCTTTGGGACGGCACCTGCAGTTGTCAATCCCGAATGGGGCAGTGAGGAGGAGCAGGCCCAGTCGGGTCGCATGCCCGGCTGTGGCTCTGGAGGCAGAACGTGCAGCTCTCTTTACCTCTGTCTGCATAAGCGTCTCTCTCCTGCTCGTCCCAGGCCTTGCCTCCAGCCAGCGTGTAGGGCGTGTACTGAGTGAAGAGGGAGACTACGTGGCAGCCGGGGGGAGCCAGGGTGGGGTCCAGCGAGGAAGGGATGCAGAGCTCAATCATAGGCCTGTGCGGGCAGGGAGGAGAGACGGCAGGTCTAAAGAGCAGGAGTGCGGAGGGTAGGGCATCTGAGATGACTTGGGACACAGTGGAGGCCCTGAGATGACACCAATCCTGGGCGATTGTCGCTGTACAGCCACAGTGGTTGTCCACCTGCATGGGCTTAGCGACTGCTAGCGTGGTCCAGAGCACCTGTGAGGAGCTCGCCTGGCCCCAGACCCCCGAATGCATGGCCTGTCCTCGTCTGCTTTCATCACACACTGTGCTCTTTAACGACAGCTCCCAAACGCAAATGTCTCCAAGGTCCACACAGACAGTGGGAGTGTGGAAGGGGGCCAGGCCTAAGACAGCAGGCGCCCAAGCAGCCAGATTTCAGCCAGGCTTTAGTGGCCTGATTGCCTTTTCCAGAGCAGACCAATGGAAGACAGAGCTGCTAGGGCTGCCCCGAGCCCCAGCAGAGCTGTGACCTGCTTCCCACCCCACCACCTTTGCCTGCCACACCTTTTCTACCTGGAGCATGTTCTCCCTCTGATCTCCAAATATGAGTCTCCTTCAAGGCCACGGGAAATGCTCCTTCTCCCTGTGTCCCTCAGCTGCAGTGTTCTCGCTGAACTCGGATGTCCACCAGGGATCTCAAATGTCCCCTGTTCAAACCCCAATGCCTGATTAGCCTCTAAAATCTGCTCCACCCCCACCGCTTCTTCCTCTTTTCAGTAAATGGAGGCATCATTTCACAGTCGCTCCTCTTTTTGACCCACGTCCCACTCCCTGTCCAACAGCAAGTCCTGTTGGCTTCACCTTCAAAATATATCCAGTCTTTCATCACTTCTCATCACTTCCCCTGCCCCCACCCTTGTCCAAGCCACTGTCCTCTCTCCCTTGGATTCTGCAACAGTAACCCATTGCAACAGATGCCTTAACTTTTTCTGCAAACAGTGTCCAGGTTGGTCTTTTTAAAGTATAAGGCAGGCTCTGCACAAACTTTCCTGGAGTAAGAGCCAGGGCAGTTGACAAGACCCAGCACCATCTGAGACCCTTCATTCCCAGGTGCTCTCTCTCCAGCCACTCTGGCCTCGTCCTTGTGCCTCCTACACAGCAGCACACTCCTGCCCCAGGGCCTTTGCACCTGACCTTCCCTCTGTCTGGACGTTTTTTCCCCAGATACCCATAAGATCTGTATTCTCACTTCCTTCTGGTCTCTGCTCAAGTGCCACGTTATTAGAGAAGCCTTTCCTCCCCTTCCCTGCCTATTTTTCTCTGCAGTGCTCATCATCAGTGCTTACTTGTTGATTGTCTTCCTCTCATGGATAGAGAGTCAACGGCCTGAGACTTTCTTGGCTTTCCTTGCTGGTATGTGCCCAGTCACTGAACCAAGCCTGGCACAGAATAGAGACCCCAGAATATTTATAAATGGATGAACTTTTCCCTATACACTTCTCTCCAGGCGCACATCTTCTTTACCACATGCTATAAATATTTAGGTACCTGTGGTATCATAAGCTTTGTGTCAGTTTCATGCCCCTGCCCCACTAATTCTCCCAGCCCGTACCTAGTACAGAGCCCAGCACTGGGTAGGTTTTCAACAGTGTGTGCTGGACAGTGGACAGGATGGAAAGGCGCTTGCTCCTATAGCGCCCCTGCCTGTTCTGGAAGAATGGAAATACAGCTGCAGTGGGAGGTGGGAAATGCTTTTAGAAGTTTTGCAAGAAGGCAGATTATCAGAAAAAGGCTACGGAGCAGGGGACTGGGTGAGTGCGTGCCCTCTGACGGGCTCTGAATGAGAGAACCTCCTTTGCTCTCCCAGAACACATTTTCTCCTCTTCTTCCCCAGCCCCAGCACCTTCCCGGGCAGCGCTCTGCCCCTCTACCCCTTCCGCTAACCTTAGCTGCTCTTCACCCCTTACTGCCCTCGTCCTCAGATTTTTCACCTGGGATGCACTTGCTGTCCTTAGAAGTTAAGTATGGATTTTGGCAGATCCTAAGTCACTGTGAAGGTTGAACGCCAGGCCTGATCCCTGCTGTGCGTGGCATGGACAGCCCTGCCTCCCAGGCCCATGTGGAAGAACATCAGGGGACACAAAGTCCAGGGCCCCTACCTGTGGGAAGGCAGGCCGTACACAGCATCTTCAAAGGCCTGATGAAGGAGGAGGGTGTCTTCACAGTTCAGGTGGATGGAGCACTGGTGATGGGGCAGCGGCTGGCCCCTGGGAGCATTGGGGGCCACCAGGAAGCTGGGCAGCCTGTCTACGGCCACTGAGGGACCAAAGAGGAGGGTCAGGTCTTAGCCCCCCAAGGTCCTCCCTCTACAGCCAGCACCCTGCTACCCTCACTGGCGGATGGGAGTAGGAAAGTATGAGCAAGCGTTTCACCTTCTGACCAGGCTGCAGGGGGACACGGGCTGGAGGTCAGGGAATGGAGATGATGACAGAGTTCAGCTGCCCCCAGCCCTGGAGGTTTCTCACTCAGACGGGTCAAAGGAGACAGTGCTGCGATGTGGTGTGCCTCTTACCATTGATCTTGGTGACAGGCGACCGGGTGTCCAGCTGAGAGATTCTCTCCAGGAACTCCTCAGGAAGCCACTCCTGGAAGGAGAAGACTCCATGAAAGGCCTCAGATGTCCAAGGCCCCAAGGAAGCTGCCTTCTTTCTTTGCTCAGGAAGATCCCTCAGTCGCTCCCTCCGGAAATCCTCTTCATCCTTCAAAGCTCAGCCAAAACCACCTCCCCTGTGAAGCCTTCCTAGATCCCCTCCCACTCAGCTCTAACCACTTCCTCCTCCGCACCTGGCCAGCAGTTCTGACTGTGAAATAGTCCACACCTTTCCCTGCTTGCAAAGGTGTCAGTGGTTTGCAGGCCTCTTTTCACTACTTACTGGTCTGTAAGCTCTTGGAAGCCTCGATGATCTCAGAATTGCCTTAACAAGTTTCTTTTTACTGATGTTTGTTGAATTTTAGTAATGGAATCACTCAGCAAAAGTAGTGCTTTGCCTCTAAGAATTGCCCCCAAGAATGGCTGGGAGCTTCATGTGCATATACATGTTATCATATATTTTGGGCACAGGGTAAGTCAATTGCAAAAACTGCCCCCAAAGCTCACCCCTCCCTGTTTGCATACCCACTTCTGTGTAACCTTGCAGTGCCCTCACACTCTGACTCTAGGCTTGGCCATGAGACTTGGTCTGGCCAATGCTAGAAAACAGGATGCAAAGAGATCAAACCATGTGATGCTTGCATGCATGCTTGAGCTTGCCTGCTTTTGCCCTTTGCCAGACCCTGAGAACATGCCTGGACTACTGTGCTGGAGGAGCACAGACACATGGAGCATAGCCGAGTCCCCCACCCGGTCATCCCAGAAGAAACGGTCCTGGACCAGCCACCACCAGCCAGTTCCCAGGCATATGAAGGAGTCCCACCAAGATCAGCAGAGCCAGCAAGCTGACCCACAGCTGACTGCAGATGCATGAGCAAGCCTTGAGCAGCTGAAATCCACCAAGATCAACTGAAGTCTCCAGTTCTTGGTGCCAGTATTTCTTGTTGTATGCCCAGAAGTTCTGTGGCTCTTTGTTAATTGATTAATTAATAATCATGGATAATACAACAAATGATTGACACAGAGAATGGAATTAGAGCTGGTGAAAGGGGAGAAATCAGGAAAGTAGGAAAGTTGTGGAAATAACTCTAGATTGAAAGTCAGACCTGGGTTCTAGCTCTGGCTCTGCCAATGGCCAGAATCTTGGTCGCTTCACCTCTCTGGCCCCTTCTCCTCACCTGTGAGGCTTCTTCCCCGTTTACTACCTGCCCTTACCCGCCTGTTTCCCAAATGCAGAGACTTGGCTTTTGCATCTCACACCCTGATGCAATCCTGGCTCCCTCAATCCCCATGGTTTCTAACCCCTGTTTTGGCAGACATCTAAGCTCCACCCTCCTGCCCACAGCCTCACCTGTGGCGTCAGCTTCAGGAAGGTGATCTGCGGTGATGTGTTGGACAGCACCATTTTGCTTCTCACCTCTGTGCCATCTTCCAGCACAACTCCTTGAACACAGCCTTCACTGTTCACCTGCACCTTCGCCACTGTCTAGAGCCCACCAGAACAAGGCCCCAGAAACCCCAGGAAAAGAAATCCAGGTTAGATCTTCCGGGATTTCCATGGTCTGTGCTGCTCCTAGGCATTCACAGCTTCTTCATCCCAAACCCATCCCACCAAGTTCTGCAGCTTCTCCATGAAACATTCAGCCTCAGTTCAGTGACCAGGGAATTCCAAGGGGGTGGTTAGCCACTAACAGACTGCATGACCTTGATTCTGCAACCCACCTCCCCACTGCCCCTCTGTTCATCGGTAAAACAAGCGACCTTCCAAATCTGAGACTTTGTTCTGTCCTGGGATCCTTGCCAATAACTGGGGTGGGGTAGAGGGGCCGTTCACCTTTTCAGTGAAGATGCTTGCTCCATGTGTGGTGGCTGAGCTTGCGATGGCATCAGAGAGGGCACCCATGCCCCCCTGGACGTAGGCCCAGGCCCCCTGCATCCCCTCCAGGCCCCCCATCACATGGTGCAGCAGCACATACCTGCGGACAGACCATCTGACTCAGATCCTGGAGGTGGGATCTCATCTCCCCAGAGTTCTAGGTGCAACTATTCCTTTCCATCTTGATCTTCAGCCCCGCCCTGCCACCATCCAGCCCTTTCCCAGTAGGCTTTAATGAGCTCAAGTTCTTGTAAGAGCCCTTTGCCTTCTCTCCACCCTCTCCCCAGCAAGTGTGTCTATGTGCATAGCTTTATTACCGAAAAGAAGGCAATGATGCCCAAACCTGCAGCTCCAGCACTCTCCTGAGCTCCAGCTCCTGTGTCCAGCTACCCACAGATATCTCCATTTGGACCCTTCCTTGGCAGCATCTTAAATCCACCACATTTTCCCCATTCTCCAGCTGCTTCTCCTTCAATCTTTCCCATCCCAGTGAATGGCACCTTTCAACGGAAGGATCTGTTTCCAACAGAAACCCAGGTGTCAGCCTTGACCTCTACCATCCTTCCCCATCTACGTCCACAAAGCAACACCAACTCAGCCTCCAAAGGGCTTTCAAGGGTCACCCCACCTCTCAGCCTCTCTCCTCTTCCTTATGCTGCTGCAGTAGTGCCCCTCATTGGACCCCCTCTCCCACTCTTTCCCTCCTGCAGGTCTTGTCCACATATATCCTGAAGCCCTATCTCAAAGCCCAGCTCTGCTCCTGCCACTCACTTATCACCAATTCCAAGCCTCCCCGGCTTGGCGCTACTCTTAGGGCAATGGCCAGTCTCCTAGCAGGCGCTCCAGCCTCATCCCTCATCCTGTTCCCCTCTCCATACCCCATCCTCCTAACAGACCCTCTTGATTCCCTGGGTGGATCACACGTTCTCTCAACCCCAGCATTTCCCCTGCTGTTCTGTCAGCCTGAAGCCCCTACCTCCCTCATCTTATGTTTCATTAACTCCTCTTTGTCCTTTGGGTCTCAGATCAAACATCTCTTCCACGTGGAGGCTTCTCTGACCCTGACCAGGCTGTGTCCTTGCTGCTCCTCCTAGCATCACACTCACGCCACTTCATCATCATCACTCGCTCTGTGTCTCTCGCCCATCAGGACGTCTGCTCCACTCACTACCATATCCCCAGCACCTAGCACAGGCAAGCGCTCATCCATATTTGTTGGAAGAATTAACGAAGGAACAGATTACTTAAAGGCACATTTCACAAACGGAGCACTGGTTAAGCCTCCCAGAGATCCGAAGAGAAAAGGGCAGGAGGCCCCAGCTGGAAGATCCAGATTGGCTGGTAGATCACAGCTTGGCCAATGTGTGGCAACTGCTGCCAAGCTCCTGTCTCCATGGCCCTGGGGGAATTTGGGGCCGGCTTAATATGTGTTGAAAAACCACTTCCGAGGGCGTGCTCATCCCTTGAGAGAAAAGCCACGTCGACAGCTTCTAGCTTCTAGCTGTATCTTCTGGTGCACTGGAAACGGCCCAACCCTTGGCGGCATTCTCCATCCCAACACACACACACACACACACACACACACACACACACACACACACACACACCCCTCCATTCCTGCTCCTGCAGGGGCTCATTAAGTCAGACCACACTGCAGGCTTTGCTGTGTCTGACTGCCACCTCTCGGATTGGGCTGTCAGCACGAACCCTCACTCACAAAGAAAAAGGCAGCTTCCTGTCCATCCTGAGGTGTCTGTGTGAGTGCGTACCAGAGCCCAGGGGAAGGAACGGTAGGAGAGAAGGGAGAATGGGCGTTTGCGGGAGTGGAGAGGTGGAAGAGGGAAGGGAAGAGGAGAGAAAAGAAGATATAAATGTTGAGCTATCAAGCGGGAGGTGGGAGAGAGGCTTTTCTTAGTGAAGCAGTAGGGCACAGTCACTAAGAAGGAAGATTTTGGGGAGTCAGACACCTTGAGCTGGAAATCAGCCTTGCCACTTACCAGTTGAATGGCTTTGGGCAAGACATTCCCTTCTCTGAACCGCAGTTCTCAGATGTTGCTCTGAGGGTTAAGTGGATCATGTGTGATGTGCCTGGCTCGGTTTCTGGCTCACTGGGTGAGTTCTGCTAAGTGGCAGCTGTTGTTGCTGCCACTGCCACTGTAGTCCTCACTCCTGTTGGGGAACATGCCCCACTCCTGTGTCCCGCCTCACCCCCCTCACTCACCCACTCCCCGGAGTGTGGGGACTTGTCATGGCTCCAATCACAGCATCTGTGGCTAGAGTAGCTTTTAGAGGCTCAGACTCGAACCACTGATCCAGCACCTGGACAGCACAACAGCAGAGAGAAGGGCTTAGGGGCCTGGGTGGGAGGAGGGCCCCCTCACTGCCTGGTTGGGCCTGAGGCTGGGGAACCACTCACCTTGGTAATGGGAGCTGTGAGGACCTCGTAGTATCGGGGAAGCTGGGCTCCCAGGATGCGGCCTACAAGAGAAGATCCACAAAACAGAAGTTGAAACAGGTGACAGGGAAACCCTCCGACCTGACCTGGGGGATAAAAGAATGGAGGAGGCCGAGGCTTCCTGCCAGGAGGTGGTATAGCACAGCCAATGCAGGGACAGATTCAGCTTGAGTCCTGGCCACACCTCTCACTAGCTGCAGCACCTGGCACACATTTTTAACATCTCTGAACCTGCTTCTTTACCTGCTTCTTTACCTGTAAAATGGGAATCCTATTTTACACCCCAAGGGCTACGGTGAGGATTAAATGAGCTAGGTAAAGCATTTGCAAGTTCATAGGTACTTAATACATTTAAGCAGTTAGCATTATTTTTGGAAAATTTTAAACTTGTACCTTATTCCTTTATTTTGAACTCTTGAAGGCCCATACCCTGGGAGGTGGCTGGCATGGCTGATCCATTCCTATGACCCTGATTCAGACCATTTCAGAAAGAAACTAGGCTTTAAGGCCTTCAGGGTAGAAATCATGGTATCTAGCCTTACAGCCCCTGGGCCTAGCTTAGTGTCTGGCACACAGCAGTTGCTCAATAAATGTTTTTTGCCTGTTTTTCACACAGAGCTCCTTGGACTGGTTATCTGAGAGGCAGTGTCTACTTTTTGCATTTGTAATAGATTCCACTGGCTCCATACTCTTTGCAACGTATAAGTTTGCAGTGCCAACCCACCACAGCTTGGTTAACCTGCCCGGCTCCTTGGCTCTGGGCTCATCCATGTGATTTGGCCAGCCAGTGGAATGTTTGCAGATGTGACACAAACCCAGATCTGAAACAGGCCTGTATGTTGGGGCACGCCCTCTGTGCTTGTGCCACTGATGTGAAAAGTCCACACCCAGATCAGCATGTGCTTCTACAAGGAGGACGAGAGGTACCTGGAGCAGAGCTGCCTCCACTGAGCTGCTGCAGACACAAACACATGCCTGAGACCAGACCAGATCAGCTGAGCCAGCTGGGATCAGCTGAACCATGAAGACATGTGGGAAACCAATGATTTTTTTTTCTAGGATATAGAGGTTAAACTAGTCTGTATACCCTCAAGGAGGGTAGAAAATAATAGCACACTTGATGAGCCTTCCACTCTCATACTTATGGCAGACATTACTAATTGATCACAGAACTTCTCCTTGCTAAGCCCATATCTAGCATTCTTCCTGTATGGGGGCAGCTCTTCAAATCTCTTGGCCCCTATATCTTATTCATAGCCACGGCCATGATGCTGAGCTCCATGCAGGCTTTGATCAGCTTCACACAGGCAACTCCACAGCATCTCACTTCAGTCCTGAAAAGTGAGCCTCTCTACTTCTTCCCTAGGGCTTCTCTGGCACCAGAGCAGGGCACTCATGGGAACCTACTTGGCACTCACAGAAGCATAGCCCAGAAGTGTGGGAGTCAATGCCCTGTGAGGCAACCCTTGACCAATGGGAGATAGAACCCAATGGATAAATATTTCCCTTTCCATCTCCTGGGAAGGTTTCTCAAATGCATTTCATAAGGCTTCCCAGAGGGGCCACTCAGGTCCAGCATCTTGTCACCCACAGTGCTGGCTAGTGCAATCACACACTCTGGTATTGACCCTTTCTCTGTCCACTTTCACCCCAACTTTCTCCTATTTTTGTGCCTTGGGGTCACCCTTCCAAATGAACTACCCACGCATAAGCCTTGGTCTCAGGCTCTATTTTAAAGGCACATCAGCCTAAGATGCTCTCAACAAAGTGCTCCAGGCTGCCCGTAACTGATCGTAGCATGTTAACTGATCCCAGCTGGCAGGCTACCATGGAGGTTCAGGCTTGTGTCTAGGCATCGAGACAATGGGCTCACCTCCTTGAAGGTCGCTCATCATGCCCCGGTGCCTGCACTTGGACTTACCTGCCTTCAGCAGGGGCTTGAGGGTGGAGAGCGACCTCATCCTTTGCAGCAGGGAGCCACGCTGGAAGGCTGCCATGTCCACAGGGGCCGCATCCAGCAAAGGGTAAATGGCTAATGCCAAGAGATGCATGAACTCCTCATATTTGGGAAAGACCTGGAACAGAGCTGTGCATAAGGCCCCACCGTCCACATCCCTGCCATCCATGCTGTCCCCATATGGCCTGTCACCCCTCACGGTTCCTCAGGCCTCATTCCCTGCTGTGGCCCGGCTTGGCTCTGTTGAGCTCTCCCAGTTCCAGGTCTCTGGGTTAACATCAACACCAGGAAGAGTGCATGGGGTGGGGTGGTGGTGGTCAGGAGACCCTGGGCAATAGAGAGTCACTGGGAGTGGTGACAGGGACAAGGAGCTAATGCTGGCTAACACGAAGTGTCACCCACAGAAAACTGGCAAGAATCCTAGGGTGTGGTCTGTGCAATAGACCATGAAACCACTTAGAAGTTTCTTCCTTCTGTCCTTTTCTTCTTCTTTTTTTTTTTTTTCAAGATGGAGTCTTGCTCTGTGACCCAGGCTGGAGTGCAGTGGCGCGATCTCGGCTCACTGCAACCTCTGCCTCCCAGGTTCAAGTGATTCTCCTGCCTCAGCCTCCTGAGTAGCTGGGATTATAGGCCCCTGCCACCACAGCCGGCTAATTTTTGTATTTTTAGTAGAGACAGAGTTTCACCATGTTGGCCAGGCTGGTCACGAACTTCTGACCTCAAGTGATCTGCCTGCCTCAGCCTCTCAAAGTGCTGGAATTACAGGCGTGAGCAGCCGCACCGGCCTGTCCTTCTGTCCTTTCTTATATTACTGGTAGAAGTTAGACCTCTTTGCTTGTATTCTTTTCCAGTCTGTAGGTCGTCTCCCATGCCATCTCATCACCTGCAGTCACAGAAGCCTGCCTCCTCTCACCCCACAAGCTCCCACGTCAGAATCCACTTTCGAAAGCCTGGTTTCTGACACCCACCCTCCCTTCCCTGGTGGGCACAGGAGCAGTGATAGAAGCCTGTGCTACTGGAAGCCCTACCTGACTCTTCTTAGCCCTGCACTTTGAATTTTGGTCCATCTCTACCAATGGATATACCCATGGCATTTTAATGAGTGTTACATAAAGAAAAGTTCCATATTAAAATACATTTGAGAAGTCTTAGTAAAAATGAAGTTAAACAGCTTTCTCTAAGCAGGCCTTTAATATGACAGCATGGAAAGACAAAACCAGAAATCAAGCTCCTTAATTTCCACGATGGGAAATGGGCACTTGCCTCCGGCGTGTGTGGTCACTAGCGTGTAGGGCCACAGCTAGTGTCCTGCAGGCCTGGGGACCTGGCCTTGTGCCAAGTCCCCTCAAGTGCATCTGAGATGGGCAGGATTTGGACGAGAGGATGCAGGTGGTGGTCTCCAATCTGCTGCACAAAAGAACCACCAAAAAAGCACTTTTAAGAAAGCTAAGCTCCTCAGGCCGGGTGTGGTGGTTCATGCCTGTAATCCTAGCACTTTGGGAGGCAGAGGTGGGAGGATTGCTTGAGCTCAAGAGCTCCAGACCAGCCTGGGCAACAGAGTGAGACTTTTGTCTCTATGAAAAAATTAAAAATAACTCAGCCAGGCATGGTGGTGAATGCCTGTAATCCCAGCTACTCAGGTGGCTGAGGCAGGAGGATTGCTTGAACCCAGGAGGTGGAGGTTACAGTGAGCCAAGATCGCACCGCTGCACTCCAGCCTGGGTAACAGAGTGAGACCCTGTCTCAAAAACAAATAAAATAAAACAACAAAATAAAAGGCTAAGCTCTTCAGGTGTTTCTGATCATCAGCCAGGTTTGAAAACTGCTGGTGGAAGAGACATGTAGGCTGTGTGTCTGTGGTTCTCTAAGTTTTACCCAGCAATAGATTAACACAACAAAAGCAATGTACAAGCGTTCTATTAACCTAGGTTCTTCTTATAAAAATGTCTCCACTGAGATGTGATTTAATGCTACACCTCAGCTTGTATCCAGGCTTGGTACAAAATGGCCATTCAAATAATCTTTCTATATCCACAGAACCAACTGTGGCAGGGCCCTTACGGAACTCAGTGGCTCATCTAGACAAGGCCACCCAGCAGGTTCCTAGAATGTAGTTCCAAGGGAAAAAAAGTGCATTCTCCATCTGACATGTGTTCATCCTCTCACCAGACCTGCACACCATCATGGACACTTTGTTGCCTTGAGCGGCCAGGAGGGAGCCTTGAGATGCCACATTGAATGAATATTTAGAACTCTCTTGTCCTAAGTTCCTGATTCAGTTTATTTTATCCTTAATTTTCTCTGATCTTCCCTCATCCTCCTTTTTGGCTTTCATGTGCTTTGATGTGGACAAACACTTGGAACTCTGTCTGAAAGCTGGAGGGGCATGAAGCACATGCCGGTGTAAGAACACGCCAGTGCATTTGTTCTTGAACTCAGCATGCACAGCCCCTCTGACAGTGGCCCCATACTGAACACACGCAGGTGAGCAGACCTCCCAGTCCACTGGTCTTAATCAGCATCCTCCATCCGCTTCTCTTCGCAGTGCCTGAGATCAAGAGCTGCCACCAACTGGAGCCCTCCTAAGAACGTGGGGTGGCCTGGCCCAGTGCCCCTGGCCTTTGGACAATTGTTCTAGGACAATCCAACCAGGCCCATCTCCAGGCTGCTGAGGGAGCAGGAGCTCAGTCACTGGTCGCCTTCCCTACCTGGGCATCCTTCCGGGAGAACTGGGCGATCTGCTTCTGGTTTTCTGCCATGTCTGTGCCCAGCAGAAGGGACCTGGGCACCTTGCTGCCTACACCCTCTTCCAGCATGGGGGTGAAGGAGTGGGGATTTCGAAGATGAAGCCTCAGCCCATGTTTCTGCAAAACACAAACAGCACGGGCCACATATTAATGGCTCTGTGGTCTCTGCCTGTCATCTTTCTCCGATTGTGTTTGTGTGACCATTTAGGTACCTGTGTGTAGATTCCCAAGTGTATGGTCCTGGTATCTTTTTTAAATATAAGTACATAAAAAGCCCTCTTGCCCAAGTACCCTATGGTAGACAATACTGTATCACATCACAGTACACTATACCATTCTATACCATACCATACATACCACCCATACCATGCCATACACGCCATGCCATGCCACATCCTACCATACCACACTATATCACATCACACCTCACACACCACGCCATACCACACCCTACCACACCATACGATACTATACCATGCCATATCACACCACACTACGCCACGCCATGTCATGCCACATCACACCATGGCACACTCATTCCATGCCAGGGACTGTACTAGGGTTTACAATGGTTACCTCACAACAACTTTGTAAGTACAGTCTTGCATCACTTAACGATGGGGATATGTTCTGAGAAATGCATTGTTAGACAATTTCATCATAGTTTGAGCATCACAGAGTGTACCTACACAAACCTAGATCTGATAGCCTACCACAAATAGGCTGTGTGGTGTAGCCTATTGCTGCAAACCTGCACAGAATGTTACTGCACTGAATACTGGAGGCAACTGTAATACAATGGTATTTGGGTATCTAAACATATCTAGGCTGGGCACAGTGGCTCATGCCTGTAATCCCAGCACTTTGGGAGTCCAAGGCGGGCAGATCAGCTGAGGACAGGAGTTCGAGACCAGCCTGGCCAATATGGTGAAACCCCATCTCTACTAAGAATACAAAAATTAGCCGGGTGTGGTGGCACGCACCTGTAGTCCTAACTACTCGGAAGGCTGAGGCGGAAGAATCGCTCGAACCTGGAAGGCGGAGGTTGCAGTGTGGCGAGATTGCACCACTGCACTCCAGCCTGGGTGACAAAGTGAGACTCTGTCTCAAAAAAAAAAAAAAAAAAAAACCCAAACATAGATAAGGTACATTACGAATGTGGCATAAAAGGTAAGAAAAATGATACTGTATAGAGCCCTCGCGATGAATGGAGCCTGCAGGACTGGAAGTTGCTCTGGGCTAGTGAGTGGTGAGCACATTGCTGTACACTACTGCACACTTTATAAATACAGCACGCGTAGGCTACACTACATTCATTAAAAAATTTCTTCAGTAAGTTAGCTTACTGTAAACTTTTAAACTTTACAAACATTTTAATTTTTAAAACCTTTTTGATTCTTTTAAGAAGACACTTGGCTTAAAACACAAACATTGTACAGCTATATAAAATATTTTCTTTATATCCTCATTCCATAAGCTTTTTTCTGTTTTTAAAATTTTTATTTTTATTTTTTTATTTTTTAAATTTTTTTGCTAAAAAGTAAAACGCAAACAGACACATCAGCCTAGGCCTACACAGGGTCAGGATCATCAATGTCACTGCCTTCCACCTCCACATCCTGCCCCAATGCAGGGTCTTCAGGGACAGTAACACGTGGCACTGTCATCTCCTAGAGAGCAATGCCTTCTGCTGGATACCTCCTGACAGACCTGCCTGAGGCTGTTTGACAGTGAATTTTTTAAATAAGGAAAAGGAATACACTCCAAAATAATAATAATAGTATAATAAACACATTAGCCAGTGACAAAGTCATTTACTATCAAGTATTATCTACTGTATATAATTATATGTACTAGACTTTTTGACAACTGGCCACACAGTAGGCTTTATCGCCACAAACACATGAATAATATGTTGCACTGCAACTATGACATCACTAGGGGACGGGAATTTTTTCAGCTCCATTGTAAGCTTATGGGACCACCATTGTATATAGTCTACCGTTGACCAACATGGTGGCACGTGGCTGTCTTATTATCCTCATTGTACAAAAGCAACATGAGAGGCTCATAGCAGTTAAATAATTTGTTCTAGGTCACTTTAGGAGGTAGGTCTGGGTTTCAAAACCACAGGTCTGTAACTGCAAAGCCCCAGCTCTCAGCACCGGTCTGTAACTGCCCCACTTCAGAAATAAATAATTAAATTTAGAAAGACACAATCAAGCAATGTTTATGTGAAAATCTATACTTACAAGGTAGATACATTATTCACATCAGAACATTTTATTTACTTTGCAGACTCATTTACTCCAGGGTCACTTTAAATGGAAGTTCCTTTGATGCATTTAAAATATGATTTGATTTACAAATATTTGATTAGCACACAGAACTTTCCAACAGCACATCTACTTCTTCAAAGCAGGCACAGATAAAACAAAAGGGGCCTGTGCTGCCTCCAGTTTCTGCTGTCGAGAGGCTTCCTTCTCCAGATCCGCGGCCTGCAACCTCACGACTCGAGGTCTTAGCTGGAATGCCACCTTATCAGCCAGGCCTCTCCTGCATTCCCTGCCCCCTCACCCTGCAATATTTTTCTCCAAAGCACTTGTCACCACATGGCTAATCACATATTTAGTGTTTTCATTGTCTCCCCAAGTAGAATGTGAGCCCTGTGAAGTCAGGGGCATTGTCTGTTTTGTTCACCGCTGTACCCCCCGCATGCAGACACAGTGTAGTTAATAAGCATTCCGTCGACTCTGAATAAATGAATGCTACGTTGCAGACAAGGTATGGCCCCAGAGGAGAGAAATGAGATCTGACAGTAGGCGTTTTAAAAAAGCACGAGGAAACCAAAAACAGGCTTTTCCAACAATTACCGCTGGAGTTGCTCCACACTGGAGATGCTCCAGGCGGGCACACTCTGTGGAGGAGATTTCCGACGCTGGCGGGGGCCAGGGCCAGGAGACGGATGGGGCCCCTCCTGTCCCTAAGATGGGGACGTTCTTTATTCTAAGCTAGAGAAGCTTCCAGCTTCGTTCTTCTTAATGTAGTGAACTCACTCATACCCAGGAGGCATCCTTAGTTTCCCTCCTTGTCATCCTTGACATCCCATCCGCTGCCTCCAGATTCTGTGCGCTTCTCTCCAAGCCGCCATTTTGGGAACCGCAGCAGCGGGGGCCTCGTGGTCCACATGCGACCCCTCCTGTTTTCACCGAGTCCTCACCAGCCAGCAGGTGGGCTGACCTTTGTAAAGTCACAAATCCTAGCAGTGAACTTCCTGATCACACACCTCACTGGCTTCTCACTGCACTTGGATAAAATGCAGTCCTGCTCCTCCCACCCCAATCTGCTGCTCTCTGCCTGTCTGCTCTGTCCACACTGACCTGCCCTCTGCTCACGCCTGCCTGGGTGGGTCCTTCTCCTCTTCCCTGACTGGAGACTGCTCAGATGTCTACATGGCTGCTGCTGGTGACCTCTTGGTATTTGAATAACTGCTCAAATGTCACCTCCTTGAGGACGATGTCCTTCCTGGTCACCATCTAGGCTGGAATCTCCACTCTCTTTCTCTAACGCTGCCTTCTTTTCTTTTCTTCTTGGCACTCTCCCTGAAGTTCTCTGCCTAAGAGCAGGGTCCTTGCCTTCCTAGTTCACTGCTGTACACCCAAGGGCTTCTCTCAGTGCCTGGCACACAGCAGGTGCTCAGAAGCATGGACTGAATGAACGAATAAACCCTCCAAATCAGGGACCCAAGAGGAATCCAAAAGTTATTTCAAGTATAACTAATTGACTATGAATCACTTTTCATTTGATTCCAGGACTTTCTCTTCTAAATGGAGGCTCCGTCATTCTTAATGGTGTTAAATCAAATTTAGCTTAAAGCTGCCTCCTTAAATACTTTAAGCTCTACCTAAAGGTTTCTCTGTTCATAGTGAACTATAACCTAGAAGGAGGTGTGAACAGACTGTAACCTACTCCTGTGTCAATCGCCGAGTTTTGACCAATCAAAGGTGATCAACTGTTTAAAACGTGTTCAATAAGGCAAACACTGAACTGTAACCAATCCAGCTGTTTCTGTACCTCAGTTCCATTTTCTGTACATCACTTTTCACTTTCTGTCTATAAATCTTCTTCCACCATGGAGCTGTGCTGGAGACTGTGAGCATACTCCAGCTCGGGAGCCTGATCCATTTATGAATCATTCTTTGCTCAATTAAACTCTGTTAAATTTAATTTAGTGAAGGTTTTTCTTTTAACAATGGTTTTAATTATGTGGAGTCCGAATGAGAAGGGGAATGTTAAATAACCATCAGATTATATCCACAAGATTTGTTCGGATTATGAAGCTTTTTTCTTAAAAACCAAAAAAAAAAAAAAAACAAAAAAACAAAATGAAAGCAAACCCTTCTTTTATTTATCCCATGAGAGTTCTCAGCATGCACAGTCATCCTGGGTGGAAATTGTTGGAAAGGGTGTCTGTGTGTGAAGGGTGTATGTGTGTGAAGGGTGTATGTGTGTGAAGGGTGTGTGTCTAAAGGACCAGAGATACAAGAGATTTAAAGGGTGTGCTTCTCGAAGTTATGTTCTGGGGGCCTCCTCTTTCAGAATGACCTGAGAATGCCATAAAAACGACCGTTTCTTGGCCCCACCACTGCTACAGAATCAGACTTGTGAGCAAGAACCGCTGGGTTCTTCCCTAGGGGTTTCCCCAGCAGTTTCCCAGGTCATACTTTGTGGCCCTGAAAATTAGAGCCCTACCTCAGAGAGATTTCCAGGAGAAAAGCAAGAGCAAAATGAATAAGGGTGAGTGAGACCCAGAAGGTCAGTGAGGGAGGGGAGGGGCAATGGGATTGCCTCTGGCAGTGAGGTCAAGGCTGGCCCAGGGGGAGGTGGGGAAGGTGGCTTATGGCTGAAGGGGATGAAAAGCCCCCCTCCACACCCCCCTCTCCGCCAGTGCAAAGGCTCTGCCCTTCCAGCCTGGATTCCATCATCCAGCGTGGGGCCGCCGCAAAAGCAAACTCATTTACTAGGTGGATGGAACCGGGAGGTGATCCAAGTCAGTGCTCGCATTGACAGCTGTGGAAACTAACACCCAGGAAGGGGAGGCAGGCCCTGGTGGGGACCACAGCGGGTCAGTGGAAGGTGCTTTGGCTCAAGGAGGGGAGGAGGGGCAGTGGTGCCAAAGCCAAGCCACTCACTTTAGTTGAGGGCTCAGTCTAATTGGATACAGCCTTATAAGTGGCAGGGTGGGTGAGTAGTCTCCGGCCATAGGTCTTTCTGGAGCCTCAGTTTTCTCAAGTGCCAAATGGGGGTACTAATAATAGTGACAAGTACTGAGCCCTCTGTGCACCAGGCACTGTGCTGATGTGGCCTTAGGAGGCAGGTGTTGTTACTATTCCCATCTTACAGATGAGGAAGAGAAGGCACCACGTGGTGAAATCACACAGCTGGTGAGCTGTGGAGCAGGGAGGCAGACGCAGTCGGCCAGTTTCCAGCAGCTCCAGTCTCAGCCTCTGTGCACACCCCACTGGAGCTGCCAGGGGCACTCTATCACCATGTTCACCGCAAACTACAAAGAGCTAGAGACGTGTGAGTCTGGGTGGTATCGGTACCAAGAGGCCTGAGCGCATCATAGCTCAAGAACAAGGAGTAGGAGACAGTCAGGCCTTGGCTCGAATTCTCCATCACTTTCTAGCTGTGTGAATTTAACCCCTGAACTTTAGGTCCCTGATTGTAACATGGCTCTTGACTTACAGGTGAGGATCAGTTGAGATAGAACATTAAAGGTCATAGCCCAGGATGTGATGCTGGTAAAATAAATGCTCTCCATTACAGTTTTGGAAAGACAATATTCCTGGAAGGAGTTTAGTTGCCCTCCTGTCAATGCCCTCCAGGCTGTCAATGTCTTGTTAAAACAAGGTGCTCCCGATGGGGTGAGTCCTGCACATCACACAGCAGGACTGCTTTCTCCCTGCTCTGAGCACCGTACTCCTAGTAATGTAGCCCAAGGCAGAGGTTAAAGCATCTACTCAATTCACTTGGGAGCTTCTAGTTCAAGGAACACTATGACAAATACCATTTCAAATGAGTAACATTTTTTAAATAAAGAGAATAATCAAGTGAAGATGTCCATCCTGTGATTCTTAGTCTCTTAAATCAGGTTTGACAAAAGGAGGGTCCCTGCTCCCCAACATCTGCCACTATGAATAAGTGGTGCATTTATAAACTGCCTGCTGCTATGGTCTGCTCTGGACTGGAGACCAGCGACCCACCCCCAGGCCTGGCTAGATTTCATCCAGTCCTGGTACCAGGATGCACATACTCTGTTTCAGTGGCTTGAAGAACTCTCTACATGAACCAGTTAGAGCAGCCAAAGAGCTGTGAACAACAGCTGGACATCTTACTAGCTTAAAATTTTGAATTTAGAGCAAAGATGGCACCAACGTGGCCGGGCACGGTGGCTCACGCCTGTTAATCCCAGCACTTTGGGAGGCTGAGGCAGGTGGATCACGAGATCAGGAGATCGAGACCATCCTGGCTAACACGGTGAAACCCCGTCTCTACTAAAAATACAAAAAATTTGCCTGGCGTGGAGGCGGCGCCTATAGTCCCAGCTACTCGGGAGGCTGAGGCAGGAGAATGGCGTGAACCCAGGAGGAGGAGCTTGCAGTGAGCCGAGATCGCACCACTGCACTCCAGCCTTGGCGACAGAGAGAGACTCTGTCTCAAAAAAAAAGAAAAAAGATGGCACCAATGTGAGTGGCAGCTGCAGATGGCACCAAGAACCCTTTTCTCTGAGTGGTGAGTGACAGTGGCACTAAGCAGGTAGAAGCCAATCAGCCTCAGGAACGTGGTGATGCAGTTTATAAGACAGTGGGGGTGAAGGAAGGTGAAAGGGTGGGGGGCAGGGTTGGGCCAGGTTGTGGACAAAGGTCAGCAGACTAAGAGAGGCAAACAGTGCCAGATGAGACTCCCAGGAACCTTCCAAACAGCCCGGGAGCCAGAAAAGTCCCCAGGCCCCACTTCCTGCTCCAGCTGCCAAGAGAGGGAAGCAGCTCTCAAGTTCAATGAGGGCAGAAATCGGGATCATGTCCCAAGGCAGCTGTAAGCTCAGGCACCCAAGGCTTCAGATAGGTGTCCCACGTGGGCCTGAGGGTGACAAAGCTCATTCTTCAAGAGAAGTCTGATTTTTGGATGAAATTTCCCACTTTTCAAGACACTACATGGACGAGACAAAACCCATCTGTGGGAACGCAGCAGGGAGACCACGTGGGATACACAAGACTTGAGTGGAAGAGGGAGCCGTCAGGGGCGGGCCTCACCTCAGGCACAGAACAGGGAGCCTCCACCCAGGTTGGGAAGATGGAACTGCCTCCTCCCTCCCTGCAATTGGGCCAGAGGGGGGACCTACCTTCAGCTCCAGATCAGTGTAAATCTGCGGCCTCAGCAGGCTGAGCAGGTAGGACGCGCGGGAGAACTTAAATCCTGAAACCGAATCCGATGAAGACTGTCACCAGGGGTCACCAGGGATGAGGACTGTCACCAGGGGTCAGCAGGGATGAAGATTGTCATCAGGGTCACCAGGGATGGAGACCGTCACCCGGGGTCACCAGGGATGAAATCTGTCACCCGGAGTCACTGCCCTCCACTCCCCCATGCCACATCAGAGCTCACCTGGGATGATCTCCTCAGTGACAGCTGCACCCCCAATCACATGGCGCCTCTCGAAGACAGCAGTGTTCACCCCCAGTCTCTGTAGGTACGCTGCCTGGGAAGTGGGGCAGCACACAGGGCCCTCCCTTTATCCCTCTGAAATGTCAGGGCTCCCTCGGGCTGACCCGCAGACCAAGGTCCTCACTATAGGCCAGTATGGCCCACACCCCACGGCCTCCCCGCCTCACTCATGCTGTTCCCGCCTCTGGGAATGCCCTTCCCTGTGCTTCCCTTTCCATTCTTGCCTTTTCTAGACGTCCTCTAAGATCCGACAGGCCTGCTCCCGCCCCTCCACTTCCCAACTGAAGGTGGTCTTCCCTCCTTGGAGGCCTGGTGCCTCGGGGACTCACACTGCTTCCTGCCACCCTGCCCTGGGATGTCGCTCTCCTCCAGGCAGGGAGCAAGCCTCATTTCTCCTACAAGCACAGCACAGTGAGGTGGAACTTGTGAATGCTGACCCTTCCACCCAGGTTCAGCCCCTCGTTCTCTCTCTGCCGCTGCAGCCTCAGTACCTGATTCGTCTGGCCTTAGTTTGTTCACATGCAAAAATGGGGCTGATGAAAATAGTCCTGGCTTTACCCACTTCATAAGGCTGCTGTGAAGATGAACTGAGCTGGTCCCTAGACAGGGCTTTAAGTGGTCCCTGGCACAGAGAATGTACTCAGTAAATGAAGCTGTTCATAGAAGAGCCTTATTTTGGGAGAACAAATGATGCAAGGATTTCTATTAATTTTTTTCTAGCACTTAGTGGAAAAATCAATAAATAATTGTTGAACCAAACCGGTCATGAATCTACCGATCTAAAATGCTGGCCATGTGACCACAGGAATGGTGCCATGCAAAAGTCAGACTTTTCAAAAAGCTCACTTGGCAACTACTATGTGCCAGAAACAGTGAGTACATTGTCTTGTTTAATTTTTCCCACCAGCCAAGAGGTAGGTACTGTGATTCTCCCATTTTACAGATGAGAAAACTGAGGCTCAATGAGGTTAACAGCTTGCCTCAGGCTCACAGAGCTGATGAGTAGAGGTGTTGGGAATTGAAACTAGACAGCGTGAAATCAGCTTCTATCCTCCTAACATATCCTCCTATCATAACCTACTGAGAAAGAAACAGCAGCCATCACTCAGTGGCTGAGGCCTGGCACGCAAGGTGAGCTGCGTCATTCTCCTATTACACAGGAACGATCTCACAGATTGACAACCTCAAACAAGGTTTCTATGAGACTATGATAAAATGAGGCAAGCACAAACAAAAGCAATGTCTCCGTGCCATCCAGAAAATACCGAACACCCCTCTTGGCTGAAATGAGTGACTGCTACTTCTTTATCAATTACTGCTCTCCGCACACTCATCTCTCCTCCCTACAGATAAGATTTCTTGAGCTGCCCAGTTGCAGGGCTGTCCCTCCTTCCTGACAGTATCTAACCTATGGCAACCCCTATTTTCTTAGGCCTTCCCTCAAATCACCAAAGCTCAAATCCTGTGCTAGGTTCTTTCTAACACCTTCCTACTGAGGCAACCCGAGGTTCCCCTGATGGGAGTTCCCTCGCTGCAAAGAGCAAGAAACCAAACTAGACTAACTACAAGTGTGTTCCTGGTGGGCTTTAAGTGAAGGGCGTGGAAACCAGCCTTCCTTGGCCTGGAAACTTCCAGTAATAACAGCCACCATTTGGGCAAGACTGCATGTGCCAGGTCCTAGCAGCAAATGATCTATTATCTTCACAGCAGCTCTGTGAGGGCAGGTGCCATTGTTCCATTTTACCGTGACTCAGAGAGGCTAAGTGACTCACCTTAACCTTCACAAAGTGACAGAGCTGGGAGATGAATCTTTGTTTATATTAATATAAAATCAGGCTGGGCGTGGTGGTTCACGCCTGTAATCTCAGCACTTTCAGAGGCTAAGGCAGGCGGGTCACCTGAGATCAGGAGTTCGAGATCAGCCTGGTCAATATGGCGAAACCCCGTCTCTACTAAAAATACAAAAATTAGCCAGGCCTGATGGCGGGTGCCTGCAATCCCAGCTACTCAGGAGGCTGAGGCAGGAGAATTGCTTGAACCCGGGAAGTAGAGGTTGCAGTGGGCCGAGATCATGCCATTGCACTCCAGCCTGGGTGACAAGAGTGAAACTCCATCTCAAAAAAATTAAAATAAAATAAAATAAAATCAATGTTTTAAATTACTGATCCATTGAGTTACAAAATGTCCCACGTAAAATGTTCAAGCAAAACTTAGACATCAGGCAAAGTATTAAGGTTTAACATCAGTCCATTAGCACACCCACAGTTTCCCCCCTATATTGATATTCTAGGGCTGCCGCTGCTTCAAGAAGATGTTCCATGTTTGTTTTGTGGCCCTGAATACCTTCTGTGGCCTCCTGGAAGTATCTGGACTCAGGTTACAGAAGCATAGGCTAAGGATAGCTCTGGGATACCCAGCTCAGTTTGGGATCTTGAAGTCAGTTGTGTTGGGGACAGGGTGCAGGCCCTTCTGCTAGACTGAGCTCCTCAATGTCTCCAGGGCACACTTTGGCCACATAGCAGCTATGTACCCCAAGGTGGTACATGGCCTGGACCTGGCTGGGAACACAGGGCTCTAGACACAAGGACTGCCTATGATCTGGAGTCAAGAGCCCCCACCCCGCCCCAGGTGCCCAATCCCCTGGGTCCCACCTGCTCCCATGCTATGTTGGTTACATGCTTCCCCGCCTTGTCAGCTTGCTTCTGGAAGCTCCCTGACTCCCTCACAGCCCATGGGGAAACCACCTTTCCCCATAAGGGGAAGGGGAGGAAAGGAGCCTGTGATGTCCTCAGCTGGCTGCAGATGTCCATTCGACCCAGCCCCCAGTCAGCGCTGGAGAGCAGAGAGCATCGACTAGGCTGCCTTTTCCTTCTCTCTCGAGGCCCTTATCCCACCTGCTTCTTCACAGTCCTTCCCAGACTGCTGAGAGCCACACGCCTAGGGGCCAGTGAAGTGGGATCAAGTGGGGAGGTACTCACAGCCACCAGTCCATTGTGTCCTGCAACAAAACAGGGGAGAGGGAAGGAAAGCATCACTGGTCAGTGGGTGGGCCGACAGACGGTCCTTGAGGAATGTGCTCACTGCTGCCCGTCCCCATGCCATGAAGATCCTTGGTGACCCTCCCCTCCCCTTCCCGCACTCTGATGTTGGAACAGCATCTAGCTCAACTCCATGAAACACTAGATCTTCAAGGAGTCAGAAAACCTTGGTTCTTGCCCTGGCTGGAAAAGTCCTGCTCCCCTGGCTTGGTCAGGGGCTCTGCTGGAGTGAGGGGCTCATGAGAGCATCGCCAGGGCTTCCATCACTTGGGAGGCGCAAGTGATGGTGTCTGAGGGAGCAGCACGGTTGAGTTGGCAAGCAGGAGAAGCAATAGGTGGCTGGCATGCTGGTGCGCCAACATCCCGTCTCGCGTGGCAGCATCAGCATCCAGGGGAGTGCTGGTCATGTGGGTGGTTGCTGTCAAGCGCGGCTTGTTTTGTCCACGTGTGGTTCACAATCGGCACAGTGGTGCCCTAGAAGGCTTTATTCACATAGGTTTGTTTTTGCCAATCCCCAGTGTTCCAAAAATAAAACATGAACAGTTCAACATGAAGTAAACATGCACAGCTTCAGCATGTGCTGGAGTGACTAGCTGTGCTTCAGGGTGCCTTGAGCTGAGAGGCCTGAATTTGGCTTTGGCATCTCATGTTCCACACCAAGCCCCTGGGTAGCAAGTGCCTCTCCAGCTCTGATAAGCTCAGAATCACCTGGGAGGTTGTGTAAATGTCGACTCCCACAGACCCCCTTCCCAGGAGTCTGTTCGGCAGGTGTTTCACAGAACCAAAAGTTTCATGAGCTAAAATTAACTCTTACCATATGAGAAGCATGTGAGAAGCTGGTTGGTTATAGTTCATCTTAAAAAGTGCTGGTTGACATACTCTTTATTTGTATGGGCTTTTGAAAATGTTCATAAGAAAGTTTAAACAATCTGCCAGTTGGGACTCATGAACAGATGGAAACTGTCTCTCAAAGACATGCAGCAAACTAAAGGCAGACAGTCCTGGGCTGAGCCCAGCCTCTGCTGTTTGCCAGGGCATGACCTCAGAGAGTCGTCAGCTGCCCTGAGCCTTGAGTTTCTTCATATGGGGAACAGAGGGTGCCAGGGACCCTGCAGTGTGGCAAGGATGAGATAAATGGGACCTATTTGTCTTTTAATTGGTGCTGATGACCAATCTTGGAAAACTCACAGTTTTCCAGGCAACTGGGTCCAGTTCAATCACGGCAGACCTCAAATGAGTAAGATCAAGGATCCAAAGCACAAGATCCCCTCCCAGTGCCCACCCTCAAGTCCTGGCTGAGCCCTCCTTGGCTTCTGGTGACACCTCTGTTCCCTTGAAGAGGACTTCAGCTGCGGGCTCTGCTAATCCCCAGACCTGCCTCAGGGGCCCCATAGCAGGCGCCTGGGCTGTTGAGGAGCTGCTCTGGGCGTGGGCTCTGCAGCTGCCTGCTTCAGGCAGTGTTGGTTGGGTGGATGTGCTGACCTCCGGGAGTCACCTCCCGCCCTCAGAATGCTCGTCACCAGGTACCGGGCCAGGAATCTCCATTTTAACAAGCCCCTCAGTCACTCTCAGGCACATTTAGTCAAAGGACTAAATCAGATTCATCTTCAAGGTGGCGGCCAGGTGCCAGTGTGCCTTCAGGGACTCAAGAGGTAACCCTTGTCTCAGAAGATGTCATTCTATTCCTCACTGAGGCCCAAGATGCCTTTAAACCAGGCTTTACGGTATGTTTAGCAACTAAAGAAATCATGTCAAGGAAAAGCTCACACACTGAGACTCACTCCCACTTGTAGGCAAGTCACCAAGGCAGCTGGTGACCTAGAGTCAACCTTCCCCATTAGGAGACAGCAGGGTGAGCTGTGGCCGAGCACGGAGGGAGGCAGGGGGCTTCTCTGAGGCTAAGTGAGGTGCTGGAGATGGCTCCCACCAGCCCAGGGAGTTTGTGAGCCAGCTGTCAAACAGCCATTGTTATAAAGTAAATTATACAAGCTTACAATTAAATAAATTATATTAAAAACAAAGGTAACAAATACTCAAAACACACTACCTCCTATTTGTTTTACTACATTTGACTGTTGCCCATGCCCTGGCAGTCACTGGCCTCTATGTACATATCTGCATGGTGGACACACTATACAATGATGTGCTACTGGGTATCTCTCCTAAATCACATTGAGCAACCTCATCTTGGTAACAGAAAAGGCTATGGTGGGAGTATTTAGACCACCGTCATCAGCAAATATTACACAGAAGGGCTGAATTTATTTTTTGTGGTCAGGCTTAAGAAAGCAATGGGAAAATGCTAATAATGCAGATTAAACCTAACAGCGTTAGCTGTTATAGTGTGAATAAATAGCACAAAAATTGAAGGAAATATTCTAGTATTAGAACAATATTATCTTATTTGAGTAACATCATTCCTGTCACTTAAAGAAGGAGGCCGGGTGCAGTGGCTCACACCTGTAATCCCAGCACTTTGGGAGGCTGAGGCGGGTGGATCACAAGGCCAGGAGTTTGAGATCAGCCTGGCCAACATGGTGAAACCCCGTCTCTTCTAAAAATACAAAAATTAGCCGGGTGTGGTGGCGGGCGCCTGTAGTCCCAGCTACTCAGGAGGCTGAGGCAAGAGAATCGCTCGAACCCAGGAGGCAGAGGTTGCAGTGAGCCGAGATTGCGCCACTGCACTCCAGCCTGGGCAACAGAGTGAGACTCCGTCTCAATAAATAAATAAATAAATTAATTAATTAAATTAAAATAAAATTTAAAAAATAAAGAAGGAGTAATGTTGGGACATAAATCTTCGTTGTTTCACTTGTTTCACGACCATCCTACTCTTTACAGAAAATATGCAGCACCATTCTCTTTAGAGCTACCCTCATTTGTCAATTGCACCTATAGATTGGCTACTGAGTTTGGCAAAAATCAAAGCCTTATATGTGTGTATATATACATACATATATACACATACACACACACATACATCACACATTTTTCCCTGGAGAGGTGACTGTTGAGTATCTACCAGCTTGCAACTGCTCTAGTGCATATGGAAATGAAGACATGCCCCCAAAGCTGCATGTTGAGTGCCGTCTGCTTTCGGTCCCGTCATTATCTCTGTATAGACCTAGTTGGCAATCATGCATTTGGGGCCCTCTGCAAGTGTGAATGGAAGGCACTAAGGAAAGACCACCTGGTCCTGGGCCTGCCTCTTCCCCTAGCACCCGTAGACTGTGACACTCTGAGCCCAAGGGTTGGCAAAGTGTGGCAGGATCACTGCAGATCCCCAAATGTCCCAGAGCTGCAAGGCAATGGGGTCCACCTCCCTCTGCAGACACGCAGTAAGAACTCTGGGACTCAGTTCTGTTTTATCCTAACTGGCCTTTATGAAATGACTGCAGTTTCTTGTGATGAGGGGTGGCCTCAGTGGTAAGGTAGTGGTGACCAGAACTCAGGGCCCTGAGGGGGCGGGGTGCTGGATTTCACTTGTCTGTTGGCCCAGGGCTTTTTCCAACCCTTACAAACCATAGGCTGAGAATGCGGTGGAAACTAGGTCACTTTGCAGGAGATATAGGGAAACCCCTGAGCTCACCTAGTCTTCCTCTGTCATTCTCCATGGGAAGATCCAAGCCCAGAGAAGGCAAGCATTTGCCCCAGGCCACACAGCAGAGCCAGCAGCGGAATCCCAGGTGCCTGCCTGCCAGATGGAAGGGCTTTCCATTGCAGCCCCTGCTAGTGTATAAACTTCTGGCTGGGTTATGCCAGAGGAGAGAGCAGTGGGGCTTGGCAAAGCCTCCCCCTCCCCACCAAGCTCTGAGCAGGGCTGCCTTCCCACCCCTCAGCTCTGGCCCAGCTTTCTTTACTACTTTACCTGCTCCTATCACCACCGCATCATACTCAGGCTTCAGACCTCCCCCGGCTTCCGTGTGAGCTCGTCTCCAAGCCGGGAAGGGAGAGGCGGCCACAGCCTTGCAGAGACCTCGGCCACTTGCAGCCATTTCTGCCCCAGGCAGGGCCTTGCTAGGCAGGAAGTTTGCTAGCGATTGGCTTTTGTGCTGCCCTAGGCTCGGGGTGGAGCAGGGAGGAAGCAGGAAGAGGAGGAGCTGCAGTCCCCCTCCAGGCCCCCTCCACCATGCATTCTTGGCCACAGGCCAGCCTCCTACTGCCCTGCGGCTTGGAGGGGTTGCTTATTAACCAGGCGGTGTCACCTCCAGGATGCAGGGGATAATGGCAAAACTGATAATCCACTGGGGTTCCTATGTCGGGCCGGCACTGTGCTGAACCCTGTAGGCAAAACTCCCCATTTTATAGATGAGGGCGCCGAGGCTGCGGGGTTAGGGAATGAGTGGTGGAGGCAGAGCGGAGCTCAAAAGGGCCCTCTCCTCCCCTGTGCGTCTCCCTTCAGTCAGAACTGAAACGCCTGGGATGGCAAGTGCTCATGCCAGACTCTGCTGCGACTCCATGCTGAGTCTGCCAGTGCAGAGTGGTGATGCCTCTACACCCACAGGAGGCGCCCAGGGCGGCCATCTAGCGTCACCATGACCAGGGCCTTCAGACACCGCAGAGGCGGCTGTGTCTGTCACTGAGGAGCACTGGAGTCCTCCCCTAAATGCTCAAACACACCCCTCAATGAGGGCTTAGGGGCAAGTTCACTATCTGTAATTCTCTGGGTTTTTCTATTTTGAAGGCCTGGCCATTTCTCCTCTTTTGGCACCTTGCCCATTTTCCAAGAATCCCCAAGGATTCGAGGTCACATCTGTAAATACCTCCAGCTAAAGTTCTTTCTGACCCTCCCTTAGGCCTGCCTTGAATTAGGAGCCCCTTTGTTCTCTGCCCATTACTTAGCAGAGTGTTCCCCTAGGAGGAAAAACCCCTCGGAGCGGAGAGTTCCTGCACTGCTCTGATATCGCGGTGTGACGGAAACCTGCTATCGGTAACGAATCTCAGAACTGGGAGAGTATGTGGAGATGATCCTAAGAGGGGGTTCCGAGGACCCCTCCACACACCATGGACAGTTACCCCGCATGTGAGCATCTCTGCTAAGTTCTGATTCAGGATGTTCACCCCTGTGTTATTTATAATATAGAAAGATCAAGGGGACTGGTTAAACTAGACATATCACATCCAGCCGCTGCTAAAAACTAAAGGGAAATAGTAGGTGAAAAGCAGGGGTCCTGAACAGTGGTGGGCTCAGAGGATTGGAGTTTTTTCCTTTATGTTTTTCTGTATTTTCCACAATCCATGCTTTTCATTGCCATTCCATCAGATGATGTTAAGGAGGAACACACATCCAGTCACCTGAGGGGACACTTCCTCACTGCCACCTTCTCAGGGTGTAGACCAACGTGTGGGTTCGAGCTCCCCCAGCGCCTCCCCAAAGCTGTTCCCTGCAAGGGAGAGACCAGTCTTTGAGCGAATTTTGGCTCATGACTGAAGACACAGAAGGCAAGGCTCCTGCATGCACAGCACGCGGCCATCTGATCCTGTGCTGCAGTGGACGCTGACTTTCGCCACGCCGCCCTCTCTGGCCCAGCACCGGCCTCCTGGCCTCAGAGGAGCAGACACTCCCAGTCTCAGGGCTCCCAGGGTCTCTTGTCCTTGGGTCCATTCTGGGACAGGAACTTCTCGGTTGGAAGAGAGGGGCTGTACCCCTCAGGTGGTGGTTCTCAATCCAGGGTGCACCACGGAAGCTTTGAAAGACATCAAAACCTGGGCTCCACGGCCGCCAAGTGAATCCAAATCTCTGGGCCAGGGCCAGGGGCTTGAGAACCCCAGCCCTAGGGCAGATACCAGCCGAGCATGAAGGGGCTGGGACTTAGCAAGGGCTTATCAGCACTGACAGAAGGGTCTAGAAGCACAAGCATGTTGGGCTTCAGTGATAACAATGACCAACATTTATTGAGCACCTACCAGATTGGGTAATCCTCACACCACCCTGGGAGGGAGGTGCCACTGCTTTAAATATGGGGAATGGAAGAAACTTGCCAGGAGGTGCAGAGAGGAAGTGGCAGGGCTGGAATTCAAACCCAGGCAAAGGAGCACCTTTTACCTGGGATAGGAGAGAGCTTGCCGGGTGGGCTTCCTCCACGCAGGGAACAGCAGAGATGGGGCTTCCTCCCCATCTCCCAGGAGAAAGGCACAGGCAGCTCTGGAAGAGGAGCTGCTGCCACTGTTGTTTTACAGACAGGACCCTTGGGCTTCCCTCTTCCTCCAGAGAGAAGGATCTGGGGCCTTGCTCAGTACCCGACATGGAGGGTGGTCTAGGTGGGGTTTTAGAAACCCTGGGGCCACCCTGGGCACTCTGCCCCATCCTCAGGATGGCCACTGCAGACAGGAGGCTCTCGTCATGGGGAACAGTGGCAAGAAAGGGCGACTGGAGGACAGGATGCAAAGGCAGACTGCGGCCACCTTGGCCTAGAGCAGGGGGATACGGGAGGCCTCCCAGAGGCGCCGGGCCAGCTGGCCGGCCTGCTGCACCAGCAGGTCAGTGGGGATGACAGACAGGTGCAGGGCCAGCAGCTCGTAGCACCTGACAGCCTCGGTTGGGCGGTTCTTGCTGTAGTAGCGCAGGAGCTTCCTGGGGAGGAAAGGGAGGATGGGATAAAGGAGTGAGGCTGTGGCACTCCTCCAGCGCCACAGGCCTCTCTGGGCCCTTGCAAGCAAATGCCCATGCCCTCGGTCATCTCACTAGGCCCCTGCATGTGGGCCTTGACACCTGCTCCAGTTCCTCACTGACCTAACAGTGCCATCCTGGCTACAAGGTAGCAGTGGGGATGTTCTGGGCCGGGCACGGACGTTCCCCGTGCTGCCAAGACCATGCCAGCAGGAAGGTGGTAGGAACACAGATGTGCCCTCCACACCCGTCCTCCCTCGCTGCACACAGGGCCAGCTGGGAAAGTGTTCCCAGCATGGATTTCTGGGTCTGAGGTAGGGCACTGCTGAAGCAGAAGCTGCTTCCGGCAGAGGCAAGCACTTATCACCCAAATGGGGGCATCTGTCCCCAGCGGCTCCCAACGCGGGGTCACCTGTAGTAGTCTCCTCCCAGCATGCCGATAGGCACTGAGTCGTCGGAGAGGACGGGCACCTCGATCATCTGGAGTTTGTACCCCTGAGGAGGGAGGACAGGGAGGCAGTGGGTGTGGGGAGAGTGCAAGGGCCTGAGTCAGACACACCGGGCTTGCGGCCTGGCTTGGCTCTGTCATGTGTGCTGGGTGCTTGGGAAAATGCCTGGACCTTGTTTTTTCATCTTTGAAGTCAGAATAACAACAGTCACCTTATGAACGAACATTAGAGACAAAGTATACAAAGTTTCAAGGGCCAGCAGGGTAGCTCTCATTACCATCAATACCTGGACCTGTACAGGCCACAAACACACGCTCAGGAGGGCAACCTGCAGGGCTGTCATACAGGGTCTTGAAGAGCACAGCATTCACAAAAGGCCCAAGCCTCTGCTTTGAAAGAATTGGGAATTCCCAGGGTGGGATAAAGTGGGGAAGGGAATTAAGATCTGCTGGACGTGCTCTGTGTGCCAGGTACAAACATGGCACTTAGCTGATGCTTGCGTGGGCACCGTGGCCTGCCCTGCAGGGGGAGTGGACTCTGTAGCGTGCAGGGCACGGCACCGGCTGGGCTGTGTGGCTGGCATTCAAACCTGGCCTCTCCAGCCCACAGCTCTGTCTCGCTTTATCATCCCATGGGGCCACCCAAGCACACAGACTCCTGTCCCTCCCTAGAAGTGAAAGTAAAGGTCACAGGAATTTTCTAGCACTTCTGTTGTACACACGTCCTGGGTACTTCTGAGGGCACAGAGGAAAACTGGGAGGAGCCTGCAGGCTGGGGGAGCAGAGCTTGGGCTCCAGCTTCCTCACTTACAGCCTTGGTGGCCCTGGCCATGGCGTCTGATCTCCGGATCATTGTGTCTCCATCCATACAACGGGGTCAGGAATCCCTGCCCCAGCCACTTTACAGGGCTGTGAGGGGTGACTGAGAGAACAGCGGTGGAGGGCCCCAGTAACCGCCCTGCCCTATGGAAAGGGATGGCTGTCACCCTTAGTGAACAAAGAGAGTGCAGGGTGGGTGCAGGGGAAGGCACAGTAGTGCAGGGACCCAGAGACCAAGGGCTGCGAGGGAGGAGGAACACTCCTGAGAGCTGGAACAACCACTCATGGTGACAAGTGAGATGCAAATAAAAGAGAAACAGGAGGAAAGCAAAGAAAGAGAAAAGACAGAGAGGAAGGAGAGACAGAAGGAGAGGAGCCCCAGCTGCTGCACCCCTCACAGCCCTGTGCAGTGGCTGGGGCAGGGATCTCTCTGACCCCGTTGTATGAATGGAGACACAATGATAGTAAGTTCCCCTCACCGGAGCTTACTCTGCAGTAACAGTGAGGCCCAGAGGAAGCAGTGCAGGGCCAGGAGGCCAGGGCCCCGAGCCACACCACCAGTGTCTCCTCGGGCGGCCTGGCTCACTGCTTCAAGCAGGGGCCTATACTCGAGTTCTGGGGCCTATGCCACAGGGATGACCGTGTGCCACACTTGGCACGTGACGCTGGTGACATGGAAGCACTAGCGACAAAGGGTGTGGTCTGAGTCGCATTTCTCACAGTGGGGCATGTGCCTATCTGCTCACATGTGTGCCTGGATGCCACGTGGACAATGGCAAGAGTTTGCCAGACAGCTGGGCAGAGGGATCACAAAGCAGTTAAATGCCCATGTGAAAATGTGACCTCTGAGCTCTGGGTCCCAACCTGCTGGACTTACCAGCAAGAAGAAGAGAAGATGAGACAGACAGACAACAATTCAGAAGAAAGGAATCCAAGAGTTACAGAACAGGAAGTGTGTGCGGCCCGTCCTGGCCCAGGGACTCAGCCTCACCTACCATGTCATTCTCAAACCACAGGAAGTAAGAGCAGTAGAAGTCCCCCTCCTGGAACAGCAGCGTGGTGTAGCCCTTCTGCAGGTATCTGCGCGCCAGCTGGATCAGAGACCAGACCTGGGGAAAAGAGGAGAGCAAGCATCACCACTCTCCCAGCCTTGGTCTGCCTGGGCAGCTCTCACCTCCGAAGGAAGAAGGCAAGTGCACAGCCGAGAAGCTCCGTCTCTCCTAGTACCCCGGCACTGCCTCGGCTCAGAGCAGGAGGCTCAACAATAAATCATTATTGGATGGATGGACTACCCTCTAGTTAGCGTGGGGGCAAAATATATGTAAAAAAGCTTTGTGTAACTTTACTATACACATAAGCCATAAATTAGTGAACTGGGCTAGTGTGGTGGCTCACGCCTGTAATCCTAGCACTTTGGGAGGCTGAGGTAGGTGGATTGCTTGAGCTCAGGAGTTCGAGAGCATCCTGGGCAACACAGCAAAACCCCATCTCTACAAAAAATACAAAATAATTAGCCGGGTGTGGTAGCACACACCTGTAGTCCCAGCTACTTGGGGGGCTGAGACAAGAGGATCGCTTGAGCCCAGGAGGTCGAGGCTGCAGTGAGCTGTGTTTGTGCCACTGCACTCTAGCCTGGGTGACAAAGTGAGACCCTGTCTCAAAAAATAATAATATTGAAAAAAATTAATAAATTAGTGAAATGATCATCAGGCCAGAAAATAGCCAGGGACATCATTAAAGAACACACGAGAACAAGGTGTGGCCTCCTGAATCCCCTCCTCTGCCTGGGGTCACCCACTCACCTAGTGCCCTTTAGGCTGGGAACTGATGGCACAGGTGAGTGACCCTGTAGGACGTCCTGAGCCAGGGGTGAAGTCCAAATCAGAGTTCACCAAGGGGTCAGATGGAAACACAGGGCCTGAGAAACCACATGCCTTAGCTCCCCTGGGAATGTCCTCTTGCCTGACGCAGGGACTGTCACCAATGCTGCTGGTGAAGTGCCCCAGGGAAGGCAGCAGGGACAGTGGGCTCTCTCCCACCTTTCAGGGCTGGGAAGAGACTCGAGGAGCCCTCTCCTCTACCCTTAACGGGAGGGACAGGCGATCTGCTCCAAACTGCATCACCGTGCAATTACTAATTAAATCTGCCATGGATTGACTATACTTTTCAGGAAAGTAATTTGACAACACCCACCAATAACCTTAAAAACATTCCTCTCATCTGACTTAGTAATTTCATTTCTAGGAATCCATTTTGGGGACATAATCAGAGATGGGGACACAGATGTATGTAAGGTGTATACTTATACTGCAGAATTATTTATAACAGCAAAAGCCTAGAAATAATCTGTATGTCTAAACATCAGGGAAATGGTTCAATAAATTATGTTACATTCACATGATGGACTATTATGGAGCTGCTAAAAATCATGTCTATAAAGAATTAATGGCATGAGGAAATGCATCTGATAGAACGTGAAGTGAAAGCATGGTAACAAAGTTGTACATACAGAGTGATCTCAGCTACAACAAACTGTGCACAGAAAACCAACAGAAAGAAACGTACCAAGATAACCCCAACCGTCTCCAGAATGAGGGGCAAGGATGAAGATGGTGATGATGATGCCACCAGTAAGTACTGAATGAACTGTATCTGTATTTTGTGCCATGTGCTATGCTAAATATTTGATACGTATCCTCTCATGTAATCTTCATAACTCTGTGATGTAAATAGTGCTATTATTTCCTTCTACAGATGAGGAAATTGACCCTTGGGCTAAGTACTGCCCAAAGCCACATAACTGGTGGGAGATGGGGCTGGGCTTCCAACACATGCCTCCGCCACCCATCTTCCCATCTTGTTTTAAACATTAGAATACACTTTACTTGCCTCCCCCGCCAAAAAAAAGAAAGAAAAGAACACACACACACACACACACACACACACACGTATAGTTTTTTTGGAGAGTGGCAGGGGTCCTTCACCTATCAAAAATACAACTTTGCCATGAAAAACAATCAGTTAAATAAGGAGAATAAAAGAATTTCCAGGGAATGCTTCCTTAACAGAAATCACCTTGTTTTAAATTCTGATGCCCAACTGATGGACCTTGCTGTTCTCTCCATTCTAGCTCATTCAACAAATACTTATCGAGCATTTATTTATGCCGGCAGTGGCCATTGCCTCCTCGGGCCTGCTGTCCAGCGCACTCTGCTAGCCCCAGGCATGTGGATCACACCAGGAGGGGCTGCCCAATATTGGCTGAGGCCCACCCATCCCTGCCCTGGTTCCGAATGGTTACCTTAGTTTTGACAAAGGCAGCCAGCGGCCCCTTGCCCAACTCTGACGAGGTCTTTTCGCTGCAGTTGAGGGAAGGCGCCACCATCTGCCCGGTCGTGCGGTCCACATAGATGAAGTGCACCAAGCCTGGGAAGTCTTCTAGGTAGGTGAAGGTCTGAGTTAAGGTGCTTACAAGCCAGGAGCTAGGGACGGCCTGCCTCTATCCTCTCCCTGGGCTTCTAGCTGTGCCCAATCATGGTGGCAGGAGGGCCAGGACTGCCTCTTTCCAGCGGCTTCCATTTCAGCCAAGCCCCCTGTATCCTTGCTTCCTCAGATCCCCCACTACCTCCTAGCTCCCCAGGCCTTGAAAAGCTATAAGATCCTCAACACTTGCACATTTGACATGGGCAGTCCTGGCCCTACAGGAACATGGTATGCTCACAGATCATCATTTTCGTGAGGGACGAATTTAAGTCAGACACACGTGAGGCTGGAGTGTGAGCACAGCCACTTGGTTCATGAGTGAGCCTAGCTGACCGCCCAACCTATGCACTTCACTGTGATCTTCCTAAACCCTTACACTTCATCATGAGAGTTTGGAAGGCTCCCATTTGGGAGGGGAACAGACATCCATGGAAGGGCAGCAGCTGGTGGCTAAAGAGGCCCTCTGGCATCCTTTCACCTGCCCACTGAGGACCTGCCTCAGGAGACTGGCGGCTGGACATTTCAGAGATGATATGGGAAAAGCTGCTTTACATAAAGTTTCATGGAAAATCAGCATTCAATAAAATTAGTGTTCCATAATAAAAGGGTCAAATAGTCTTAGGAATGGCTTTTGAAACAGGGATAAACATTTACCGTAGGCCTTCTAGAGCTTTTACATGCCACTGTGCACTGTGATGATCTAAGGACATGGTCCTTTCAACTAAACTAGACCACAGGAACCCACCCCGTCCCCACCCCTTGTGGAATACCTACTACCATTTTGCCAGCTGGGCAACACTGACATAAAGGGTCTTTATGGCTTTTGTGAATTAACTTTGGGACAGGAGGAATTCCTGAAATTTCAGCTTGAAGTGTTCCTATAGACAAGGCACATGGGCCACTATGTCCCATTATTTTCCTTCAGAGAGGTGGTGAGCAGCTGACGGGGTGGAACATATATTCCCCTTCCCTGGGGCCCATAGTCCCTCCAGGGAGCAGGTGTGGAGGCAGCAGACCCAAGAGGCTTGTTGGGCTGGCTGGGGCCCCGGCGTCAGGATATGACACCATGGTGATGTTCCTCCTGCTCTTCACCAGCAAGAAGTCCTTCCAGTCCGTCAGCTTCTCCCTGCCAAGGGAAGCTCGGGCTGTGTGAAGGAAGTACGGGCCCCAGACCCTGCCCTGGCCATCCAGGGGACCGCACCGCACTTACTGCATGAGCCTCTGCACTTGGTCCTGCAGGTGCTGGGGCAGGTGTGGGCCTCCCCTGCTGGGGGCTGTGGTCAGGAAGTTCAGCCGGTAGATGGCGCAGAGCTGCCGCTTCAGCTTCCCACACGCCTGGAGCAGCCTGAGCATGAGAGAGGAGAGCATTACAGCAGAAGGGACCTAGGGGAGCCCCTCGCCCTGTGTGGACCACCTCGTTCCTGCACCCAGGACAGACAGACCTGGGGAGCCCCTTCCCCCGTGTGGATCACCCCACTCTTGTACCCAGGACAGACAGACAGACCTAGGGGAGCCCCTCACCCCATGTGGACCACCCGACTCCTGTATCCAGGAGAGAGACCTAGGAGAACCCCTCGCCCCATGTGGACCACTTGACTCCTGCACCCAAGAAAGACAGACAGACAGACCTAGGGAGGCCCTCGCCCCGTGTAGACATCCCTGTTCCTGCACCCAGGATAGACAGACAGACCTAGGGGAGCCCCTTGCCCCCGTGTGGACCACCCCACTCCTGTACCCAGGACAGACCAACCTGGGGAGCCCCTCACTCCCACGTGGACCACCCTGCTCCTGCACCCAGGACAGACAGATGGAAAGACCTAAGGGAGCAGCCACAGCTGATGAGGCAATAGGAAGGAGCTTCCCAGCTTCTCCACGTGGCGCTCTGCGTATGTGGGAAGAAATCTCCTTTCTTGAAATTATTTTGCTGATAAATGAAGTGCAGTGGTGGAGGAGATGTGGTCTTCCAGGGAACAGTCCCCTGGGCACATGACCCACCCCTTATCCTGAGGCCCACCACTCACTCCCAGGAGGATCCGGGCTCACTTTTGGAGAAAGCCTTGGCCTTAAACTCCAGCCAGCTGCTCTGTAAGGAAGACAGGGGGCAGGTTTGCGTCCCGACCATGTTTCCAGTGAGGTCCAGGCCAAAGTCCTTCCCAGATCAGGCTCTGAGAGGGCACAGGGCCCCCAGACACATCTGCCCATCTGGCCAATGCGGGCTACCCTGGCAGGCCCCACCAGCCCCCTGCAGACTTCAGTGTGCCATGTTCTAGTCACTCAGCAGCGTTTATTTAAAGGGCAGTTTCCAGGGGCTCGCTGTCTGACGGGCACAGGCACGCATAGTAGCACCATCACAGCGGCCAGGCCAGCCCCTTGGGGTCGGGGGCATACATAGGGCAGGGGCTGGGGTGTGAGGAGGAGGTGCTGCTGCAGGAGCTGGGAGGGCATGGGGTGGGCATGGGGTAGCCATGCAGGGGGCAGCCTCACAGGATCTCTATAAAGCAGAAGAACTTGGTGTCCTAGTGAAAGTGCTCCTTAGGACACCCTGAGGCACTGCAGGATGTGGCACTGCCTCTGCCTCTGTGAAGAGAAGCCTGGGTCTGGGGCATCAGCTGCTTGCTCTGCATCCTCCAGCCAATCATGCAGCCTTCAGACTGACAGGCACTCCAGCCACAATGGGTCCTAGCTCCTCAAACACCAGGAGCAGCCACTGCTTAAATCCAGTGTCAACCCCCACCCGCCCCACTGCCGTCCAGGCCCTGATCTGGGCTTTGTCAGAGCACGGAGTGATGGCCTGTTTCTACTGCCTGCACATTCTCGCGTGTCTCCTGGTCTCAGCTCCCCACCTGGGCCCTAAGCTTGCTGCGGGTGGGGTGGGGCCATGACCTGCACATCCCCGTGTTGACCTGCGAGCCCGGGGACACAGCCCTGCTGCAGGGAGGAAGCCCGTGACGGGCGGATCCCCGGCCTGCACTTGCTCATTGCGTCCAGGCTCTGGCTGCACTGCTCATGAGCCGCATAATCTTGGCCAAGTTAAAACTTATCTAAGCCTTAGTTTCCACACGTAAAAAAGGGGAATTATAATTTGTATTCTGCCAAACACACATAAAAAGATTCTGAAAACCTAAAAAGCAGCTAAGTTTTCCTTATCATTTCATAATAGGGAAAACACGGATCATAGGCGCGGGGAGGTGGAGCCTGGACAGGAACCCAGGCCCGCTGGCCCCTCAGCTGCTGTGGACCGGATGGACACTGCTGCCAGCCCTGCCCCTTCCCCAGGTGGTGAGGACTGGAACCTGGGTCTCACCTGAATCTCCTGTGCCCCTCGATTCTTGACAAACTTGTCCATCCTCTGGCGCAGGTCTCCCACGAGGGGCTGGGAGCGCAGGGAGGCCCCGGCCTCCGGCCCTTCCTTCAGCTTCTTCTCCAGCATGGAGAAGCCATCCATCAGCTGGGGCAGGACCAGGGCCAGCGGCGCGCTGGGGCTCTGAGGGAAAGGGCCGAGAGGCGGGTGAACGGGGCTGCCCCTGGGGGAGGTGGGTGAACGGGGCTGCCCCTGGGGAAGTCGTGCCAGCCCCAAGAGTCACCAGGGCAGGGTGAGGGGCTCTCCTACCCTGGTCAGGAGCACCAGGTTGATGCCCTGCCACAGGGGCAGGCAGTACATGGTGTGGGGCACTAGTGGGCAGTAGCTTTCCTTCACGTTGGCATCCAGGAAGATCCTTCTGGGGCTGGAAGGCACAGGGCAGTGGGGAACCAGCGTTTGGAGGGTGTCCTCTGCTATCTAGAGGAAGAAGAGCTGCAGTGAGAGGTGGGATCCCTAAGTTGGACCCACCCATTGCGGCCCTATCTGTGAACCACAAGAAATAAACATTTTTAGCTCCAAGAAACTCCAGTTTTTAAATCCCTGCACTCTGCTGAACTTGCCCTGGCAGCTCCAGTTCCGCTGTTGCCCCTCTCCCTCAGCTGTTCCTGGGCCTTTCTGCCCAGAGTCTGGCCCGGGTGCCAAGCAGGGCAGTGGGCAGGGGCAGAGGGGCTGGGTGGTGGCACAGAGAGGACCGAGAAGGCAGGGAAACACTCGTGGATGGGGAGTGGACGGGGAGAGGTCCCCTCCCCACATCTGCAACAGATGGAGGTATCTAATGTTCAACATTGTATCATTTCAGTCACCCTCAGAACATCCCAACAGCCACTCAGATGGGGGAAACTGAGGCATAAAGTGACCAAATGGGCAAGGCTCCAGCCTTACAGAGGGATCTGAGCAAGAAAGCCTTTAGTGCAAAAAATTATAGAATTAAGGAAATTATGAGATGCGCCACAAAAATTCCTCTTCGGTATTATACATAACAGCAAACACTGGATACAATGACGTGATTTTCCTGGGGATTTGCTAGATAAATAACATATGCATGTGATGGACTCCCAGACAATCATTACAAACCACACTGTGGGAGTGCTTAGGAAATGGAAAAATGTTTAAATAAAAAAGTATAATGAAGCACATTAGTATCCAAATCTAATTTTAAAAATACACACGTGTACATATGTAGTGTGTGTATGTGTGTGTGTGTAAAGTCATAGGACAAAAAGACTAGAAGGAAACACCCCAAGATGTTAATCTCATTTTGAGGATGGAATTAAGAGTAATTTGTATGCCCCTTTTTATAGTTTACTTTTGTATTTCCCGATTTTTCTACAATAAATATACATGCTCACTTAAAAACAATCAAAAATTCTATTGGACTTTCACTCCCAAGAACAATGGAGCCGAGGGACAGCACCTGGGGGAGGGGAGGGGCAAGTTCACCACCCCTCACAGCCCATCTCCGGACCCTGCCTCTGCAATGAGCTCTGGCACCAGGACAGGCACCTACACTGACCAGCCCTGGGGTGGGCAGGAGGAGGGCTGGCATGGGTAGAGGTGGAGGCGAAACCCTCAGAGCCCCCAGTACTCACTGCGGCATCTCAGATCAGCTGGCGCCCAGGCAAACACAGGAGAAACTCACCTGAATGGCATCCATGGGTGGGGTGCCCCCCTCCAGCCAGATGGTGCTACCTGCAGGCCACAGGTAATAACATAACAATGTAAGTACCATGAGATGTAAGCAATGGCTCAACAGCATGGAGTAGGGGGCCCAGGTGCCCCCCACAACCTCAGCCCTTGGCCGCCAGCTCCACGCAGGGGTGCTAATGTGGCTGGGGCAACACCCCTTCATCCTAAGTTGGCAGGCACAAGGTGAACTCTGCAGTACCAGGGCTAAGGTGGCCTGGGCCTGGCAGAGAAGCTGCCCCCAGAGCCAACTGCTGAGAATCAAGCTCCTGAGGACATGTTTGGTAATGGTGGTCGGGGGGTAGAGGGGCATCTTCCTCCCCCCTCCCTTGCCCCCAATCCCCTCCTTGTTCTGTCCCCTGTATTCCTTCAGGCCTCAACCCGCCCCTCAGGAGTCAGCACACACAGTCCACGTTTGCCCATTCATTTATTCAACCAGCAAGCTCTTACTGAGCACCTACTGTGTGCTGGGAATTGAGGTGGATTTCCTTCCTAGTATAGCGCACAAAAACCTACTGAACCCACCACATATCTGAAATATTATGTGTCTGTAATAATACTGTTACCTAATATTTCACTGCAAACAACCCTCATTTATAATGATGTTTCTCCGGGGGAAGTGTGTTCCTACATCTTAAACACCTGATTGACAAATGGATGAGTGCAACCCAAGCCATTTGTAAGTTGTGAGTTCTGTGCATGGTGGAACAGCATTATTTTTTACAGTTCTAAGGCATAAAAAACCACTATCGAGAGAGAGGGACTGGGAGGAGGATGGTGATGAATGAGGAGGGGAGTGGTAAGAGGAACTTCGGAGATTACCCAGAACTCTGCTTCTCAACAGCTCTCAGGCTCATCGAGAGCTCGGGGAATGTGAAGATAGCTAGGAACCCTCACCCCAGGAACTGCACAGGCATCAGTGAGTTCGCACACAGTCTCAGGGGGTCCTAGGCTTCTAGCCAGACCTAAAGTTAAGAGCATCTAACCCAGTGGTTATCAATCTCACCTACACACGAAAATCATTTGGGGACTTTTACAAAATCCTGACGCCCAGGGCACAGCTCAGACCAACTGAGTCAGCATCTCCGGGTACAGGCTCAGCTTCAATAATTGTTAAATATCCCCAGGTGAATTCAATATGCAGCCAGGGGGCAAAGCATGCTGTAGCCTATATCTGTGCAGAGCAGTGGTTTGCACCCGAGGCACACTGGACTCACCTGGGAAAATTTCCTAGAAGTATTCACACCTGGGTCCCAGGCCCACAGACTGTAACTTAATTGGGCTGGCTGAAGCTGCCCAGTGATTCCAATGTGCCAGGGTTGGGAGCCACTGGTTAAAAGAAGCCACATAATAAATTCCTTTCAAATCCTAGTCCCCAACAGGTTTCTCCTCCTGAAACCCTGGCCTTCTTTCTTCCATCAGATGATGTGGACGGACCACAGGACCCTTTTTTTTTTTTTTTTTTTACCTAAGAACTTCAGAAAAAAATGTAATGTTTATTCATAGTGACCACAACAGTCTGGATTTTGGTTTATCTACTTCTCTAAGCAAGGTTGTCCATTTTTTGTTAACACTTTGAATATCTGTAGTTTTTTTTTGAGACAGAGTCTTGCTCTGTCGCCTAGGCTGGAGTACAGTGGCGTGATCTCAGCTCACTGCAACCTCCACCTCCCGGATTCAAGCAATTCTCCTGGCTCAGCCTCCCGAGTAGCTGGGATTACAGGCGCCTGCCACCAGACCAGCTAATTTTTGTATTTTTAGTAGACACGGGGTTTCGCCATGTTGGCCAGGCTGGTCTCAAACTCCTGAGCTCAGGTGATCTACCCAACTCAGCCTCCCAAAGTGCTGGGATTACAGGCGTGAGCCACCATACCTCAACTGTTTTGAATATTTATAGTTTTTTTTTATTGTTTATCCACATACTTTGGAGAAACAGGTAAAGTATAAACTACAGATGCTGAATATATTTTAGAATGTATTGAAATGAGATGATTATTACTAAATTTAACTTAATTTTTAATTTTAATTACAAAAAAGATGAGTCTGAGAATGCATGTACAAAAGTTTTAAATGAATCAACTTGTCATCAACAGCTTTAGGGATCAGCGGAGTGGCCTTAACAGTCCTTGAGTTCAGGCCGGAGCTGGCAGGGAAGATGGGGAGCCGCAGACAGCGTCCTGTGCTCTAGGAACACGGGTAAGTGCACTCAAGCCTTAGGAGGCACGGGGGTCCACTGAAGCCTAAAACAGATGTCCTGGGCTGCCTGTCCCACGCAGCTAGCTATTGTTTCCTCCTGCTTCCCTCCGGGCCTCACCTGAGCTCTGATCACCAGGGGAAGGGGCTGGCGTGAAGTACTCCTCAGGGAGGGAGAAGCTGTCTGTCTCCTGGAATGGAGAAGGTGGCTCAGGTTGAGAGGCTCTCCCAGCTGCCTCAACCCTGTCCCTGCTCTCCCGGGAGGGGCGGGAAAGGCCTGGTCGCCTGCAGAGGCCGATCCCCTCCTGCCCCTGACTCCACGAAGTGCACAGCACACACCGTCTCTGCAGAGCTCCCCCGGATTGGGCCTGTGGAGTGAGGGCTCCAGGCCTGCTGCACAGGGATGTTCTGGCTGCTCCGGGCCCTCTGTGGGGAAGGCTATGCAAGGCAGGGGAGAGGCTGGTTAGCTCCTATCTGACGTGGCTCCCTCCACCCCTTCTGCCTCCCAGCACTTCACAGAGAAGCCTCCACCCCTCCACCCGTTCCAGGTGCAGTCCTGGGTGTGTGGTCCTCAGACTTCCCAGGGATTCGATTCTAGGTGGTCTGTTCTGTGGAAATTCGAGAAATTCTAACACACTGGTATCCAACCCACCACTACCCCTGGTGATGAGGTCAACAGCGATAGTGGTGGCTGACACTCACTGATCACTCACTATGCCCCAGGTGGTGCTGGGCTCTGTGGGAACCACCCCTTTTGTCCCTCCAAATACTCCTGAGAGGTAGATGCTTTGTTATTCCCATTGCACAGATAAAGGCATTGAGGCTCTGGGGGTGCAAGTACGGGCTCAGCTCACACAGCCAGGTGGTGAAGTTGGGTTTCAAACCATGGCTGACTTGAAAAATCTGCACTTTTAACCCACTGGACCATGTGCACTCCAGAATTCCCCTTACATCTGAAAGCAGTGGGAAAGAAGTCATGCCCAACCACACACCC